>NC_081166.1:26727228-27061603 GCF_012432095.1 Onychostoma macrolepis | reverse complement strand
CCCAAGCCTACTTCAAAGTAATCCAAAGTAAACCCAAACTGACAAATGAAGGTCTTCTCTAGCGAATTGATCTGTCCCGGCAAGAACCACCCATTGCTGACAAGAGGAATATGCAAATTCTACATATTAAGCACCCGACACACTGTAAAACAGTCCAAACCAAGTATGTGGGATGATTTTAAAAAGAAGACTCATATTTGATGGCTTGGGTCATGTGGATTACTTTGAAGCTGCCTGATTATGGATTTTGGACAATCAAAAATTATCTCCATTGAGCCATGTTCATATGGAGAAAAATCCTGGAATCTTTTCTTCTAAAACGTTCATTTATCTTCAGCTGAAAAGAAGTCTTGTACATCTTAGATGACCTGGAGATGTAAATAATCAGGAAACTGCCTGCACGTGGCTGTTACTATTGGTGACAGACTAATTAACCTGCCGATATTTGTCAATTTCCAGATCTCACCTCATAAAGGCTGACTTGGCACGTGCGATCATTGGACTCGTTTATGCGCTCTTCCAGGAGATGCTGCAGCAGCATGCCAGCCTGGGAGGTTTTAGAGATGGAGTCGTAAAGACCCTCCAGTCGGCCATAAGTCAGGTAGCTCACAATGCTCAGACCATTGTCAATGAAGAGACGCACAAACTGGGGTTTATCGTTCTCCAGGGCATCAGTCATGGATTCTTCAAGATCTTCGTACTGTATGTCAAAATATAACAACTTTAATCATTCACATTACATAACGCATAACAGATCAGTAGTTCATGAAATATTACTACAATTTAGAATAACGGTTTTCTATTTGAATATAATTTAAAAAGTGTAATTTATTCCTGTGGTGCATCATTTCTTCAGTGTCACATGAACCTTCAGAAATCATTCTGATTTTTATCAATTGATACATTATTATCCATTGTTAAAAACTTCTGCTTATTAATATTGGTGTGCAGCTTAATATTTTTGTGGAAACAGTGATGTTTTCAGGATTCTTTTATTAATGGAAGGTTCAAAAGAACAAAGAAATTGAAATGTTTTGCAACAAGTCTTTACTGCCACTTTTGATCAATTTAATGTGTCCTTGCGGAATAAAAATATTAATTTCTTTTTAATGACCCCAACCTTTTGAACAGTAGCGTACATATTTTTTTTTTTTTACATTAAGTATATGAAATAATTTATGTGAATGACACTTTCAGTTTTGCCACTATACACATTTGTGACCCTGGACGACAAAACCAGTCTTAAGTGTCAGTTTGATAGGACCATATTTGGCAGAGATACAACTATTTGAAAATCTGGAATCTGAGGGTGCAAAAAAAAAAATCAAAATACTGAGAAAAACGCCTTTAAAGTTGTCCAAATGAAGTTCTTAGCAATGCATATTACTAATCAAAAATTAAGGTTTCTATACATTTACAGTAAGAAATTTACTAAATATCTTTATGGAACATGATCTTCACTTAATAGCGTAATGATTTTTGGCATAAAAGAAAAATTGATAATTTTGACCCATACAATGTATTTTTGGCTATTGCTACAAATATACCCCAGCGACTTGAGACTGGTTTTGTGGTCCAGGGTCACATTTATGAATTTGGCAGATGCTTTTATCCAAAGTGACACTTCATTCAATGTGTACATTTAATCAGTTCATCCTGGGAATCAAAGCCAAGACCTTGGCCCTTTTAGTGCCATGCTGTGCTGTTTGAACTACAGTAACGCTCAACAACTTGCCCTTTTTCAGAAGCTAATTTAATATTTCTCACAATTCTCTACTGTACCTTCCAGTCGATGTTTCCACTAAAGAGTTCACTCTTTGCAATGTCCACTCTGTTCCAGGTTACAGCCAGCTTCAACTCATCAACATAGGGATTAGTAGACACCGAAACCCGCTGTTTACTCGCTAACACATACACACAGCAAAATGTTGTAGATTGAAAAGAAATATAAACACCAAAGTACACTGTAGACAGCAAAGGTTAGAAGTTAGTGACACAAACACTGCAACAACCAGTTTAAATCTACCTTGAACAAGCACTTTAAGCATCACAGTGTCAAAATCATCCACTCCTTCAGCGTGATAAATGGAGATGAGGTCTTTGTTCTGGTAGATGCTTAAAACCTTTGAGAAGCCAGCCAAGCAGCAAGAAATAAAAATCAGTGCTTAAAAAAAGTACCTGTGACATGTCAACTTAACCAGAGGTCCAACTAAAAATTATGACTTTTTTTGCTTTTCTGGTGAATTAAACACATTAGTGAATGAAAAAGACAAAATATTAAATATCATGGCTTAAAATTTACAGAGTAATCCACTATTTTGTAGAGGGGGTTCAAAATGACAATTTCCCCCCGACATTTGGAGCCAAATTACAGGGGATAACTTTAGAAAGATGACAGCATCATTATTTTATTTTTATACAGAGATTGGCTCTCTGTGAAAATGAAAACCAATTTGTCGTTCATCGTCATTTATGTTTGATTAAGTACAGAGTGTGACATTCACCTTATCAACAAGCTTGTCCATGTCTTGCTCTGAAGGAAAGTGTTTCTTTACTTTCGTGGTTATTCGTTCTCTAAGCTCGATGTTGGGAGACCCTTCCTCGTTCTCTGCTCCTCCAAACGAAGACATCGGAGCAGATTGCACGTTCTCCACAATGTCGCTCACAAGATTAGCAAGCCCACCCGAACTAGCCAGGACCAACCAGGGCATTGAATTCTTCAGAGAGATTTCTAATGCCTGAGATGAAGAAACATGGTAAGAGAAAAATTAAAGGGATAGTTTGCTCAAAAATGAAAAATAGCTGTCCATTTACTCACCCTCAGTCCAAAATATAGGTGAGGTTTTGTTTTTTTCTTCGGTAGAACAGTAAAGAAAATTCTTAGCTGAAACCATGGTTCTCGGTGATTCATAAAAGGCAAGTTAGAGGCTACCGGCATTTGAGAGTCAAAAAAGCATACACAGACAAGACAAAATTGATACCTGTGACTCCTGACAATATACAGTAGTCGACATTTGAAGTGGATTAAAAAAGTTCAAAGTTGTCCTAAGACAAGAACGTATTTTGGGTTTAGGTTTTAGGACAACTTTGATGAAAGGTTTTGATCCACTTCAAATGTTGACTAGTATATATTGATGTCATATGAAGCAAAACAATTGGTCTGTGCAAGAAAGTGAAAATTACAGTATTTACGACATTATTACCTGTAATCCACAGCCTCAGGAATAAGGGGCTGGATTCACAAAACATTCTTAAGAAGAAATTTCTTCTTAACTGCCATTTTCTTATTTTTTAACTTAAGAAAAAAGTTAAGAATGTTTTGTTTTCCAAAACATTCTTAAGAATATTCTTAGCTTTTTTCTTAAGATTGTTCTTAAGACAAAACTTAAGAATTCAAATTCTTGAAAACAATCTTCTTAAATCATTGTAAATAACTTCTTAAATTTAGGACAGCCCCAGACTTGTCTTAAATCCCAAACAGTAAGAATTATTTAATGAATTTATTAGGTTATTTCAAATTAATTGTTATATTTAAGCATTACAACAACATTAGCTACATATAGCCTAATACATAGTAGGACTATTAAATAGGGATGTGTGCGAGTTTTCTGAAGTGACAGCAATGACTGATAATGTAAACAATGATCAGTCATGATTAGCCTATGCGTGACGCTAATTTTTGCTGACTTCAAAACTCTGTAGCAACTCTACAAAAATGAGTCAGATAGGGAGCTTTAATTGGACGCTTTTATTGTATCTTATAAACAATCTTTGGCAGTATTAAGCGCATATGAATGCGCCGATACACAGGATGCGTTTGCTGTAGCAGCGTGGACACGCATACCTGTGTTGTGCTGAATTCTGCACTCCTGCCAGATTATGCACCCCCTCGTTGAAGTCACAACCTGATTGCCTAATCCTAACCCCTCCCCCACACCTACTCCTAAACCTACCAATGCTAGGGAGTCCATAATCTGGCAGGGTGCAGAATTCGGCACAACAACGGAAGCGTTCACTTAGATGAGAGCGCAAAAACACAGCACAAAAATGAACGAAACGCTGCAGCTTAAGACAGGCTATTTAAAAGTAACTGTTCAAAAACACGCCGCATTAAAAACGTGAAGCTGAGCGCCAGGCAAAGTTGCGACGAAAATAGTGTGCGTGCTTATTATGATTATTAGGGTAATCTGCAGGAAGCGCAAAAAGACAAAGTGCGAGTTTATCAGTGTGTCATGTATTCACTCAAAGAGTGTTATTTTCTTAAGAATATATTTGAGAATTTGCACAAAGAATTGCACTTAAGAACATTCTTACGAACTTCGTGGTCTTTATCTTAAGAAATTTCTTAACTTATTTCTTACCATGAATCCGGCCCCCGATTCTTTTCCCCAAACTGGTTCACGCAATGTCACATACACAGATATATTACTGGAGCACCCAATAATGATATGAAATATGGCTAACACATATGAAGTGAATATACGTCATCATCTTTCATTCAAAAGTTCACAAATGCACATTGTACCAGATCGTCAGTCTCCTGTCTGAGTTCTGTGTGCCGAATGAGTTGATAAAAGCCAGCATCATAGGACCATAGGACCGTATTTTGACTCATTTCGAGTCGAAGTGACTGCAGGACTGTGCGCCAAACGGTGAACATGTTGGTGAACATGTCAAACCAGCGATCAAAGACTACAGATTTTAGCCTAGGATTATAGGAATCTTTTAGAAGTTTCCAAATTTGTCTCAGGCAATAATGTTTTAAATAATGTTCAGTTTCTAGCACAGACCAATCATTTCATTTCAAAAGACCTCAATATATCCTATATCATCAGGAGCCATGGGTATTCATTTCGTTTTGCCTGTATATGCTTTTTTTGATTCTCAAGCAGGGCCTAAAACTTCTAAAACGTGGCTGCGCAGAGAAATAATGTGCCGCGCACACGCAAAAATGAGTTGGGAAAGCCATTTGATTGTATTCTAGTAAAAACGAAAGAATTGCAATGCTTGGGTAAACCGCTATAGACTTAGAACCGGTGAATGCGGCTTACAGGTTTCATAGAAAGAGAATGATGTGCGCCAAATGAGTCGCTGTAGAAACCGAATACTTCAATGGTTGCGGACGAAATAGCTCAAATCGAGAGCCAATGCAAACACAGTGACATGTGAAATAAACGTCCTGATGTATTAAAGAAGAGTGGCTTGATTAAGTGCTGGAAATAGCAGATGATGGGCACAGAACGGTAACAAAACTGAGACATTTACAGTCACACACAGGTGTATTGTGCAAATTGTACTTCATAGGGATGTTTAGAATTCATGTTTTTTTTTGTTTTTTTTAAATGGAGTCACTTATGCTCATCAAGGCTGTATTTATTTGATCAAAATACAGAAAAAAACCCCAGTAATATTGTGAACTCTTAGGCTATTGCAATTTCTAATATTGGTTTTCTATTTTAATATATTTTCAAATATAGTGTATTCCTGTAAAGCAAAGCTGAATTTTCGGCATCATTAGTCCACTCTTCAGTGTCACATGATCCTTCAGAAATCATTCTAATATTCTGATTTCTTAGTGTTGAAACTCTTGTGCTGCTTAATATTTTTTGGAACCTTTTTAACTTTTTATTAGCCTAATCAAAGAATCAAAGAAAAAAGAACAGCACTAATTAAAAATATAAATATTTTCTAACAATACAAGTCATTACCATCACTTTTTATCCATTTAACACATCCTTGCTGAATAAAAGTTAATTATAAAAAAAAAAAAAGAAATAAGAAAGAAAATTTACTGACACTAAATAAACACTGTTCTTTTTAACTTTTTTATTTCTCAAAGAATCCTGAAAAATATCACAGGTCCCAAAAAATATTAAGCAGCACAACTTTTTCCAACACCGATTACAAATTTGCATATTAGAATGATTTCTGAAGGATCATGTGACAATGAAAATTCAGCTTTGCTTCACAGGAATAAATTATATTTTAAAGTATATTAAAATAGAAAACTTATTTTAAATTGCAATATCATTTCACAATATTATTTTGTGAAATAATATTCAGTTTTTTTTTTATCAAATAGATACAGCCTTGATGAGCTCAAGAAACTTTTTTTTTTTTTTTTTTTAAAGAAAAGTACTGATCCCAAACTTTTGAACGGCAGTGTATTGTTCTGTAAAAATGTTTTCTCAGATAACCTAAAATGTGCATCATTTAGTTACATCAAGGGTCAAATCAAATATAATTAGCACATTAAAGTTAAAAGTTACACACTTTTTTGTGCGCATGCTGTACAGATCTGGTATAAAGAATGTTTTTGCTCAGGCGGCCGAAATGTCCGCCCAATTGAGAAGTTTTGCTCAGCAAGAAAAAAATTAGAGGGATCATTGCCGGTGACGTGTTAAAATTTACTGGCCAAAAGCTTAAATTTAAGTGATTTTAAAACAATCTTCACAAACTATAAATTGTATATGCATAAACTATACAGATTGATCTTTATTCAAGCTACAAAAGTTAATCAGCCTCTATAACAATGGTTTCTCTTTTTCTTTTGTTCTTTGATTTACATCAATGACAGACTTCAGCAGGTTTCACTTTAAAAGCAGCGCCGTCTCTTTAAAACCTGATGCACATGACGTGGATCTGTCACATCCGATTTTCAAGCTGGCCATCACACTGCTCTGACCTTATCAGCCCGTTTGTATCCTATTATTTGATTCGCTCTTGTCGCTTATGACAGAACAGCTTCACAATGATCTCGTCTTTGGAAAAGATTGTTTTATTCGCTTATTTCAGTAACGGTGAATCTCTTTAAAAACTGGCTGTTGTTTTCACTACATTGCATTGTTATATTTCTTAAAAGTTGTACCCGCCAACTGGCAACTGACACTGTTACATGTACTCGCCAACGCCGATTTTCACTCGCATTTGGCGCTTGGCGAGTGTTAATTTTAGGCCCTGCTCTCAAGTGCTGGTAGCCACTGACTTGTATTATATGAATCACCAAGGGCACATGGTTTCAGCTCATAATCTTCTTTACTGTTCTACTGAATAAAAAGTCACCTACATCTTGGATGGCCTATAGGGGTAGTTAATTAATAGCAAATCTTCATTTTTTGGGTGAACTATCCTATTAAATGTAGGACGGAGGACGTTTTGTTTAATATAACTGTAATCTGCTCACCTCCACCATGGAAATGCCTCCAGATATCAGCATATTCAGAACAGGAATGTCAATGCTTGAACTGCCTGCTGAGATGACATTTAAGAAACCGCAGTCAGTGTGAAATCCTTGTTGCTTTCATTAAAGGGATCTTACCATATAATACATAAAACACATGTTTATATATATATTAAAATATTATTGATAAATTTGTTTTCATTGACTATGGTTAATATTTCATTTGATAAGCTTTGTTGCCTTTATACTAAAAGCTTTGTCTTCTCTTGCAATATCTCCAAATGACCTTTAGGTGGCCAAAAGGTTTTGCTGGTTAGCCCGTTACAAGTGAAATAACTGCAATGAAACCAAGCAATGTAAAGTCAACTCTACATCAGTAATATTCTATTAAACACAAGTGTATCATGAACATTTCTAAATCCTTCCTAAGAAGTGCGGTGTGCCTTTTTTAAAGTTTATTTTGTACCTGGGCGCTGACGTGAAATGTAATCCTCCAGACGGCCTCTGAAACTGACCTCCCCACCTTTACGTCCTTCGGTCCCATCATCCACAAGAAGGAAAGCCTTGTAGTTATTATCCAGAGAGCAGGTGGCACGCGGAGTATTTTGGACAAAGTACTTTGCGGGGAAACTTCCCTAAGAGAAAGAGAGAGAGACTTTTTCTGAGAGACTGTGAACCATATGCAAAATGCAACGTGCAGCGCTAGTTTATCTACAAATTGGGGAATGATTTTTGCTCTATTTTAATGGCCATTTTGGAATGGCATACTAACAAACTCCTCTTACTATTTCTGAAGTGCACAGCATATCTGCTCTAAAAAGTATGGAATACTATGGAAGCTTGTTTTTGCCACAGGTCTGACTTTTCCATTCACAATTATAAGTTTATATTTCACAATTCAGACTTTTTCTTGCTATTCTGAGAAAAAAAAGAATTGTGAGATATAAACTCAGAATTAGATATAAACTATAGAATATCAGCAACTCTGAGAAGAAAAGTCTGAATTGTGAAATAAAAAGTTGCAAATAGCTTTTTAATTTTTTACAAAATCTCAGAATTACAAGTTTATGTAATGAAAATAATTACGGGTGCACAATTTTTTCAGCCTGGTTCAGCACCTGGAGATTTGGTTTGGTCCTCACATTGCACATAGTGTGACCCATTAAATATAACTATATAAATTTTTTTTTTTAAAAAGGAAGAATAGTGATAATATCATTGACCTTTATTCATATAGGTTTTTTAATATAATAAACAATATAAGTGCGATAATATTGTTACATTATTTTAAGGGATTATTAAATAAAAACATTTTATGGTAAACTTATAAAATAAGTAAATATTAGCATTTTATTTTTATAGAAATATGGGGGGTCTCATTATGAAATAAAGGTTCTCAAATACATGTTGGCCACAATTACTGACAATTGACAATATATTTTTTGAAACCTCCATTTGCCAAAATGACAGCTCTGAGTTTTCTCCTATAATGCCTGATGAGTTTGAAGATCCTGTTGGAAGATCCAAACATGGCCCATGATAAGATTTCCAGCAGTCAGGTTTTGATTTTTTTATCTGTTGTTATAGAATCAGTGATGCCATGTGTCTAAACAAGATGTCCAGGACCTCTGGCAGAGAAATAAGTCCAAGACATTAAAGATACAGCAGTATATTTCATTGTACACATGGGGTACTTGTTGTCCCTGCGTTCACCAAACCCATCTTGAGTGTTTGCTGCTAAAAAGCTTTTTTAGTTTTATCTGACCATAGAACCTCATCCTGTTTGGCAAACTAATATGGAGTTGTTTTTGAATGAGAGCATTTTCTTTTCTTGATTTTTTTTTTTTGAAACCCTCCCAAACAACATGTGATGTAGGTGCTGTTTGATCACTTTTTTAAGGCTTTCTGACCCCGAGACTCAACTTCCTGCAATTCTCCAGCTGTGGTCATCGGAGAGTCTTTAGCCACACAAACTCTCCTTCTCACCGTGCATTAGGACGATATAGACACACGTCCTCTTCCAGGCAGTTTCATAGCATTTTCTGTTGATTGGATTCCTTAATTATTACTCTGATGGTGGAAATGGCCATTTTCACTGCTCTAGCTCTTTTCTTTCAGCTATTTTCTAATTTGTGAAGCTCAATTATCTTTTGCTGCACATCACAACTATATTCTTTGGTTTTTCTCATTGTGATGGATGATTAAGGGAATTTGGCCTTTGTTTTCCCTCCTATTTATATTCCTGTGAAACAAGAAGCCAAGTCTGGATAATTTCATGTTCATAATCACACTGGTGTGCTCAAAATTATAAATATGAATGGGAATATACTTTAGAGATATTTTACTCTTATTTTCTAGGGGTGTCAATAATTGTGTCCAATGTGTATTTGAGAAAAACATTTATTTATAAATGAGATTTCTCCCATTTTCATTTGTTTTAGTTTATTGAAGGTTATATATATGATCAAAGGTTTTATATTTATATTATATACATGCATATATATGATCATATCAAATAACCTCTTCGTTTATTCAAAAAGAACATCACAATATATTTTTCAGTTAATAAAAATATGTACTTGTAGATATTTTAGACAACAAATTTGGTTCTCAACCAAATTTCAAATAGTGATGGTATAGAAGAATGTTTACTTTCAATATGTTAATTTGTATCAAGGGTACAATATTTAGTGTCGAGTATGCTAGTGCTGCACCACAAGCAGTGTTACCTCAGAGTCGATGAGCTGCTGGCGATTATGTACCATTCCCCAAGGAGCAATGCCTATAGGAACCACTTTATTGAAAGTGACAGAAGACACTGCGGCGGCGTGATCTCTCACTGCCTCTCCTACACACTTGCCGATGCCTTCTCTCAGCCCTGAGGTTATGATCCACGCTCCTATACATCCAAAATCCAAAGTTCAAAATTCAGCCAAAGAGAAAGGACATCACACCCCTCCTGATCTCACTCCACTGGCTCCCAGTTGTGGCCAGAATCAAATTTAAAAAGACCCCTGTAGTGAAAAGCAACGTTCTTTACATGTATATTTGGTGTTTCTAATATGCTTGGACACAAACCATGTGCAAATTCATCAGCTGGTATACTGGCAGTGTAACAGGCTTGCTTCTTAATCTAGCTGTCATTAAATGCTGTCATTAAATCTAGATGTCAATAAATCTGGCATTGTATATTACAAATATTCTTGGTTCTTTCACAGATTGCTTTGTTCCTTTGGATAAGTGTCTGTAAAATGCAAGAACTGTAAAGTAATTAAATTAAGGACATTTACTGGTCATAATATTATAATTAAAGGGGTCCTATTATGCTTTTTCACTTTTTGAATTTTAGTCAGTGTGTACAAATATCAAAGTCCACTCCAAAAGGAGATATTTCATTTTTTAAAAACCCCTTTTCAAGAACTACAGCTTTGTTTTCCTGTGTTTGTGACATCACAAAGCGGTCCATCAGAATATCATTAAAATAAATCCCGCCTACGGAAATTCGAATGGTTGAGGAGAATGCTTGGTTGAGCACTGCACGTTTCAAAATCGAAACCCGGTGCGGGTGTTTTTATATCACTGTATTTCTGAAAGAAACCGACTGTCTTCAGAAAATTTTGGATGTCATTTTCATTTTATCTTGCATGTAATGTCTGATAAAGCAGCGTTTGTGAGCGGAGCGCTGCTTTGTGCACAGCGTTACCGGGAAACCTCGATCTCTACTCCAACAGGGCTCCTGCTGGCAGAGAATGAATTTGCATATATATGCCGCCACAAATAGTGTAAATCTGTGGGACTATGCTATAAATAAATTCAACTGTATAACAGTTTCACTGCAATTCATGTTATAATGTTAGTATTAAAGAACAATAAACATAAATATTACCGTTGCACTTTTCTGTACATAGTAAATGCAGTTATTTTTAAGCTGTTGTCGACATCCTATCTAAAACGTGATTTAGCCAAAAAAAAAACAACAACAACGTTACCACTTTAATGTCTTGTAATATCCGTGCGTGCAAAGGTTCTGCGCGATCCTCTTGTTCAATATTCTCTGGGTCTGAATTGATATGGCAATATTGACGAATTGCTGCTTTGGCATGGGGCGGGGCAATACTGAAACACTGTCTAAGCTGTTTGCCAATCACAACGCACTGGGACAGCTAACCAATCACAACACATTTCTTTTTTCGGAAGGCGGGCCTTCATCAAACGCGGAACTAATCGAGCCGTGTGTGTCAGGCTGGGGAGAAAGGTATTGTAATGTAAATTATGTGAAAAATAATGCGATTTTCGAACCACCAAGCATGAGAGCATGTTCTAGTACACCCCCAAAACAAAATCAAGACTATGTAAAAGAGCATAATAGGACCCCTTTAATATATTCTAAGATTTTACCATTTACATTTCATTATCAATATAATTATTAATTACTATTAAATTTCCATCTATTTTATTGAAATTGCATAGTGCATTATTTTAGTTTGATGAAAAGGGTTTTACATTGTTTTTTTTTTTTTGGACTATATTCACACATAGAAGAACCTGTTGAGCCACTTTCCTGACATAACCCTGACATTGAAATAATTAGTCCAGCTTGAATTTGTGTCAGGGTAGCTGGGCCTTTGATGGCTTGCAGTTAGTATAAAGATGAAAGTATGATTCATATAATTGCTTGTAATGCCAGTCACTATGTAAATTCACTGTAGTCATGCACTTCTCTTTTTTCTCATCATGCATTTCAGGTCACATCTACAAACAAAAAGTCACATGACATACAAACTTCTTCACAAATAAGAGGGCAAAACAACTAACAGGTCCTTAAAACAAGCATGCCTGGAGATCTAAACCTTCTACTCGGATGTGAACAGTGTTGTGCAAGTTACTCTGAAAATGTAATTAAATTACTGATTACGGATTACTCCCTTTAAAAGTAATCATGTTACTGTTCTGATTACTTTATTTCAAAAGAAGATTCGTGAGCATGCAAATTTCAGCACTGCACTCCTGACTGGCCATTGTGTTCCAGAAATCAACATTGCTCAATGCTGCAAACCCGTGTTACAGCCTAAATAGAAACTCTGCCTACGCTTGCGCCTGTTAATCGTTTATATTTTATATTAGTTCTTCTTGCTTTTATGCAATAGATGAATAGCAATTTATTTATTTTAGATATTTTATGTTTAGATATTTCTATTTTGCAGGAGTCCCGTGAATCATTTTATTCTCCCACATCCCGCACACACACACGAGTGTCTACCCGCCCGCACCAGCACTCGCTCATCTTGTCCCGCACACACACTCGGTTGCGTCGGGTCTCGTGGGAGTCAGGTCTCTAATCCACTGGCACTGGACTCGACAGTGCATGTGCTACACCCTTTTTACAATCTAGATGATAAAACACTGCATTCTATCCGCAGTGATGTAACACGGCGATAACTATACTCTGATTATTATTTAGAAAAATATAACGCATTAAATTACTCAGTTACTAAAAAAGTAATCAAATTACAGTA
The DNA here is from genome assembly GCF_012432095.1 of Onychostoma macrolepis. Classification (NCBI taxonomy): domain Eukaryota; kingdom Metazoa; phylum Chordata; class Actinopteri; order Cypriniformes; family Cyprinidae; genus Onychostoma; species Onychostoma macrolepis. The sequence goes on along the minus strand of NC_081166.1, from coordinate 27,048,907 downwards.
ACGCATTACTAAGTAATGTGTTACTGACCAACACTGTTTGCGAAAGAAGCACAAATGAATGTGAAAATGATTGAAGAATAAATTAATCATTTTAAGAAGAGAATACAACACCTGTACTTTGTGCCGCTTTAACCAGCCCCTGCCTCAAGACCTCTCGCACCCAGCTCTTGACCTTTGACCTTCCTTCACCGCCAACCACTGACACGACCAGGTTGGGCTGCCCCAGTTTCCAGTGTCGTCTCATGATATTAAAGACCATAGAAGGATCTGTGGTGCTGGAGAGACGCAAGAACTGCAATAAAAAGGAGGATTAAGATTAAAACAGGAATCAAAGAGTAAAAAAAAAAAAAAGTTTTGTACTTTAAAATTTCTTCAACTACAGACTATTTTTATGTCGTAGGGGTTGATTTTTATTTTTAAATGTGTTATATAAAAGCCAAATTAAAACCGTACACTTTTTACCATGACAATTATTTTATGAATAATATGAATTATTTAGCATTTGATTATTGAACATGAATTCATCTAAATAAAAGGTGAAAACATAAGCCTTTTGTGATTATAAAGGATTTAGTCTGTCTCAGATTGTTCTGTTTCTTCATGTCATTCAGACAGACTGATGATGATAAGATCAGATCTCTGTGTGGAGCACTGGATGATGTCAAACAAAAATCTCACTGGATTATTACAATTAATGGCAAAATGAACTTGTTTACCAGGTGTAATTCTTTATTATCCATGTGATCCAGATCACTAATATCTAAGTTTTTTGCTTTATATAAAGCTCAAACAGGATTCATCCAGGCTCACCGCTGCCACAGTGCCATTAATTTGAACATATGCACGAGGATCTCACATAGCTGTGTCTCTTGCCGGCCCCAGCAAACTCCAGCTCTCCATAGGCATCTGTGGGCTGCTCGGAGGAGTGCTGTGTGCTGTCCCAGTGACTGACGATGGCCGTGCTGAAGTAATCGCCCAAGGCCACTGAAGGGTGGGAGTCCCGCGTGGCCCCACACTGACATCGACCGCCATTGCTACAAAAAACAGACGGAGGATTTGTGTTCTTGACTGTCCTACAGAAGAGATACTGAATACTCAATACTGAACAGTCAAGCATCTTACCTGAAAGAGTCCTCCACAAATGTCGTGCACACTCTCTTCTTAAATAAATTTGGAATCCAGCTCTAAAATCAATAAAACATACTTTTAAATAATGCATTAGAAAGCATACTGTACTGTACAATAGTATTAAGATAATTTTGTGATCTACTGAGGGAAAAAAAAAAAAAAAAAAAAACACTGAGCACAACTTTAAAATGTGTAGGGTGAAGTCAGCTAAAATGGGTAAAAATGGGCCAAATAAGGTTGTTGCATTACAGAAAGTCACAATAACTGATCTTGCATTGTCGCTTCAACACTTGTTGCCATGTAACAATAATTTTTATTAGTCTGAGTTCAAGGCAGGCAGGGCAGAGTGTTACAAGCGTGTCAGAGAAACTGTAAGGTAATTGAGCCTGACATAAATTCCATTAATTACTAATAAGGGTACTAAAGCAATTATAAGTAAACTTACCAACAAAGCAAAGGTTTATGAACAATGTTTTGACATGCTCTTTCAAATAAAAATTAAAAAAGTTTAATTTATAAAAAACTTCGATTTTTGTGAAAAAGGTCATTTTAGGTAGAAATGGCTGGTTAAACTAAAAATGGGCTGCATACACACACACACACACACACTTTTAGACAGAAATTGAGGGTGAAAATAGGTTTATAGGCCTACTTTACACTGATGAAAATGATTTTGTGCTGAAGCAAATACTACATTTTACTTTTTAAATTAAATAATTTAGTTCAGGCAATAATTTAAAAATGAAAAGGAATAAATTCAATATTTGTACTCAATTTATGCTTGTAGAATTTAAAGTTTGAACTTATAAGTATATTTTACTTGGAATTGTTTGTTGTTTTTACAAAGATTGTTTAAGTAAATATCAACGTCATGATCCCGTTGTTCCCATCAAGCACTTGGGCATGAATAATTAATCAGGTAAATTGTTTTTGCTGTTTTCGAGATGCATTTACACTGTTTTATGGTTGTTTTTGTTGTTAGGTAAATAACTTACTGTTTTGTGACATCTGGAGTAAATTTTTTTACTCAAAATGACCCATTCATACTCAAACACTACTCACTGATTGTCACCGTCATGTGTATCATGTGCCAAGTATTCAGGTCTCTGTGTTCATCGTTAATAACTATATTGAGTCAACATATTACCTTAAAAAGAATAACGAGCTGTCTGCTTGCTTCCATACGTGATTGTAACTTAACCACATGCTTTATAGGCATTTCTTTTTCAGTGCTATGTAGTTTGGGTAAAGTTTACAGACCTGGCCACGTTAAATTCACGTATTTCCTTTGCTAATTTTACATAAGTAAAGTAGATTTTAGATTTTTAGTTGAGTAGATTTGAGTAGACAATTTCGTATTTAAATTTTACTTAATTTTTATTTTTCACGCATATTAAGTAAATTTAACTTCTCGTTTTTTTTCAGTGTAGATATGAATCCATACAAAATCTTAACATCCTTAAAAAAAACTAAAAAATACAAGCATACACACATACATGCACACAAAATACACCAATGCACAGAAACACGCCTATACAACATGATCAGTTCATTTTTAATTGCATTGATTCAACTTTCTATTTAATGAAATATATTTATGCTGTTTCTATGGCACAGTAAAGACAATAGTGTCAATTACTGTTAAAAATAAAATGATTTAAGCTGAAATTACCTGTGTTGTTCTCTTTTTATATTGGCCCATTTTACCTGAATGTTGTGGCGTGGCTCAAGAAGGTACCTGCTGATACTCTCATCATTTTAAAACTTTTATTCCTTTTTACATTTAAAAAATATAAATATATTTAAGAGACCCATGCTAATTTATAAGAATATCATTAGATCTCATGCATAGCATATTTGATGGTATTATAAGTCATTTACCAAAACGTGGCCCATTTTAGCTGACTTCACCTTAACACTTCATCTTACCTGTAACACTTTACAGTAGTATCCCATTCATTAACATTAGTAAATGCAATAGCTAACGAAGTGATAATGAGCAATATGCTTTTTATAGCATTTCATAATTTTTTGTTAATGTTAGTAGAAGCATAATTGTTCATTGCATGTTCATGTTAGTTCACGGTGCATTGATTAATATTAATCAATTTATTAATTAATTTATTAATTGATTATTTCAATTAAGATATTTTACTGTAATTTTACAGTTTTTGTTTGGCAGCCTAGCTGCGATTTATGATTTTTTTTTTTTTTTTTTTTTTAACAACAGTGTAGAAGTATTGTTCATTGTGAGTTCATGCAAACTAATAATGTAGTTAACAAATGTTGACAAATGAGAAAACTTATTGTAACGTGCTATCACCTTATCTGTTTGATTTCATCAGTCACAAAACTAGGTTAAACGGCTCACTTTACCCCGACTCCACTTGTAATTTCATCATTAGGTCCCCACCCACCCCTTTCATCAAGAAAGCAAGCCAGACCAGTTTATCCTTTAAAGAACCTCATCACTTATTTAGACTATAAGAACGCTGTGTTTAGTATCCCTGCGGTGTTTGTCTGGAACTCTGAAACACCAAAGCATAAACTTTATTCATGCACAGTACAAATAACTACTAATATTCTTCAGAGGAACATGAGGTAATTCTTTTTGGAGAAATGGGATAAGAACCTTAAACCGTTCAAAGTACATCTTCTGAGAATTAATTATTCAATGAATGCAACTTTGAATGAAATGATAAAAGCATCTGTTAAAAGATTAAATTAAAAGGCTATATTAAAATTAGACACTGCGTGTGCTTGTTTATATATTAAGTCAATTTATATATATAAATAACAGATGGAAATCTGAAAACAAAAATATATTTTTCAAACTTTACTGTATATGTAAACTAGAGTGAAGTCAGCTAAAATGGGCCAAATAAGGTTGTAGCATCATATCTCTTTAAATTTTTAAAGAAAGTCACAATAACTGATCTTGCATTGTTGCTTCAACACTTGTTGACATGTAACAATTTTTATTAGTCTGAGTTCAAGGCAGGCAGGGCAGAGTGTTACATGAAGCGTGTCAGAGAAACTGTAAGGTAATTGAGCCTGACATAAATTCCATTAATTACTAATAAGGGTACTAAAGCAATTATAAGTAAGTTACCAACAAAGCAACGGTTTATGAACAATGTTTTGACATGCTCTTTCAAATAAAAATAAAAAACGTTTAATTTATAAAAGAAACTTTGATTTATGTGAAAAAGGTCATTTTAGGTAGAAATGGCTGGTTAATCTAAAATGGGCTGCATACACACACACTTTTAGACAGAAATTTAGGGTGAAAATAGGTTTATAGGCCTTTATTTTTATAAAATCTTAACAGTCTAATGCACTAATCTGTGCACTAATGCACAGAAACACACACCTATACAACATGATCAGTTCAATTTTAATTGCATTGTTTAATTAAATATTCATTCAACTTTCTATTTAATGAAATATGGTGTTTCTATGGCACAGTAAAGACAATAGTGTCAATTACTGTTAAAAATAAAATGATTTAAGCTGAAATTACCTGTGTTGTTCTCTTTTTATATTGGCCCATTTTACCTGAATGTTGTGGCGTGGCTCAAGAAGGTACCTGCTGATACTCTCATCATTTTAAAACTTTTATACTTTCACATTTAAAAAATATAAAAATATTTAAGAGACCCATGCTAATTTATAAGAATATCATTAGATCTCATGCATAACTTATCTGATGGTATTATAAGTCATTTACCAAAACGTGGCCCATTTTAGCTGACTTTAAAGCTCCCTTTAAAACAAAGACCACCACAAAAACATTATTTTAATAAAACACCTCCTAAAGTACATATAAAAAGTACAACAAATGTAACTGCGCTGTAACGTGTACACTGTAGATGGCAAAAATGTGACCAATAACGATACTGCCCAAGAAGCACGTGCCAAACACACATGCACAGTCTTGTAATAACCCATGGTATGCTGTTTTAGAGAAACTCCCTGCAGTCCTGCTCATTGCCAACAATAAATCGAAACAATACCGAATTGCAAGCAGTCTGTCTGTGCATTATTAATAACATGATAAATGACCATCAAACGGCCGGAGTATGCTTGTAACAACACAAAACCAAGGCAAGGAAGTGCTTAAGTTGTAGATACAGGTGCGGCACGCAGTTTTCTGACAGACCTACCAGATCTTGTTTCGGCATCACGTCCACTGCGGCTTCCTCAACTTCCTTTTCATTCATCTTGCTTTGTTTATAGACTTTATTAAATCGCTGTTTGTCGTGAGTTTCACTTCAGAGCGCTCCGCTGCAGCAGCGCGTAACGTCCATAACTCCCGCGAACGAGGAAGTCCGGGATCGCTCGAGACTCTCGGTGTACCTGAGAAATCAGGTGTAACCAGCGCAGGGTGTGGTCACGGGTTACAGAGGAGAGGGCTGGAAGAGGCACGTGATTGGAGGAAAAAAGACGAGAAGACGAGATCCCAGAGTAAACCGTGAGACGAGATACCGTTTGCCTGAAGCAGAATCCGGTTCATTGAACGTTACACATAGGATTTGTCTGGGTGGGGTGTTTCAAAAATCACAGTGAACAAAATTCCGTGTTAGTTATCTGATTAACTCATTGATTGTTGCTCACTATATGTATTCCTGATTTAGAGTACAACGTAATTTGTATTATTAAAAGATATAATATTTAATAAATACATTATATAGCCTACTACAGTCAATATAGCCTATATGTGGACACTGACACAATTTTGGCTCTGTATGCCTCCAGAATAGAATTAAAATGAAACAATCAAGATGAAATTGAAGTGCAGACTTTAAGCTTAGAGGTTGAACAAAAATATAACATAAAATGCTTAGAAATTAAAACCATTTTAATACACAGTCTCCGCCCCAATGACTGCCTTAAGTCTGGAACTCATCATGGACATCACAAGAGGTTGGGTTTCTTCCTTTCTGATGCTTTGCCAGGCCTTTTCTGCAGCTGACTTCAGTTGGTGTTTGTGGGTCTTTCTGCCTTTAGTTTTGTCTTCAGCAAGTGAAATGCATGTTCAATCGGGTTGAGATCAGGAGATTGACTTGGCCACTGCACAATATTCCACTATTTTACCTTCAAAAACTCCTGGGTCGCCTTTGCAGTATTTGGTTCATTGTCCATTTGTACTATGAAGCGCTGCCCAATCAACTTTGCTGCATTTGGCTGAATCTGGGTAGAGAGTATATCCCTATACACTTCAGAATTCTTCCAGCTGCTTATGTCACATCATCACTAAACACCATTAACCCAGTGCAGGGCCGTTTATAGCCAATTTGACGCCCTAGGCGAAATCCCTATTTCTACTATGGAAGTCAATGGTGCCCCAAAACAGCCTGGTTACAAACGATCTTCAAAATATCTTCCTTTGTGTTCGGCAGAACAAAGAAATTCATACAGGTTTGGAACTACTTGAGGGTGAGTAAATTATTAATTTTCATTTTTGGGTGAACTATCCCTTTAAGATAAATATTTTGCACAATTTATTATCTGTAATATCATTGTGTTGCCACTACATGCTTGTATAGCCCTATGTAACAATCCCTTATAGCTAAGACATTGCACATAATTTACACATAAATCACACATAAATTAATTTGATTACTTTTGGATTTGGATACATGTTTATATTCTATCAATGGCTACTTTTTGTCTTTATCTGTGTTTAAATCAATGTTTCAAGCAACAACAACAAAACAATTGAACAAAAAAAATTGTTTTGTTGTTGTTGCTTGAAACATTGATTTAAAGTGTCAGTTATTGCATTATTATTTCAGTCAAACCTATAAAACCCTTTGTTGCCCCAAACTACATATAAAAGCCTGATCAGTGGCATAAAAGTAATCAATACAGCTACTTAATCCTTTGCTACTCATTAACACGTGAATATCCCCTTTAAACTTGACGCTCTGCCCTCTGTGTATGATGCTTCTCCCATTAAGTGCTGTGTTAGAAGTGAATGAATTGATCAGCATTTCAACACCTCCATAAGGATGTATTAAACTCGACAAAGCAGTTTAATAAAGGATGTATTGATATCATGAATTAGCTAATTTTACTATACCAATATTTTTTTAATTGGCTGTTAAAGTTTATATGGGAATATTACATGATCCTTTAAAAATGCATTGGCGCAAAAACGCACACCTTTTGGACAAATCTCCCAACACGATTTATCAACTGCCAGAAATAGCCTACTGCCTAAACAAAATACTGATTTTGTGCACTTTATTTACTGTACCAATATTTTAAATTGGCCTTTGAAAGTAGCTTTATTGCATGGCAGCAAAAAAAAAAAAAAAAGCGTTACCTTGCCAAAGCACTGACAGAGCCCATTGATCTAATGGCGTTGATGAGCGCTCAAATGCAAGCATGCAATGATCAGGCAGCAATTGGCAGCGCTCTGATCCAATGGCATACAGGCATCATCAGAATGACAGTACTCTAGCCCAGTGATGTTGGGGATCCAGTGGGGGCGGCAGTCATATTTCAGGGTGATCGTGCCACTCTTTATCACAACCCTGCTAAAATGTAGTACCAGTGTATGCGCTCATTGGCACCCCTCCAGCTGGTGGCGCCCTAGGCGACCGCCTAGCTCGCCTATGCCTAGAAACAGTACTGACCCAGTGCCACTGGAAGCCATCCATGCTCATGCATCACACTGCTCCGTCATGTTTCACAGATGATGTTGTGTGCTTTGGATCATGAGCTGTTCCAAGCCTTCTCCATACTTTTTTCTTCCTGTCATTCTGGTACAGGTTGATCTTAGTTTCAGCCGTCCAAAGAATGCTTTTGCAGAAGTGGTCTGGGTTTTTTAGATGTTTTTTTAGCAAAGTGTTACAATTGTCTAGGGTCAGCCATAACATAAATGAAATGTGCACTCACTCCCAAGATAGCATCAAACAAAAAGTACATTTATTAACAAATTTATAAGGAATACAAAACCAATAATAACAAAGGGGACAAATTCTGGAGTGGACAAGGCCAAAATAACAAACACAACAACTAGTTTTAATAAACCCTAAATTCCCTAACCAAAATAAAACACAAAAGAAAAATATACAACACAACTTCCCTAACTCCCTTAACTCAAAACATAGAACAAACATATATATATATATATATATATATATATATATATATATATAAAAGAAATGGCATCACACTCCCAACTTCCCTTAAACTAAATATTGACAAATATATTTAGAAGGTAATTATAACAAAAGCAAGTTTCTCAAAGCGCCCACATAACATCAGAAAGGAACCCAAATCAAAGCAAAACAAATGGCACACATTCGGCCTCCTAGAATGTTTGAGGAGGTCCTTTTCACTGGAACCGGAACTAGACCAATTAGAAGGCAGCCAATCAGGATCTCCAGATCTCGTGATCTCCAATCAGGATGAATGCAGACCACACCTTCTCCTGCACAGACACACTCAGAAATACATACACATTTTCCGGCAAGCCGGAGATGTAACAAAGTCTAATCTGGCCTTGTTTGCACCTTGTGGAGAACCCTCTGTATTTTGTCTCTGATGAAGTCTTCTCTTGATTGTAGACTTTAACAGTGACACGTCTACCTCCTGAAGAGTGTTCTTCTCTTGGCTGGATGTTGTGAAAGGGCTTGTCTTTCCCATGGAGAGGATCCTCCGATCATCCACCACTGTTGTTCTCGATGGAAGTCCAGGCATTTTTATGTTGCTGAGCTCACCAGTGCATTCTTTTTTTTCTCAGAATTTAACAAACTGTTGATTTGGCCGCTCTGAATGTTCCTGGTGTTTTTGAATCCTAACAATTGTCTGTTTCACTTGCATGGAGTGATACTTTAGCCTCGTTCAGACTGTCAGCCCAAATCCGATTTTGTGCATATCCGGATGGAATCTGATTTGAATAACTGACTGTCCATACAGCATATCGCAACCGTTCATATCCGATTTGTGTGTCCATAAGCGCTCTTTCATTTTTACTGAATGTGCATTGGTTTCTATGGTAATGCCGTTGCGTTGTTATGACTACGCTAAAAACAACAGTAACAGCAATACAGATTGCAATACAGATATTACAGCGCAACCGAGACGGTAAGACAACATTATATTTCGTCTTGTGAGGCAGCGGCAGAAACGCAGGAAGCTTAAATGTGCGGCTTTATTCCGTGATGCTGTCTCCGCTACTTTGCTTCTTTTTCTTTCTTTTTTTTTTTTTTTTTTTGGTCTCTTCTACTTTCAAAACACAGAGGTACGTATACTAGCAGTACATTGTTTTTCCCGCTTGACTTGCACTTCGCAACGACACAAGCTTGTTTCTGCAAAGATGTTCAGCATGTTTTCTGCAAAAACTTCTGACGTGTTTAAGTTTTACTTGGCGTGAGGACGTGAAAAAGCTACGCTAAATCCGATCTGACCATTCAGACTGAAACGGATTTCCAGAAATGCGATTTGAATAGGATTCCAAACCACATGAATGTAGCTCGAAACGGATTTGCACAAATCGGATTTCATGTAGTTCGTTGCCGTTCAGACTATTTAAATATGATCAGATTTCAATCGGATTTGCACAAAAATCGGATTTGGGCTGACAAATAATGAAGGAATAGCCCACATCCGTCCATAAAATTGCTTTTGGGTCAATTGTCCAATTACTTATGGTCCCTTGAAAAAGGGGAGAGGTAGCCTACATATTAAAGAGCTGTCATTCCTTCACCTTTCCTCCAATTTTGATGTGAATATCCTCAAATTAAAGTTTAAGCCCATATTCACTATATAACTGTACGTTAACTTGAATATGGTGTGGTCAGCAGCTAAAATAATAAAAATTGTGCCTGTATCAAAATATATATGGACCTGGCCAGGGCTAGACTGGTAATCGGGCATACCGGGCATTTTCCCAGTGGGCCGACGCACTGAAGGAGCCGACAGAATTTTTTTTTTTTGCCAAGGACCATCACGCAGGGACTAAGAGCAGCCAGTGGCCCATTGGTTTGTTTCCTGTATTGACAGCGTAAACCAGGGGCGCCTGCAGGATTTCTTCCGAGGGTACGCACAGAGTTTTTTTTTTTTTGGGGGATTCATATGTAATGGTAAAGTGATTATATTTTGTTTCGTTTTTTATAAAGCTAATTTATAAAAATGTTTGAAGCACTTTTTGTTCGTTAAATTTGTAAGGGTTTTTTTTTGTTTGTTTATTTTTTGGGTTTTTTTAAGTAACAACCAAGCGGCCAGCGGCAGACAGTGATCAATTTAGCCTTCTCAAATCATCACGACTTGCTTAAGATTGCTTAAGAACAGTTCAAGCATATCACAATGTTAGTTTAAATGTTTGAACTATATAAATGTGCGCTAGGTGCATATCTAATAGTTTGTGTGAAGAGTGGAAGCTGAAGCGCACTTTGCAGGACATGGAGGCGCCAGAGCGGTCACTTGCATTTTTTTTCTTGATAGTGGAAACAACTTAAAATATGCCGTAATTTTTGCTTATAAAGGTAGGAGTAATACATCATTCGGAACTGTAAAGGGTCTACTGTTATCTGTGTGCATTCACAATATCAACAAAACGTTGTGCTTTTATTAAAATAAATAGGAAAACAGATGCGCTTGCCGTCTCGTCTTGAATAGGAGCGCTTCACAATGATGAACCGAAACTCAACGAATTGAGTCACAAATATGATAAATATATCTATAGAAAGCTTTAAATTACTACTTTAAAACGAAATAATTCAAATTGAAAACAGAAAGCCTTTCATTATGTAATCCGTAAAGATGCATTTCTCTCTAAAGGCACATCCAATGAGGAGATGGCGAGTCATTTTTCATCACCGTCTAAAATATAAAAATAAGGAAAAGCCTAGAACAGGCCCGATTATATATATTTTTTTCTGATTTTTATGTTGCTCTGCTCTGAATTCCTTAGAATTTCCTCAAAATTTAAAGGATTTTCTGCAACGCAATTTTGTCTGATATGTGAATTATTTATTAGCCTATTTTTAATCCATGCTATGGAGGACCAAACCTGCAAAAACAACAAATAAATAAATACGCAAATAAATCCACTAAATAATACATAAATAAATATATAAATAAATGTGCAAATGTGCAAATAAATACATAAATAAATATATAAATCCACATATTCCTGTATAGACGGTTTCAACGGCAACAACATAAACAAACATTACTGAGCATTCGCGCTTTTGTGGCCCTAACTTAACTTCAGGTAGACATCCAAATACAATCAGTAACAACAGCTAAGTCCCTCTAGAGTAGATTATGTTTTGATAACAAGCAAAATAACCTGAGCCCAACTTCATTACTCATCACTTTAACTGTGTTTGTAGCCGGTGCCACTAACAAGACCGATAAACAAACACAGACCGGAAGTTAACTTAGGTCCAGGCGCGTGCGCCTGATGAAACCGTCTATAACCTTGTATGAAAATATTGCAGTCGAACAGTATGGCGGGAGTTTGTAGATCCATCATGGCGGAAAGAAGGTCGATTGCCCAGTTGCTCCGCGAGTCATTGACTACGTTTACATGGACATCAGTAATCTAATTATTTACCTTATTCTGAATAAGACAATATTATGATTAAGGTGTTTACATGAGTTGCTTTTAGAATAATCCTTTCATGTTCCCGTTTTACATGTTATAGTACATAGATCTATTAATGGCTGCGTCATTATGTCACCACGCGACGCTATCCGACGTCCAACCCAGAATTTCATGTATAAACATATAGTTCGTCTTCGTGATGATGCCATATACAGTTTTGGGTGTTTCATTTTTAATTTTATGAAAGCTTCAAGTGCAGTTAATTATATGTACATGCGTACAGACGACGGCAGTGTTGAAGCTCTTTTATTTTCCGTCAAATGGTTGACCGCTGCCGTGTGTGTATCCTGTCGCAAAATGCGGTGAAAAGTCCTACACTACGGTAATAGTATGATTAAGGTGTTTACATGTCTGTACTGCACTTCAATAATGCGACTAAAATAGGAATACTCCACATGTCTTAATTCGATTTGTGTTTACTTCGATTATTACTTTAGCTGGATTAAGGTAATCAAATATATCTGTTTACGTGATAGACTCTTAATCGGAGTATTGTCTTAATCGTATTAAAATCGGAGTATTGATGGACGTTAGGTATACACCGGCAAATTATTTTGTTTAGGTTTATTTGACAGCTGTAACTCAGATTTGTTTAAAATGATCGAATGCTGTTGATATGTATGGTGCGTCCCAATTCGCCTATTTATACTATGCCCTAAACAGTATGTATCCTTTTTGTGTAGAAAATGTACATATTTTTGGTTTGTAGCAGAAGATCAGGAACACATTACATCTACACCAACCCTACACCTAAACCTACCCCTTACAGGAAACTTTCTCACCTCAATTTAGGTCCCCACCATGACACGAGTCCCCATGAGTCTGTGTGTATCAGGTCTGAACCTGAACGAGTGTAAGGGATGCTCAAGGGTCGGTTGGGCACTAGTAGAAATGGTGGTAGGAGTTTCCGGTTAGAGAAACGGAAGCAAGAGAGCAGGTCCCAGTTTAAGGATTTTATTTGGTTTCTCCTTGCATGTTTGAATGGTTACAGGCACTTGCTCATAGGAGGTGCATATGGGAGTGTGTGTGGTCTACAATGAACAGAGAAAACAGTATACAATATGAAACATGAAATATAAACAATCATATGGCTAGCATAAGGAAATGAACATTATCCACAGCGACAGTGAATCACAGTATCAAATATCAGGTAATAAAGGCATTTAAGTAGCTGCATTAATTTGGTAAAGTGTTTATCATTTAAATATATACCCGTAAACAGGTGTACAATTTTAGTTTATGTATCTAAATTATGCAGTAGAACATGCACAGTTAAGCAGTATTAAACAAGTGTCAACATTTAACTTAGCATAGACTTAGCCAGCATGCAACTCCCGCGAATTATACACTCTATTCAAGTCATTTTTTAAACTAGTAAAGTTTACGGGTGATGATAACAGAATGTAGAGGGAAAAAAAGGCCTTTCAGATTGACCAGCATAGAATGAAAAACAGATAACTTACTTTTTAATCAATCACTCACAAAAGAAACAAACATGCAGTAGTCCATTTTCTTGCACAATGAACAAGTCAATCGCTCCACCCATACATATAGACTGTCTCCTGACACTTGTCTGGGCATGTCTTGATTTGTTAAACTTTGTCCAAGCATTGAAGTTATAAACATAAATATACCACTGGGTGGTGTCGTTGGGCTTTCATACAGAACCCATGTGCTACAGATAACCTATATGCACTTCAGACAGGAGTATAAACCTCTCCAGACCAGCAATCCTGCTGTTTAAAAAAGCTCATTAAAATTGAGATCCTTGTTGCTCAGTGGTTGGGTGCTCCCTCTGGGCTGGAACTAACATTCATTTATAAATAATCGGAAATTAAAGGGTTAGATTTCCGAGAAACGCGCCTGGATTGCAGCAGTGAAGCGAGAAGGCAGAATAGCAACTAGCAGCTCTAGGATATACAGCGAACATTTCCATTCAGGTAAGGAAATATTGTCGTATTTGATTATTTGTATTTCTTTACGTTAACTCTTCAAGTATGATGCAGCATTGTGTTTCCATCATTGTTTACATATGCGCCTAGCGTTTTGATTCTTTTTTTAGTGAAAAAGGCCAAGCTTTATTTCCGTTTTATTGCACGCATTATGAGGGCTTCAGCTATCTTGTCAGCAGATAAATGCAGTGCGTAACGCATTATAGAAATGTATACTGTAAACTTGAATGTTGTATAGTGTAACAGTTAACTGCAGTAGTTTACAAAAGGTTACGGTAAAAAAAAAATGTCATCACTTATTAAGCTTGTCTAATGTTAATTCCAACATGTACTGATGTATTAAACAATAATAGAATTATTTTTAAATATTGTGCATTAAATTAAATAATTGTTTTTCTACTTTTGTCTTTAGGAAAGCCATCATCTGTAATGTCACTGAGTGCTACAGGGAGACAGGACAGTGCCAAACCATATGAACACCCAGATGTGTTTGAGAACTTGAGGATGAAATGCAATGTAGTACTTAAAGCTGCTCATGGCCAGGCCAGATACTGACTGCTTCTTTTGATATTGATCACATATTAATAAATTTGGTGGAAACAGTTGAAAGTGAGAGGATGTCTTTTGTTTATATGCAGTATTGGTCAAAGTCACACTATACATTACTATTAGTATTAGATTTATTACTATTAGACACATTACTATTTTTAATGTTTTTAAAAGACGTCTCTTATGCTCATCAAGCCTCCATTTTATTTGATCAAAAATACAGACAAAAACAGTAATATTGTGAAATAGTATTACATTTTAAAATAATGGTTTTGTTTTAATATTCTTTATATTTATTTCTGTGATGCAAAGCTGAATTTTCATCAGCCTTAACTCGTCTTGTCACATGATCCTTCAGAGATCATTCTTATGTGCAGATTTGATATTTGGTTATTGTAAGTGTTGGAAAAAATTGTGCTGCTTAATATTTTTCTGGAACCTGTGATGCTTTATACAGAATTGATTGATTGAATCCAGGCAGGGATTTTCAAAATATAGAAATCTTTCCTAACAGTATGTCCTTGCTATCACTTTTTTAATCAATTTAAAATCCTTGCTGAATACATGTATTAATATTCTTTCAAAAAATAAATAAATAAAAAATACTGACCCCAAACTTTTGAACAGTAGTAGCATGTTGTTACAAAATATTTATATTTTAAATAAATGCTGTTCTTTTATTCTTCAAAGAATCCTAAAATTATCACAGGTTATAAAAAATATTAAGCAGCACAATTGTTTCCAACACCGATAATAAGCATATTAGAATGATTTCTGAAGGATCATGTGACACTGATAACTGGAGTAATTATGCTGTAAATTCAGATTTGATCACAGAAATAAATTATATTTTAAAGCACATTAAAATAGAAAACCATTATTTTAAATTGTAATATTTCAAAATATGACTCTTTTTGTCTGTATTTTTTATCAATTAAATGCAGGCTTGATGAGCATTGGAGACTTCTTTCAAAAAGTCTGTTTTGTTTTGTTTTTCTCGTCTGGTCGACGCTACAGAGCTCTGAGCACCAGAACGGCCAGCACAGGAACAGTTTCTTCCCTCAGGCAATCCATCTCATGAACACCTGACAATAATTGTGGAACACACACTATTTATACACTTATGTATCTAACACACATACTTAGTCTACATTTCAACTGCACATAATATACCTGTACATATAACTGTCTATTGTTATATACCTGTCCATGCAATTGTCAATTTATATATTGTAATTCCTTATTTACTTGTTCTATTGTTTAATTCTTCTTTTTATTATCTGTGTTTTTTGTTCTGTCGCTGTCATTCTGTTGCACTGTGGAAGCTTCTGTCACAAAAAAAAAACTAATTCCTCGTATGTGTAAACATACCTGGCAATAAAGCTCATTCTGATTCGGAAAAACATTAAAAATAGTAATAGTGCCCACACTTTTGACCAGTACTACTGTATGTGTATGTGTTTACAGTAAATGTGCATAAAAACATGTATACCCACATATATACTGTATTTAGTGTGTGTGCATTTATTAATCTGCATGTAGGCTATACTTTTATCTTTTAAAAAAACTAATAAAGGTGTGTGCAAAACACGGTAGCCAGCACTGAATTGCATTCATCTTATTTGTGACAACATGATGGCTGATAGAGCATTCAAATTCTTTCTCGCACTGTTCCACAGCAACAAACTTAACCAAACTAAGCACACACTTTAAAACGAATAAAATCAGTAATAATGGCATGTAGTGATTAGTTTATTAGCATTCATATAGCGTTGTAATATACATGCATGTTCTGTAAAACTGCAATGAAACTATATGTATTGTGAAAAGCGCTATACAAATAAATATGGAAAATAATATTTGCATAGATAGACTGACCCAGCAATGCAAGTGAAATGTCAACTAATCAGCTCCCCGGACATCTTGGCGACAAACCATGATAAGTACGTAAGTGACACTGTTTGTCTAGCTTCAGTTTAACCAAATATAAGACTGATGTCATCCATTGTACGAACAAATGATCCCAAACTTTCCGCTATGGAGTTAATTGTAAGCATCCAGACTGCCATACATTTACCGCCATCTCTCGCAGACACGCACAGGCAGCATCAGTCAGAGCCGCTTTGAGCTGTCCGGAAGACTACTTTTAAAGGGGTGGTTTACTGCTTTTTTTCTTTAGCTTGATTGATTATTCTTTGATGAATAGAAAAAGACTGGAGTAATGATGCTGAAAATTCATCTTTGATCACAGAAATAAATTACATTTTAAAATATATTCAAATAGAAAGCAGTTATTTTAAATAGTAAAAATATTTCACAATATTACTGCTTTTGCTGTATTTTGGATCAAATAAATGCAGGCTTGGTGAGCAGAAGAGAATTCTTTAAAAAAAACATTCAAAATCTTACTGTTCAATAACTTCTGACTGGTAGTGTAGATATGTATCATTGCATCGAGTTGATTTGGATAATAAAAAAAACGTCAGGTCTGACAATATCGTGTCTTTTCGAATTTAAATCTAGATTTATTCGCATTGGCCCATGGAAACCTCTATGAACACACTTGACATGGCTTGGCCAAAAAAATCGCGTTGGACGAATTTATGTTTAATTAAACAGTGTTTGCGTATTCTGCACTAATGGCGCGCGCACACAGGATAGATGCCTGCCTCCGGTGCGAGTCCCGATCAAGCACTTTACCGATTCAACTGCTCTCCTCTCCTCCTGCTCCTGGCTCTTTACGCCGCATCACTCACCGCAGAGCAAGCCTGTTCTTGATGAAGCTGCTGTGAAAATGTGGGAAAAGTCGACGAGGAAGAAGTTGGGGTGAAGCGTTCTTTATATAGGCGGAGGCTCCGTCTATAGCGCATTGTGGTTGGGTGGTTTACACCAGTGGCGCCTGCAGGTGTACGGCTGTATGCACTGTGCGTACCATGAGTGCTCAGACTGTCCTGAGATTTGCCCGCAATCATTTCAGCAGTAAATTATAGGCCCGTTTGTCCCGTATTTCTGTCGACTGAACCAGCCATGCCATTAATAATGAATGTATCAGTTTTTTGCATGCCAAAGTCAATTTCTGCTTATAAACATTGCGTCAAATAGGAAGAGAAAATAGTGCTAAACACGCACTTTCATAAGATCGGGTTAGACTACAACAATTAATTCGTTTGTGAATCTTGATCGTGTACACTCACATGTCGATTTACAGCGATCATTTATTTTATGTAATGTAACACTTTTAAAGGGGTGGTTTACTGCGATTTCACTTTTTTCCTTTTAAATAGTGTGTAATGTTGCTGTTGGTGCATGAACAGTATCTGCAAAGTTGAGGCGCTGAAAGTTCAACGTAAGCGGAGATATCGTCTTTTAAAAATCAGGAAGTTTAATGCCTACAAAAACGACTCATATGGGACTACAACGAGATACTTCCCGGGTTGCATACGTAAAAAACCCATAAATTTGCATCAACCCCTCCCTCCGGAACATGCCAAAGAGGGGGCAAGGCCATGTTCTGCGGCTTTGTCGAAGAGGAAGAGTTATAGTGGAGAGTTGTAGTCATGCCGTCGAAACAGGGCCGGATTATCCATAGACGGGATTGGGCGAGTGCCCTGGGGCACCAGCCAATAGGGGGGCACCAAGTGATTACGATAATGACAAGACCTTTAAAATATTTTTCATGTTTTGTATATATTATTTTGCTGGAAGAGATACAGATGCATAGAAAATGAACAGTTAATGATACAATATACAGAGAGAATATCAAATATATGCACGCATATAAAGAATTGCGATTGGGTCAGGTCCCAGTGTATTTGCCCCTCCCCAGTCAGAGTCGAGCATATTTATTCACAAATGGATAGGCAGCATCGACTTGGCGGTTGTGCAACGTAAATTTAAAAAAAAGAGAAAATATCATGACACATTGCCAGGGCTATACAGGGCGACTGAAAAGTAGCTACTGTGTGCGACTATCAAAACATATTTAGGAGCACCTGTGCGACTAACCCGATCAGCCAACCCATTCTCACTCCCAAGGCGTCAAAAACTGAAGCATGGTCAAACGCCTTCGGCGTCACTATGAAGACGCCAAAAGTGCCCCTAGGCGTCATTATATGACAAAATAGGAACTCCATTGCTTTCAATTGCTTGCTTTATGCGTCAGGTCAAGACGCTTATGGAAAATGACAATACGTTCTCCTCCGTTGTTTTCAGTTGTTTGTCTTAGTTTAATGGTTTGCATGCATTTGTAAAAATATAAATAATTTTATATACATTTATACTTTTATTGGAGCACCTTACGCACCCCTACCCTAAACCTACCCACTTCAGAACAACATAAAACACGTAACAGTTAACAGGCAAATGTAAGTTAAGTCACCGGTGTTTATTGCAAAACTGCCCATAAACAAGCAGTATAAAAGCATTACAAACAAGTCGTGCTGCATTCCAGGTCTTCTGAAGCCATACGAAGTCTTTTGAGAAGAAGAGAGCAAAACATAAGGTTTTAATCGCTGAAAATGATCCCGCTCCGTTAACGCGCTCACATCTCATTCAAAAGATACTCAAGTCCCGTAGCATGACGCAATTGGTTTACAAGGCGTGAGGGCACAAACTTAGAAGAAAAAGTGACGGTTTCCTTGATCGTTCTCAAAAAGCCCTTTTTTCTCAACATCGCTTCACGAGAGGGAGTCGTGTGCCGCGCGCTGCTGGTATTCAGTGCGAGCGAGTCAGTGTGTTTTCGGTAGTTATTTTCATTTCAATTTATCATCGTCATGGTAAATTATTGTGTTTGTGAAGGTTGCACAAACTCCAGCCTGTCAGGACATCCAGTCCACAGGTTTCCTAACAAGGGCCTCGTGCGTTTGTGCCGCTGAAGAGACGGGCCTTCACATTTACATTTACATTTATGCATTTAGCAGACGCTTTTATCCAAAGCGACTTACATTGCATTCAAGTTACAGTTTTTACATTTTATCAGCTCTTGCTTTCCCTGGGAATCGAACCCATGATCTTAGCGTTGCTAGCGCCATGCTCTACTATTTGAGCTACAGGAAAGCAGTTTCACTAATGCATCTGCTTCAAACAACGAGGTGGTGCGATCACTTTATACCGTAACCGGAGGATTATCATCTCGGCGATATGATGCAGTTCAACATGGGATGCCGAAGCAAGAGCCTAGTGAGACTCGGTGCGGTTTCTTCGGTGAGCACAGCAGCTTCATCGGGTCCCGGTGTTGTGTAATATTCAGTTCCTGTGAAAAACTGTTCCAGTGGGTGGAGTTATCGTGAATAGTCATTAGTTCCCCTGTTGTGGGCGTGTCCTTGAAACAACACGCAAACGAATGGAACTGAA
The DNA here is from genome assembly GCF_012432095.1 of Onychostoma macrolepis. Lineage (NCBI taxonomy): Eukaryota > Metazoa > Chordata > Actinopteri > Cypriniformes > Cyprinidae > Onychostoma > Onychostoma macrolepis. Next base: position 27,029,299 of record NC_081166.1, on the reverse strand, counting down.
AATATTAGTGCGTGCTCCTCAAATCGCTACGTGTTTAATGGATTATTTTGAAAAGGTAATGAAGTATCAATGTTCAGCATTAAAGCATTAACTGCAACAGTGTCAAAATAATGCATAGTTTTTGTAATAATATGATAAACCGTCTATAAGCTGTTTTGCCTGATTGATTACAGGAATACAGCAAAACAAACAATAAGCGAATAACTTATGCTAACCTAGGCTAATATAGTTTTTCATTTGTGGGGCTTTAATTAATTAATTAATTAATTTATTTGAATAGATTAGCCTACCTAGATGTCATTGGTGACTACTGCAGTGTGCATACAACAATGCCTGAAACAAACCTCTACAAATGTATATACACCTCTAGGTCAGCAGCTACTCCAAGAATATTATTTTTAAATTTGGATAAGAAATCACACATATGTCACCATCAATAGTGTCATACTATGGCCTTGATTTGCTTTTGTGATGTTTCCACATATATTCATCATCATGTAAAGTCACTGTCTTGTTTCAGACTGGATGTGGAGCTCAAGTCACTGGTAGCTGACCATTGTGTGAACTGAACATACATGGAGGCTGTTTTCATTGAGTGCCAAGGCCATGTTTTAATATTTATCTCAGACACTGACTTAATTTTGCATTGCTTCGTTCCACATACACACACTTTCACACAATTTCCCTTGTCTTTTCAATTTGAGTTGTATTCATAAAGCAATTACTTCTGCACTTGTCATAGTAACATTTAATGTATGTAACTAATATTTATATACTCCACAACATAATGTTTTGAGTAGCATTTTTATATAAACAGTCAAAATAAAACACTTACTAAAAAAGATAACGTTATTTGTTAACCTACATGTCATGTTAAAATTAACCCATATCAGAGAACTGTCAACATGAAAGTGTTAAAATGATTGAAGTAGCTAACTTTAAATTAATCTCAGAAGATATTAATCTCAGGAGGAGACAGGAGAACAGAGTCTGGCTGACATCAAAGTAAAGCGGCAGCCCCTCACGGACGACTGCCGCACATAAAATACAAAATAAAAGTCCAGGCCTGGTCCTCTCTCGTCTTCCGCTGTCGTCACTCCTCCTTTTATCCTTCTGGAGCTCCTCCGTGGGACTCGAGACTCGCTCATTATCATTCACTCCACCGGCCCCGCCCCACTCGCCACAGTGATTAACATTTGAAAATCTTATTTAAAAGTGTTTAATAGATTTTCAAATGTTAAACATGATTGTGTATATCTGCACTATCGTGTGTGTTGCACTATCCGTACTTTCTTCTTGGAAGATCCTGCCGCCAAGTCAGATTCCTTGTGTGTGTGTGTGAACATACTTGGTAATAAAGCTCTTTCTGACTTCTGAACACAACACCAGGATCATGAAATTGTGGATGTTTTCACACACCATTTTTAAACATATGACATGAAAGAGATTGTTTGATTGATTGCAACATATGGTCAAAGAACAGACACAATGTATGATTATATAGTATATGATATTTATTATTATAATATTATTAGTAGTTCTTTCTCAGATTATCTAAACTGTTAAGCAATGCTCTGTATTTCACTGTTAACTAAATACAATTAAGGAAAACATGACATGCTTTTTTAGGTCCATTTTAAAGGGACAATTCATTCAAAAATAAAAATTAACTCACTCTCATGTTGTTTCAATGTTGTATGACTCATTCTTCTGTCGAAGATACTTTGAAAAATGTTTCAGTGCTGTTTTGTTCACACTGGTTTCAAACAGGTGAGTAAATGATGACACAGTTTTCATTTTTTGGGTGGACGTATACTTTTATATTATAATTTATTATAGGCTACTTGGAGATTTGTGATTCCCAAACAGGTGTATGTGCAAAGATTTTGTTTTGTTTTTAATTTAAAAGAAAATAATAATAGAATAAAATATGTGACAGATAGAAGTAAATGTGCATTTACCTTTGTGACTTTATAATTTACATGATACATCATATAATATGAGAAAAAGGAATATTTGTAGTTTGGTGTTGATAAAGATACTGATGGGGCTGTGGAGGCTGGGAAATACTGGCTATTAAAAATAAAAAAGAAGAAGATGATGAAAGAAAGAAAGAATGACACAGGATACTCACACGAGACTTATATACATTTGGCCACAGATACATTTGTAGAGTTTGTTTCAGGCATTGTTGTAGCTTCACATTGCAGTATAGTCTCCAATGACAACTAGGTAGGCTAATCTATTAAAAAATTAATTAATTAAAGCCCCACAAATGAAATATATAAAAGCTACACATAAATATATATATATATATATATATATATATATGTATTATGTAACTGCTATAGATGTATTATGTAACTGCTGCAGAACCAATTATATTCTGTTCTGCTGTATGAAGTATGCGCATACATTCATGTACACACTATCTGTGTATTTTATTGTACTGTGTAATAGGCTCAGTGCACTGCTCTTTTTGTTTCTGTGTACTGGAAAGCTCTTTCTGTTACAACAAATTATTTTTTAATGCAAACATATTGTCAGCAAAGGTCTTTCTGCTACCTCTGACTATACACTATAGTGTCCTGATGACCCTGTGCCTTTAGGTAGTTACATTTGTATATATTTTAACTATTTAGAACTGATTTCAAACAAGCACTATTTTCATTTTGCCACTAACATGGTCCTTCACAGACCCATATACACAACCCCGATTCATGTCATGGAACTGATCTTTTGCCAGTAATCCTAATCAGTGTACTTTTAGTACCAATTTTTCATCTATTTTTGTAATGATTGTAATGTTCTGTTGTGAATAACATGAGATGGGAAAATCATTAAGTGTTTTTATTAACAGTTTACATAGTGTTACATTAACAGTATTACAGTAGTAGTATTAAAATTACATGGAAATTACAATAAGCAAACAATGTTTTAAAATAAAACTAAAAGAAATAAAACTTAAAGGGGTGGTTTACTGCTTTTTTTCTTTGCTTGATTGTGTTTATGGGGTGCAATATAACATGTCTTCATGTTTCGTTTGTTAAAAAACGCCTTATTTTTCATATATTTCACCTTTATTGTAAGCCGCTTTCTCCTCTGTCATTTGAACGACCGGTTGACTTCCTGATTCTATGAAACCACTCCCTCAGAAACAGGCAATGGGCTCAGATTGGTTAGTTGGGCCGGTGTGTTGTGATTGGCTAAACTGCGTACTGCACATTGTCCGGAAACTTCACGCCCATCACCTTCACGGGTGACAGCTGCATGTGCTCCGGTCAAATGTAAATAATGGTGTCAATATTGCCATATCAGTTTGAGCCAGAATCAGACCCAGAAAGCGGTAATGAAGAGAGTCAAGCAGAACTTCCGCAAGCACGGCTCTTACAAACGTTTCTGAATGGAAGTTTGCTGTTGTGATTACATACAATTTTTAAAAGTTTGTACAGTCTTATACACACAAAATAGCATCGAACTAACTGGCCACTATAACCAAACAGCATTGGCTTGTGTTTCTTGATCAAATCAAAAAATTACGTCATAAAGTATACATGGAAAATACATTTACAAAATTAGTACATAATTACAAATTCGGGTCCAAAATGTTTGTATGCGTTTGTCATAGACACACGAAACATCATTCAACTAACTGGCTATAAAGCCCGTTGGCATTTGTTTACGTCCTTGATAAAACTAAAACATTACGTCTGAAATTATACGTGCAAATACATTTAAAATTATGAAATCTTACTTACAGGTTGTGGCCCAACAACTGCTGCCTCTGGTTTTAAAGTTGTAACTGCTCCATGTTTTAGTAATAGTTTCTGTGTGAATCCAGCATTGAACTCGTGTAGATTCTGGAAGCTGTCTTCCGTAAAATGCGCAGCACAGAGAGCTAAATTAGGATTGTAATTTTCAGGAACATAATCAAACATAAATTTTAACCATTGTTGACGAGCTACAGCGTCCGTAGGAAGCCTGAACACAGAAGACCTGACAGCTGGGTGAAAATAACACCGTTTCGACGGCATGACTACAACTCTCCACTATAACTCTTCCTCTTCGACAAAGCCGCAGAACATGGCCTTGCCCCCTCTTTGGCATGTTCCGGAGGGAGGGGTTGATGCAAATTTATGGGTTTTTTACGTATGCAACCCGGGAAGTATCTCGTTGTAGTCCCATATGAGTCGTTTTTGTAGGCATTAAACTTCCTGATTTTTAAAAGACGATATCTCCGCTTACGTTGAACTTTCAGCGCCTCAACTTTGCAGATACTGTTCATGCACCAACAGCAACATTACACACTATTTAAAAGGAAAAAAGTGAAATCGCAGTAAACCACCCCTTTAAAAGTGTTACATTACATAAAATAAATGATCGCTGTAAATCGACATGTGAGTGTACACGATCAAGATTCACAAACGAATTAATTGTTGTAGTCTAACCCGATCTTATGAAAGTGCGTGTTTAGCACTATTTTCTCTTCCTATTTGACGCAATGTTTATAAGCAGAAATTGACTTTGGCATGCAAAAAACTGATACATTCATTATTAATGGCATGGCTGGTTCAGTCGACAGAAATACGGGACAAACGGGCCTATAATTTACTGCTGAAATGATTGCGGGGCAAATCTCAGGACAGTCTGAGCACTCATGGTACGCACAGTGCGTACAGCCGTACACCTGCAGGCGCCACTGGTGTAAACCACCCAACCACAATGCGCTATAGACGGAGCCTCCGCCTATATAAAGAACGCTTCACCCCAACTTCTTCCTCGTCGGCTTTTCCCACATTTTCACAGCAGCTTCATCAAGAACAGGCTTGCTCTGCGGTGAGTGATGCGGCGTAAAGAGCCAGGAGCAGGAGGAGAGGAGAGCAGTTGAATCGGTAAAGTGCTTGATCGGGACTCGCACCGGAGGCAGGCATCTATCCTGTGTGCGCGCGCCATTAGTGCAGAATACGCAAACACTGTTTAATTAAACATAAATTCGTCCACCGCGATTTTTTTGGCCAAGCCATGTCAAGTGTGTTCATAGAGGTTTCCATGGGCCAATGCGAATAAATCTAGATTTAAATTCGAAAAGACACGATATTGTCAGACCTGACGTTTTTTTTATTATCCAAATCAACTCGATGCAATGATACATATCTACACTACCAGTCAGAAGTTATTGAACAGTAAGATTTTGAATGTTTTTTTAAAAGAATTCTCTTCTGCTCACCAAGCCTGCATTTATTTGATCCAAAATACAGCAAAAGCAGTAATATTGTGAAATATTTTTACTATTTAAAATAACTGCTTTCTATTTGAATATATTTTAAAATGTAATTTATTTCTGTGATCAAAGATGAATTTTCAGCATCATTACTCCAGTCTTTTTCTATTCATCAAAGAAACCTGAAAGAAAATTATACTCAGCTGTTTTCAACATAATAATAATAATGAATGTATTTTGAGCAGCAAATCAGAATATTTGAATGATTTCTGAACGATCATGTGACTGGAGTAATGATGCTGAAAATTCAGCGTTGATCACAGGAATAAATTACATTTTAAAATATATTCTATTTTAAATAGTAAAAATATTTCACAATATTACTGTTTTTGCTGTATTTTGGATCAAATAAATGCAGACTTGGTTAGCAGAAGAGACTTCTTTTAAAAAAAAAATAATGAAAAATCTTACTGTTCAAAAACTTTTGAATGGTAGTGTATATCATATATATATATATGGTGGTGGGCCACCGGGACCAAAAAATGCCAGGGCCGATTTTTTGTCCCAGTCCAGCTGTACCTGATATATAAATAGTTAACCCTTTAGGGTAAAGTGTTACCCTAAAATGTGCCCTCGTCACTTTTTGTCAATTTTATTTGTAAATTTAATAACCATTTTATTCTTTTATTTTTATTTTAATGTTTTTTTATTTCTTTTTAATTTATATTATAATACAAGAATGTATTTTTTTTAAAAATCAATTATTTATATTAAAATATGCCAAATATATATATATAGAATATTTATGGAGATATTCTCTAAAAAGTGTTTTTTTTTATGCTTTTGACACTTTAAAGTACAAAATATTTGGCATATTTTCCTTTAAAGCCCCATTGTATCCTTTATACTCACAAGCGCAAAGTAAATATGTTATATTGTTGGACAACACAAACTGTAGACCATAAATGTTATTTATTGATAGTAGTACTTTTGTCACCTTTATGTACATTTTTTAAATAGAATACATATAACCTTTATACAATAAGAGCAGCCTAAACAAAGTCTATCAAAGACATGCAATATCTTAGTTAATTAATTAATACAATATACAAATTAGTTAACTTATTTGAACTCTTTTTTTTTTTAATAGCAACATTCTGAGCAGTACCAGTCAACTACATTCTGTTCTCTCTGATGAATGAGCAGAAGCTCATCTGTGATGTGTATTCTTAGCGTCCATATCCTGTTGGGTCATTTGCCTTTTTGGATTCGTCTTTTCCGTTGCTCTGACCCATTCGGTATAACTTGCTCGCCAGGTTGTGTACCTGACATGTCCCAAGCTGACAACCTCTCTGAGCTGCTCGCCTTCTGCAGAGAGACGAGACAAATGTGAATTCATGTGTGTAACTGATATTTGATATTAACTTAAATCCCAAGAAAACAACACAAAAATACAGTATATATGTTTATATTTATATATGCACACCGTTCAAAAGTTTTGGGTTTAAAGATCATAATTCTTTTATTCAGCAAGGATGCGTTTAATTTAATCAAATAAGGGACAGAAAACATTTCTAAGAGACATTTAAAAAATATTTCTACTTCAAATAATAAATGCTGCTCTTTTAAACCTTCCGTCCGGGTTTCCATAAAAATATTGAACAACTGTTTTCAACATTGATAATAATCAGAAATGTTTGTTGAGGAGCAAATCAGCATATTAGAGTGATTTCCGAAGAATCATGTGACACTGAAGACTGGAGTAATGATGCTGAAAATTCAGCTTTGATCACAGCAATCAATTACATTTTAAAATATATTCACACAGAACAAAGCTATTTTAAATTGTAATAATATTTCACAATATTACTGTTTTTACTGTATTTTTGATCAAATAATTGCAGCCTGGTGAGATGGGAAAAAAAATCATACTGATTCTTTCATATTCTTTCATGTTTAGCTCTCACTTACTCTCTGGCTTTTTGAAGGATGGTTTGTAGAAGCAGAGAAGAGGCTGGTTTTAGATCTGGTTTTCTGGTGGTTTTGGTCTCCGCTGATGGAGTCTCTCTGCCAGTGTCAGTCAAGGTCACGTCTCTTGACCTCTGTATGCTCTTCACTAATGAGAGGCTTTCTGTCTGTGTCCTGTTTAAAAATACATGTGACAGTGAATAAACTGTGTGAATATACAGCGCGTGTGTGTGTGTGTGTGTGTGTGTGTGTATTGATAGAAAACGCACCTCCGTGTCTGTCTCACTGGTGTGGTTGTGCTCATTGGTATAGTCAGCAACAGCAAAACAGCCACTTCCATAATGGTATGACCTAATAGAGATGTAAATTACACACAATTTATTATAAATATAAATGTATTATATATAAACATTTAGGCCTTAGGTCAATATGTCTATATATACAATAAATAAGCTTGTGTGTGTGTGTGTGTGTGTGTGTGATATAGTTTTGTTAATATTTTGACTATTTTTATTTTAATATAGTTAAAGTTTTAGTAATTTTGTTGTGTGTTTTTGTCATTTTTATTTGATTTTTAAAAATATGTATATAGTTTTTTTTTAAGTGTTAATTTTATTCAGTTTTAAGACAAAGTTCACCCAAAAAATAACAATTTCCCCTCATGTTATTTCAGAGTTTCCTTTTTCTTTTGAACACAAAAGAAGATATTTTGAAGAATGTTTGTAACCATAGCCATTGACTTCCACTGTAAGGAAAAAAATGCCATGGAAGTCAATGGCTACCATCGATTGTTTTGTTACCCTCATTCTTCATAATATTTTCTTTTGTGTTCAATAGAAGAAAAAAAAAAGAATTTAGAAACTAAATGAAATGATGCCTTGGCAACGATCTAAAATTACACTGTAAAAAAAAAAAAAAAACTTAAGAAGATTTTTGAGTTTGCTGAACTTGTTTTTGTGGGAGATTCTCAAATTTTTGTTGTATAAACTTAAAACAACAAGTTGAGAAAACTCAAATATCTGCTGAAGCTGGTTGCCTTAAAATTTTAACTTGGCTCAGCTTTTTCTTTTTTTTATATATAAGTGTTTTTATATATTTTATTTTATTTCAGTTATTTTATTTGTTTACTTTATTTCAAGCATTTTTTGTGTTTTTTATTTAACAATAATAACCTCAATAAAAATATAAACAGTAATATTACACATTACAAAAACATGCCTTACCTTGCATGGAAGGGAGACACTTGAGAAAGCTTTTTGTCCTGACCATCAATCCTTAGAAGCGATATCGCGCTGATGAGAAGAATGAAATATGCTCCACTCTGTCTAAGACTTTCCTTTTCCTCTGTATTTATATGACAGAGGGAAGGGGGCGGAGTTAAGTCAGAAGGTGTGTCCTCAAAGCCAATTACAGTAGATTTACAATCTACATAGTTGTAGTTATACCTTCTTTCTTAATGGACAACTCTGCATCTCTGTTTAAACTGGTACAGGTACATTGCTGTAGCCGATTGTATGTATTTTATGTGTTTCTTTGTCTAACATCGCTGCACCGAGTACCTCCCCCTTCTTGTGACTCACCTCCTTATTACGTCTCAAGCGACTGTTTGTTCCTGAAAGGTTTTTTTCAGTTTTCTCACCTGCCGGAAAGCCATCTCTTAAAATAGCCCCTCCTCACACACAAGCTTTCCTTTATCGCTCCACTTTTCCTGCCGTTTTGTTCCCCTGACTTTTTCCATCTCTTTCGTCTTTTTTTTTTTCCATGCCCTTGGCACTTCAGATCCCCTCCAGTTCTGTTCATTCCCATCGGTATTCCAAAGCGAGAATTTTTTTCGGATGACATGAGGTCTCTCTCTCAACGTGGTCTCCAAATAAAACCTTTTCAGACAGTCAGGAACTTCCAGGAATTTTGAGGTGTCATTTGAATTCAGCTATATAAAGGAGAGCCCTTTTGCCCTATTCTCATCCTCTTTTCTTGACTACCTAGTTTTTCCCCCTTCGTGCTTGTTCACTGTTTCCCTATAGACTCTATTGTGTGCTTTTCCTGCTTTGGACATCTGGAGTTGTTTTCCCAGTCTGAGGAGCTGCTGGGATCCTCAAGCTGTTGTGTCACCAAGTGCCACCTGCGAACATTCATGTACGCCATATACAAACACGTATCATATAGTGATGGCTTGTTAGATAGAGGACAGAAACACATAATTCACCTGACTCGGTTTACATTATTATTCTAGTTTGTATATGCCTTCCTGCTGTTTTCTTGTGACCGTGACATTGATATGCAGCAGGTCATGGAAAGAACTGTGTGGAATTGTGGCGTGCATCTTAAGTGGTACATTTCCGGAGGCCTAATGTGCTTTGGCCTTCTTATTAACAGACCATTTCTGCAGCTGACAAAATAATACTAGTGATTTATGGTTTAAACAAACTCAAAGACTGATTGATATTAAATATAGGTCTTCACACCATTAAACATAAAGGTTCCAAAAAGGTGTTTTTGCAGTGATGCCACAGAAGAATTAGTTTGGGTTCTTCAAAGAACCTTTCAGCAAACAGTTCTTAAAAGAACCAGTTTTTTTTTGTTTGTTTCTAAGTGTGAAGAACATTTTATGGAATGGAAAGATTCTGTGGATGTTAAAGATTCTTCACAGAGCCACATATTCCAGTAAAGAATGTTGATTTTCTTGCATTTTCCTGTTTAATCAGTATTCTGCATAAATAAATAGATTATTTCTACATAAATGTTATTATAATCATGTTAAAGAAATGTTTATACATGTTATTTATTTATAAAATATATATTTTATACTACTAGCAAGACATTTACATTTCACACTCTAACATTTTGGGTAGCATCAATAAGTGTTGTTATAGTTAACTAAAGGTACAACTATTAAAAAGGCATATAACATAATTACTTAAACTAAATGTAATGAAAATATAAAAATAAAAGCTAATTCAAAAGATTACTATTAGTTCATGAATTGCACTGGCTTCAGATGGGACACAAACATCCTAACAAATACGACTATACTTTTGTTCTCAAATTTCGGCTTATGTATATTTTAATGATAAATCCTTTTCTGTGTAGTATAGATGTAGGCCTGATAGAAGAAAAAGTCATCAAGACCAAGCCACACTTTGCATTTCATCTATTGGCATGACAGTTGATTGATCAAAATGTTGCCAAAAAATCATACGTATTCATGTAAACCGTTGTCATTTTCTAAAACATTATCTCTCCGAGTCAGTGATAGTCAGGCCAGAATGAATCGTTGACCAGCAACCAGGTATAATTATAGCTGTGATTCCTATGAGACTCTGAAACCAATAACAACATTTACTCCAGCAGCCCATAGACATCATAAAAGTCACTCACCTTCTTAGGAATCTTATAATCTTACATTTATAATTTATGTCTGCTAAATGATTAAAAGTAAAATGTAAATGTATTGTGAAGTTACTGGCTTTAAAATCTCCTAAAAATAGAACATACACTACATAAGATTTGATTTGATTTGATTAATTTAATTTAATTTAATTATATTATATTATATTATATTATATTATATTATATTATATTATATTATATTATATTATATTATTATTTTTGTTCCTGGTAACAATTGACAGATGTTTGTGACTTTTAATCAGATTCACCTCTATTCCTCTTGACTCACTGAGCATGACACAATCACTTCTTGCTCCGGCGGAGCTTGTCAACAGGATGTAAATGGCAGGTGTGGATGCAGGATTTGAGTAACGCTTGATTAAGAGCAGAAGAGGTGCTGTTGTTTGAGCACATATTGTGATTTATGCTTGTGTACGCTAGTTTGTTGCGATAAGGAAAGGTGACAGGGGTTTATTCTCATGTGAATTGCTGTGTGTATCATTTCAAACATTTCCCTATCTTTAACACACACATCCTGTTGTTGATTGCCCATCAGTGCCACTGGGTGTACTGATGTGTGTCCTGTCAGGAAACACATTGGCTCAGTTACATGACAGATTCACAAGCGCTCGGTACTGTTTTAATGTACTCACTATGTTAAATGTACATTCACATAACACACACAGATGGAAATGCCACAGCCTTTTATTATATGACCCATATGAGCTAAATGTAGTAATACATGCCTCTAACATGTACCATATGGATAAAATATCCTTTAATAACCCAGTATTATATTATTAACATTTGCAAATCAGAATTGCAATCATAACTTGGCCTTCTGGGAAGAAATAAAGTAGCTGATTTTCCTTTATAATGTACTGTGGACTGAAACTGTACTTTATCAAGATAATTAATGTTGACATTTTTTCCAACAATTGAATCTTTCGTAATAGAATAACTGGTAGTTTAAGTCAACATGATTCAATTTTAACTATGGCTTAGGAAAAGCTGAAACTATGGTTAAAATGTTTTGTGCATGTGTGTGTTTAAAAGGGAAAAGAGACCATAAGTAAAAAGACAACATTGAATAAAGATTATACCTTTTAAAACCTTTGTAATGCGGTGAGTTGTTTATTAAATAATAAATGCTCATTTATTTTAAATCAACTAAATAAAATTTTAACTATGGCTTGGGAAAAACTAAAACTATTTAAAACTAAAACCTGTCTTGCCAACTAACTGAAATCAGTTTAAGTTCAAATGACTAAGACGAAAATTGAAATAAAAATAATGGAACAATAAAGATGATGGAACGCACATAACAAAATGTATTAATTTATAAAATAAACAATAACAAAGCAGCTTTGTCTGTTTACAGTTTGTTATCTTGGCTATAAATTTTTTTATGGATTCATAATTACGTTAATTACGTGTTTGCAGTCAGTTGTCATCATGTCACGGTTTTCTATTGAACGGCCACCGTGTGGTTACTGTATGTCTCTGCACATGGACTGGATCTGCTGTAAGGTTATTTATAGTGTGAGTGAACAGAGATGAAGTGAAAAGACATTAAAGGATTAGAGCATAACTAATGCACTGCAGGATTACAGACAAACGGGAGCAGAGACAGAAAATAACTGCGAGAGAGCTAGATAAAAGGCCTGCAGCTAAAGAGAGAGAATCACAGCGACTGAGCGACTGAGCGACTGATTCAAATCCTACAGAAATTAAAGATTAAGGCTCCAGAACACTGCATCCTGCATGGCACGCTCAGGTGAAGACACGCTCACAGGTAAGAGGATGAACGGATGCAAATATTAAGGAGACACATGTTTTGGTTGAAGTGGAAGAAAATCTGGAATTGAATTGTTTTTGATATGGAAATTTCACATTCGTGTCTTGACAAGGATTCTATTTTGCCATTTCTATTATTAATATAAAAATGTAAAAGTCTGTTTAAATATATATATATGTATATATATATTGCAATATTACATTTATAAAATTACATTTTATATGTAAATGACAAATTATTAATTGATTACATGTATTGCATTTATTATTAATTCTGAATCAAAATTGAATTGAATATGTTATATTTCAGAATGTAATTTGTGATTACATTTTATATAGTAAATATATACAATATATTTTATTTATAAATTATTTAAAATTTATTATGTAAATTACAAATGATTACATCTATTGCATTAAATGAATCATTACATTTGTTTATTATACATTTTTAATAGAAAATAAAAAAAAATTTAAATGACAATGTTATTGTAATAGAATATTTTGTTTTGGTTTTTTTTGCTTTAATAATGGATTGATTACACAGAACAATAATTTATTAGTTTTGATTAGTGAATTCAAAAATATTTTTATTATTTTTTTACATTAAACATTTCAGATTTCTGTGCCCCACCTTAGATGTTTTTGACAAACGATTTATTGTTTATGTATGTGCGTGCTTTTGTGTTTTTGTGCAGTGATGAATATAGAGAGGATTATCGAGTGTATCAGAGAGGACGATCAGAAAGGACTGAGGGCAGAACTACAGCAATTTAATCGAGAGGTACTTACAATTAACTAAAGACTGATTACATTCAGTCCAGTCGATCCAAAACCGTGTCGTTACCAAACAATCTACTTTGTTGTGTACTCAGAACTGTGTATTATGTAACTGCTCTTTTCTAATTCAGCATTTTCGCTCTCTTCTAGTATGCACAGTGTTTCTTCTATGATTTGGAGGAGAGGGAGAGAAGAAAAGTAAGAGATATTTGAGTGCAGTTACACATTGGTCTCTAACTGTGCACATATTTAATATTTCTGAATATGAATGCCATAGAAACAGGAAATATTCCTGCGTGTCCTCAGCTGTTTGCTGATACTGCAGTTGACTTGATCCTCGGCCTGCAGCTCATTAATATTTAGACCATAATCTCCCAACTAAATCCATCCCGGATAGCAAGTCAGCGTTGATGTGTGTACCTTAATTGCATTGAATTAACATTACAAAGTGATGCTGCTGATTTAGTATCAATTTTGCATCCTCAGTAAATGTTGAGACACTGTTGAAACTTCAACAAAAAACAATGTGAATTGAATGTGATGCTGATTTTACATTAAGATTTCAATTTCTACCAAAATGATGGTTTGGATGAAAACTCAACATTATATCTCTATCCGGGATATATTTCTCTCTTCCTGGTCGGTTAGCTCTGTTACTGATTGTTAAAACAAAAAACTCACACTTATACACACATTTGACAGAATACATATTTTCTTTGTGTTATCTTTTGGGTTGGTTGAATAACTTTCTTATTGTTTGGCTGCTTGTTCAATCTGAAAAGAGGCTGGAGCTGGAAGAGGTATAGTTTTCTTTTTCATTTTTTTTAAAGATACTCTCTTGAATATCCTAAGGCTACTGACATCCCGAAAAGGATTTGACCGTTTTTAACCCTCTGGTGGTCTTCAGCCATTTTAAACTGAAAAATCTTACACTCTGAATTATTTTATTTTAGTTTAGTTAGGTTTAGTTCACATTTACATTTAATAGAAGCAATCAATACTAACAAAAGAGCAATAATATGCAAGTGCTGTTTATTTTGTTTTATTTAATTTTATCAGAATGATACAAATTTTGTGACTTTATTTTTATTTTTTTTGTGGCACTTGCTATATAAAAGACTAAATGGTCTTTAAACAGTAGTCACACTTGTCATCTCCGTGGTCAAATATAATCGCCATAGGAATTAATAAGAAAATACAAAAATATGGAGCCATATAGGGAGGGGGAGGTATAATCTACAAATCATGCTGAAATGGATCATTTCTAAATGTACATCCAAATGCTAATCTAATCAAAGTAAGTAATTATGTCTCAAAATGCTTACAAGAAACTAGGGGTGTATATTTAAATAAAAGGCTATAAAGGCATCTAGTGGTTGCATCATGGTATTACATATGATTTTCTATTTCACTCCCACCAGATGGCAGCAATCTGCATAGGATTTTTAATTGTATTAATTGACAATAATATGCAATGTTTATCTAATATTTGTATTATTTTATATAGACATAATTACTTTGTTCAGCCAAACTCATGTAAAACAATCATGTAGGGCCCTACACCCATTTAATTTTTTTCCTAAAATCTGTATTCTGTTTAGATTTTTCCGATTTTTTTAAATAAAATTTAAGTATTTTAAGAATTTACACACAGATATCTATTATTAAACATTTTGGTAATGAATGCAGAAAACTTTAAAAACTTTAATTTAATTTAATTAATCTTTTAAAATGTAATTTGAACAATTCCATTCATTTTTGGCAAACAAATGCCTTTGTGTTCAACATCAGAAAGAAACTCATACACGTTTGAAACGACAGGAGGGTGAGTAAATCATGACACAATTTTCATTTTCGCACTATTCCGCAAGTGAGGAACACCAGAGGGTTAAAGGTGTACAATTTCTGCATTGCTAGCGACACCCATAACTTGCGGTATGTTCCCACAATACTTTGCTTTGTTGTTTTGTTCTCTGCAGTTCCGAAAGAATAAAGTGCGGGATTATGTGTCAGACTCAGATTCAGACTATGATGAATCCAGCAGCCCAGAAGTCATTTTGAGACAGGTAACCTTGACTCTTATAAAAACAAATACACACCTAAACCTAATTTTAAAACCAGTTTCTGCCTTTGTTTCATTTGTTTCAATCCCCCAGGCTCTGGCTACGGTTTTGATCAGGTTCCTCCAGACTGAACCGCAAGGGCGTGTGCTGAAAGCATGCCTGAGATCCTTACGGATTCTCTCAAGGGACAAAAAGGTTTTGGGCCCTCTGATCACTGACAGAGCGCTTCTCACTCTAGCACACCTGGGCGGCATCAGCAACGCACCCGTTCCCAAAGAAGACACCGACGGTGACGCTGACCCCTATAATGACATCATCGAGGCTATTTCTGAGAGCAAATTGGGTCGAGCGGACGAGGATGATCACGGTGGCGAGGAAGACGACGGTTCTGGGGCCGTATGCAGTGATGTGAATGACCCTGTGGTCTGGGTCCAGAGCAATTGGTGTGGCGATCGCAAGGCCAGCACGTTTTCAAACATGAGCCTCGGACCTTCTCGCAGGAGGAGCAGCGTCTTCAAAGCTCTCACGCCTGGTAAAAGAGACAGCAGAGGAAGCCTGGGAGAAGGAGAGGAAGAGGAGGAAAAAGAAGAAAAGGTCGATGATGAAGTCGACAGGAAGGAAGTCATGAAAATCTTCTGTAACATTGTTTACAATAGTGCTTGGGCACAAGAGAGAGCCAGCGAACTCAGGTTCGAGCCATTTCGACTTACAGTTTCAAATTCTAACGTCCTTCCTCATGAGTTCTGTGAAGAATGCAAATGAAATTTGTGGTTCCCTCACTATGCAAAGCTCCTTTTGGATTGCCTGTGCAGAAAGAGGTTTTTTGCTGTCAAAGTGTGTAGTTACGACATCTACCAGCAGGGGTTTAACTTGTGATAAAAAGTTGCATTAACTTTATTTATTCTGTGTATTCCATTTTAATTTTTCCAGATTCTGTTTTAATGGTTTAATTAGACTTTAATAATCAAAAAGATTAGAATTAAAATGTTATTAAAATGACATAAAATGTTAGCAATTTTCTAATTCATTATTATTATTACAGTGATAGTGCCCTATGAAATTTTATTTATTTTATTTATTTATAGAAATTCCGTGTCATCTGTTTGAAATTTTCTATATTCTGTATTTTAGGATTTAATACAAATTTATTATCAAAAATGTTGGTAATCAAATGAATGTGTAAAACAACTAAAACAACTTAATTAGTCTTTTAAGAATGTAATCAAATAAAATTTGAACAGTTCCTTTCTTTTTTGGCAAACAAAGGTGGCAAAATTTGGCAGAACAGATATCTACTCTTTAAATAGAAGAAAAATATTATAATTATTATTATTACTCTGAGAAGTACATTTTAGTGTTCAATAGTCAGGGGCGCCGTAAGGGGTGGTGGGGGTGTAGGACGAATCTAAGGGCCCGACGATGGAGGGGGGCCCCTCACGATCACCCACTCACCCCCCGGAAAGCAGGGGCCCGAGAGAATATGCTGTCCAGGGGTCCCAGAAACCATAGCGCCCCTGTCAACAGTAATGTATTTGTGTCATAATTTCTTAGAGATAAACCTAACTTTTGTTTTGGTGGATTATATATTGAAGACTTTTGAGCGTCTTTCTGACCAAAGCTTTATCAAATGAAATGGTGAAATGTTGATGAAGTGACTCTCAGAGTAGATCTGGAGGTCTAAATTCACATTTTTAACTTCATATTCAAAAATATCACATTTTTTCTGTTTAACATGCACTTATTGTACAGCCCTACTTTTGATTTAAACATCTACATTTTTCCAAATTCTTTTTTTTTTTTTTTTTTATGACTGGATTCCATCTGCGATTTCATGTTAACCAGTGAAAGTTTGACCATTGAGTTACAAGTCATTGTTGGAATCGCTAAGTAAAGTTAGTTTTGAATTTTTTTTAAAAAAAGGCATATGAGCTAATGCAATGAAATTCATACATTTTATGTGTTACTGAAGTGTTTTGGGGAACACCGTATTCAATTAAACTAAATATATTTGCAATATTTGCATATCACAAGCTGTTTTCTCTTTTTTCCAACTGTTTGCTGTTTTTCAGTCTCCTCTGTGGTCTGACAGAAAAGCTAAATAAGGAGTTTCAGTCCACATCTTCTCCTTGTGGTCAGTTTTACACACTTCGGTTGATGTTTTTACTGACAGCGTTGAGACCTGAACTCAGAGCACAGCTGAAACAAGTATCTACTTTTTCTTCTTCTATTTTCTAATATTTTAGTACATTTTCAGCAAATCTGCTATTATATCATGTACACTAACATTTGGGATCAGTGAGAATGCATTAAATGATTAAAAGTGACAGGTAACACATTTATAATATTACAATGTTAATGTTTTCTACTCATCAAAGTATCCTGAAAAACAAATGTATCACAGTTTCACGCAGCACAGCTGTTTTTAACATTGATCAGAAATGTTTCTTGAGCAGCAAATCAGCATATTCGAATGATTTCTGAAGGATCATGTGACACTGAAGACTGGAGTAATGATGCTGAAAATTCAGCTTTGATCACAGGAATAAATTACATATTACAATACGTTTGCATATGTATAATTTTACATTGTAATAATATTTCAAAATTGAACTGTATTTTGGATCAAATAAATGCAGCCTTGGTGAGCAGAACAGACTTTTTGTTCTTTTTTTTTTTCCAAAGACATTAAAATATCCCAACCCCAAACTGTTTTAATGTATATGCATTGACCTCTTCTTAATTTGCAGGAGGGAGGAGTGCCGCTGTTGACCACAGTGCTGGAGAAGAGTTTATCAGTACAGTGGAAGGAAGAGTACGAGGTCGTGCTGGATCCTACAGCGCCTCCTATAAGTGTGGAGGACTCACAGCAGGCTCAGGAGGCCCTCAAGATCCTTTTTAATATCACACACAGCACACACACTCAGGAACCTGAAGAGGTGAGTGTATGCAGACATGATCACACTCACCTCCCTTACAGACAGTTACTATGACGGTACCACGGTGTGTCACACGGTGATGCTATAGTACTGTAATTAAAAACCCACACGGTGTGCTGAATGAACTGATGGAAGACTTCAAGGCTCTCTTTGTGTCTGTCAGGGAGATGCGTCTCTCTATCGCCACCTGGCTGCAGTTTTGCGTCACTGTCTGATGGTGTCCTGTGAGGAGGAGGAAGCTGCAGATGAGTTAAAGGGGTTAGTGTTGATAAATATTGTTGATTGTTCTATAATAAATACTTAAAAATGTAAGGAAAGCCTAGTCAACAGCATCTGTAGTATTCATTTTCCACTAATTAAAAATGTTGATACTTTCGACTCGTTCCACTCAAAAGTGGAAGTCAAATATAATTTAAATATCCGAACACTCTACTGGCATGATTCACAAGATCAAGACAAAAAATACACAGAAAGAAGTGAAAGATAATAGAACAGTAAAAAATAGAATAAAATAATTGTTAATATAATATTAATATTATTAAAATAATATTAATAGAATAATAATTGCAACATAAATTAAATTAAATTATGTCTAAACAGTTGTGAATTAATAATCAGATCACATTATTTTAATTTGGCTGACAGATGCAAGTACTTTATTAGCATAATTGACAAGATCAAGACACACACAGAGAGAGAGAGAGAGAGAAGTGAAACATAGTTTAAAATAGTAAAAAAAATAACTCCAAAAATAATAATAATAGAATAATAATTGCAATATGTACAATTTTGCAGGCAGTAAATAGATTAAATATGAGAATCATGTATAGTGCACATTAATTTGGCTGACACAGACAATGACTGACACAACTAAGACAAACACACACACAAGACAAAGAATTTAAAGATAATAGAAAAAAAGATGAAAATAAGACTCCAAAATAATAATAGAATAATAATTGCAAATTAAATTAAATTCAATTATAAAACACATTAAGACTTAAGTGTTGTGCAGGCAATAACAGACTAGTGAATATGAAAATCAGATTACATGTGTAGTGCACATATTAATTTGGCTGACAGATGTGTAACCGTCTTCCCTCAGTAACACCTGCATCTGATCTGTTTGTAGCAGTTAAAAAAAAAGAGGAATTAGATGTGACTTTTTCCAAAGTATCTCTCTCTCATATCTCTAAATTGACCACAGTATGTAGGCCTCTTTAGCCAGTGTGCCTCAACTGTGCCAGTGTCACCGTGATGAGCACAGGCTCTTCCTTCTTCTGGAAGCCATGTTTGTCTGGGTCTGCTTTTCTCTATCATCTCCAGTCATATGAACCATTTATGTACATGCTGTACATTTCTATTCGATTTATAAACTGACACAGGGAATGATTTCATCACACGCTTGTCCTGATCTCTCTCTCGTGTTCTCAGGCATGCAGCGAATATGCTGTCTGCTCTCCCGTTGAGCTGTCTAGACGTTCTGGTATCTGTGCCTCTGGCTCCAGACTCACACCAGATGAATGGAGCCAACATGGACTGTGTGCACAACCTGCTCATGTACATGGAGAGAAAACTGGAGCAGGTGAAGAGAGAGTGAAAGAAAAGGATAGATTATCATGAATCATATTTCATTCATTAATCTAGAAAACACACTGTAATTTCCAGACTGTAACTTTCAGCTCCAAACTATCCTGAACTGTGCTGCATGTGAAAGGCAGCAGACAAGGAAATGCTAAATCTAATTTCCGCCTTAAAGAGACTTAATACTAATTATTAACAAAAGTTTGAAAGGTAAATTTCTTATGCTCACGCTGCATTTATCTGATCAAAAAAATACATAAAATCAGAAATGTTGTGAAATATTATTAGTATTTAAAAGAACAAATTTGTGTTATAATATATTTTAAATTGTAATTTATTCCTGTGATGCAACGCTGAATTTTCAGCATCATTACTCCAATCTTCAGTGTCACATGATCCTCCAGAAATTATTCTAATATGCTGATTTGCTGCTCAAGAAACATTTCTGATTATTATCAGCGTTAAAAACATGAGTAGAAAGTTCAAAAGAACATCATTTAACAGCAAAAATCTTTTGTAACATTATAAATGTCTTTACTGATACTTTTGATCAATTTTATGCAGTCTTGCTGAATAAAAATCTCTTAATTTATTAATTTAAAAAAAAAAAAAATCTTACTGACCCCAAACAGAATGAATGCTAGAATTGTAGTAATTTTTAATGCAGTTTTATTCATTTTGTTAAAATTTGAGCATTTAATTCTAAGGGTTAGAAAGGATGGAGAAAGAAGGAAAAAACTATTTATAACAATTTTTATATAGTTTTTTCCACAATAAAACCTGGTCTTTAATAGTGAACCTCAGAGGGAAAGATTTTTTTAAATGATGTTATGCTTGTTATTTGTGACTGTTTTAACACCGTGGCGTTTCACATGCAGGGTGAAAAGGTCAAAGAGAGACTGACCCCTGTGCTGAATTTACTGACCGAATGCTCCAGAGCTCACAGAGACACAAGACACTACCTCAGACAACAGGCATGATTGCTGTTTTACATTATTATCAGGAAACACACTGTCTAAAAATACTTGTATTGTTTTTTTATCAAATTTTATCTTTTTTTATTGAGTGCAGATCCTGCCTCCATTAAGAGATGCCAGCACTAAACCTGAGGAGGGAAACACCTTGAGGAATCGTCTGGTCAGACTGATGACACACCTGGACACTGAGCTCAAACACTGCGCTGCTGACCTGCTCTTCGTGCTGTGCAAAGAGAACGGTAACACACATATTAACCACAAATACCTCTCAATATTCTGAAAAAATACTGAATTTCCCTCCAAAAACACATAACACATAAGTTCTTTTGTTTTTTGCAATGATGCCATCTGAGTTTACATCTTGCAATTCAGTTTCTGCCATGAAATAAAATATAAAAAAAGTTTTTATTTCACAATTATGACTTTTCTTCTTAGAATTGCTCATTTGTATCTCGCAGTTCTGAAATTGTGAGGCCGAATTGTGAAATAGAAATTCAGTTACCTTTTAATTTTGTATTTTTTTTATTTTCTTCCATATTAAAAAAATAAAAAAATATTTTTTTTTATTATTTAGTATTTAATATTATTGTAATATTTCATATTTTATTAGCATTAAGATTTAACAATTGTATTATTTTCTTTCCATTTTAATAACCTGAACAAACTATAAAGAACCTTTTGTTCCATAGAGGTTAAAGGTTCTTTCTAGAACCATAGGTGCCAATAAAGACCTTTTATTTGTAAGAGTCAATGTATTTTCCCCCCGGATGCTCCAGTGAGGCGTTTCGTGAAGTACTCTGGATATGGGAATGCCGCTGGGCTCCTGGCCACTAGAGGCTTGCTAGGAGGTCAAAGGTCAAAGGCCACATCATCAGGCACACAGTACTCTAGCGATTCGGACTCGGACACCGAGGAGTACCGTCAGATTAAAGACCGAGTGAATCCAGTGACGGGACAGGTGGAGGAGGAGCAGCCCGATCCGATGGAGGGAATGACAGAGGAGGAGAAAGAGGAGGAGGCTCACCGGCTCATCAGTCTTTTTAACAAACTCTCAAAGTAAGGAACTTAAAGCACTGAAAACACCAGTAAAGATCTGTACATACATACTGCTTTAATACTCACATATCTTTTCCTAAACAGGGATAATATGATTCAGCCAATGGGATTGAACGAAGAAGGTCAGCTGGTGCCGCTGTCGGAGCTCAGGAACCTTTCGGTGGAGCAGAAGAAATCGGAGGAAGAACATGATGATGACCTGGAGAACGTGGAGTAGAAACTGACTAGATAAAATAATAATAATAATTTAATATTATAATATCTAGTTTTAACAGTTTATCACATAACCTCACCTGGACATACCCTTAAATATTACCTGAATATATCTAATTAATTAACGCACAACCGGTCTCAAAAGTTTGGATCAATAAGATTTTTTTTTTAAATAAACGAATACTTTTATTTAGCATGGATGCATTAAATTCATCAAAATTTGTAATGTTACAGAAGGTAAAATATTAAAATGTATTTCAGTTTCCACAGAAATATTCAGCACAAATGTTCTCAACACTGATAATAAACAGAAATATTTCTCAAGCAGCAAATCAGCATATTAGAATGATTTCTGAGGGAACACATGGCACTGAAGACTGGAGTAATGATGCTGAAAATTCAGCTTTGATCACAGGAATAAATTACAGTTTAAAATATTAATATATTCAAAATAACATTAAGATAGAATATTTTGAATTGTACTAATATTCCACAATTTTTACAGCATTTCATAATCAAAGAAAGGCAGCCTTGGTGGGCATAAGATACTTTTTTTTCATTAACATTAAAAAATCTTACCAAACTTTTGAAAGGTAGCGTATATGTAAATAATAAAGATTACATCATAATTATTCAATTAGTCGATGCATTTATGTGTTGTGAAGGACTCTATGTTCTTTAAATGTTCATTTATGTTCTGTGAATGTAGAATCAGTGGTAAAAGTTAGTTGTATCCGCTAATGTCCTGAACAGGTGGCAGGACATGTTGTGGGGTTCTTGGTTTTTATTTCTGTTGTGTGGCCCTGAGAAGCTCCGCCCACAGTGAAATCTCATTGGTGCAAAATCCCTCTCCACATAGCTGAATATTAAATGTTAAACTTGCGTGTGAACCGGTTTGACTGATTCATTGTATAGAACTGGCTAAAATGATTCACTCACAAATCTGATATTATGGCTTGCAAACAGGTTTTATTCTTCAAAATCAATATCTTTCCAATGAAATGGTTGGAAAAGAGCATAACCACAACAATGTGTATTGTAAAATAGAAATTTTCTTGACTTTTCCATGACATTGAAGAACAGGCCTGGAAAACACATAAAAATCCCTGAAATTTTCAGGTTTTACATGACCACAATACTGAGTGCAAACCTCTTCGTTCATATCAGCTGAAAAGAAAGCTGAAGAAATGGAACAACAGTTCAGATTACTGTCAAAGATACAATAACAATGAAATTCAGGCCAAGAAAAGACTAAATAGACATCATCATTCACAATTTTGTGTAAGAGAACTGCGGTAGTGTAAAACAGACTTGAAACGCACACTGGACTTGGATTTTAGCAGTTTTTAAATGTTTAATTTCATCACAGTACACAACACAACATCTATTTTAAAAATGATTGCACTTGTAAACTTATCTTTGTATTTTTATCTGCAGGATCATTGACAGTTCCTTTGTACCATTGCTGAAATTCTGTTCTCCAGTGTTAGTCCACACACCTTCAATAAATACAATTAACAGCAGAGTCACCGCTAAGTAAACTGTTTAAGAACCTGCTTCAGTTTAGGAGCCCAGTTAGTGTGCAGTCAAGTCTTTCCTCTTGATTCTAACACAACTCCATCATTTGCTCCAGAGAGAGCTGGAGCTCCACTGACTGCAGTGAAGACGCCCCGTTTTCAACAGCCATCGTCTTCAAATCCTCCAGTGAAGTCAGAATAACCTAAACAAATGAGAGAGTGAATGAGAAAGATGAAAATAAAACATGATACATTTTTATAACATACATTTTATATGCAAAAATATAAAATTTGGTGCAGACGTTGATATTTATATGGTCAAGAAGTAAGATGAAATTGTGATAGCTTGTAGTGTAAATCAGTCAGACTTTTAAAATGCATATAAACATAAAATGCACATAAATCACTCTATATCTCCTAATAATATGTCTTAGTAAGATTTTATTTAATACAACATTTTTAGAATTATACTATACTTGCTATAAATGTGCCATCTATCAATCAGGTGACATGTTTTGATCATGTCGATAATTTAGAGGCCTTAGAGATCTGCATATAATACAGTAAGGCTTATGGTTTATATTAAATATGTAAATATTACAAATATACATTTTAAATATTAAAACAATAACTAAAAAACTTATTTTTCTCAGTCCTAACCTCTATCATGATGAGTTTCTTCTCCCATGGCTTCATTTTGGGGTCGGGCCACTTCTCTCCCAGAAAGAAGTAAAGAGTGCAGGAAGGAGATTCTTGGCTTGTCTGCATAAACTCCATCAAACCTAAAGGAATGACATCCAGCACAGCTTCCAAGTGACCAGTCTAACATACAAGAATCATCCATATCTAACAATCAACCATATCTGAACAAATACGCAATTTCATTTAATTTAATCATGCTACCTGAACCATGTGTAAATTCTTGTACTTCTATCATGTAACAATTTGATTTTCAAAAATGTATTCAGTCAATAACCTGGAAGAAATAACTCACCTGATATATAATCTCTGAAGAAGTAGACGGCTTCAGGTGTGTTTTTGGAGAGCTCTCTGGGTGTTTGGGTGTTTTCGTGTTTGCATAGACCCCAGTAGATCCTGCTCAATCCCCAACGGTGACCCCAAACCACGCCATCCAATCTCTTGATCTCCAAACCCCCCAGACTGTTCAGAATTTCGTTTGTATGCCTGGCCTGGATCTGATCCAGAATACCGTCTGGAATAGGTAGTTGGACCACTGGTAGATCAGCACTGTCCATCAAGTTGGACTCGTCCCTGTGGGAGTTAACAGTATGCTGTTAGGTTTTCATCTGTATGAAACATAACCAGCGGTGCTAATTTGAAGATCAGCGATGAATCAAGTACAAAAATACCAACATGTTTCCCTGATACATCAGTCTGAAGCCAGTGTCATTCTCCACCAACTGTTCCTTCACCTTCTTCCCTTTGTAATAAACCTTAATCCGAAAAAATGTCTCTGTGAGGAAAACATATGAATAGAAATATATCTGTGTGAGTAATCAAACACCAGTAATTGATGTGAATATGTGATGACCTTAGGATCCACCTACCCAGTTTTGGCATAGGAATGCAAGCCTGATAACCCACACCTTCACCATCCGGTTGATACGCAGCTGTCGCCCCCTCAGGCGGCGAAATCTGCCCCAAACCACCAACACCACCCTCAGGTGAGGAAAAGGGCTCACGAGTGTCCATTATCTGATAACTGAGCTCAGTATACTGGGGTTCTGGACATGGACTGGTTTCTTGGAAGAGTCCTTGATCTTTGAGCTCCAGATATAACTGATCTGAATTCCAAACTTCCAAACAAAAATGAAAAGACTGTACACATACACAATACACAGTACACAGTACAATGCCCTTTAAATCATTATATGCGTGTCTTGTGCTCGCCAGTGATGCACTTATTACATCAAGTAAAAACATCAGTGTTCTGAAATATTTTTGCAGTTTAAAAGAATTGTTTTCCATTTGAATATATCTTTAAGTGTAATTTCTATCACATATTTAGGGTGATTTCTGAAGGATCGTGTAACACTGAAAACTGGATTAACGATGCTGAAAATTCAGCCTTAGATCACGGGAATAAATTACATTTTAAAAATATATATTCGCATAGAAAAGAGTTATTTTAAATTGTAATAATATTTGGCAAAATTACTGTTTTACTGTATTTTTAATCAAATAAATAAATAAATAAATGAGCTTAAGAGATATCTCAAAATAATTATTCCATTTGACAGATAGTGTGTAGGTATATTTATTTTAATATACAATATAATCATTCTATAATAAAAATACATAAAACTATTCTTTTTTTTAAATAAAATGCTATTTCAATGTCATATTTTTCAATTTAAAAGTACTTTATTGGTATGATTGTAAAAAACATTCTATAATACTACAGTATAAAATACTATAATGAGACTAAAAAAACCTAAAATAAAGGTAATCAAATCAATTAATCTATACCATATAATGCTTTGTACTACAACCTGCTATAATGAAAATACAATATATTTTCTAGTATTTTGAATCTACCTTGTGAGGGACTTTCCTTAAGGTTTAGTCCTGTGAAATCTTGCTCCAAACCTTGGGGTGGATGTGCTACGAAATATAAAAATAAAACACACTGTCATCACAATGTAAGGCCTACCTCACAAATTTATATAACAAATGCATGGCTGGGTATAAAATGCTGTCTTACTAGAGAACACGTCGCTGTTGTTCACATATAGGTCTGGTGAGAACTAAAAATGGAAAACAAATTTCCCCAGTCAGTGTGTGTATGTCTTATCTGATACCAGAGGCTTGAGAGTGCTTTAAAGAAAAAAAAAGACAAATGTGATGGAACAGATACTCACATCAGTCTCTTGAGAGCCCTCGGACCCCGAAGCTGGAGAGGAGAGGAAACAAATATCAGATTTAACAGTTCAATCAATCTTCTTAACTGCAGCGAGCACAAATGTAATGTTTCCTACCTGCAGAATGAGGTTCAGATGGAAACTGATAGACTTTCTGTGGATTAGCGGCATCGTTCTTGTTGTCAAATATCATCTTGAAGCCTTTTGCACGAAGAGCGCTACGGAAGTTTCTCTTCCAAACAGAGTGATCTCCATTTATCCTGCCATCTCCAGCAGCGCTCGTCTGAGCCCATGCCTGACGGGACAAAATACAGATCTCAGAAGAAAGGGACTTATAACCCTGTCTGCTCTGATGGTAATGCCGTGGTTCTGTGATTTATACTTTTGTACTGAATGATTTATATCGATATAGGTATTTACATTGGTACTCCAAGATACTTTGAAAAATTCTACAATGCATTACGTACATTAAATGTAATATGTGACCCTGGACGACAAAACCAGTCTTAAGTGTCAATTTTTTCGAAATTGAGATGTATACATCTTCTGAAAGCTGAATAAATAAGCTTTCCATTGATGTATGGTTTGTTAGGATAGGACTAGGTTAGGACAATATTTGGCTGAGATACAACTATTTGAAAATCTGGAATCTGAGGGTGCCAAAAAAATCTAAATATTGAGAAAATCGCCTTTAAAGTTGTCCAAATGAAGTCATTAGCAATGCATATTACTAATCAAAAATTAAGTTTTGATACATTTACAGTAAGAAATTTACAGAATATCTTCATGGAACATGATCTTTACTTAATATCCTAATAATTTTTGGCATAAAAGAAAAATCGATCATTTTTGGCAATTGCTTCAAATATACCCCAGCGACTTAAGACTGGTTTTGTGGTCCAGGGTCACATATGTGGTGTTGCTTGATTATAATAAATATAAATGTATAAATGTTGATTGTAACGGTAAAGTGTAGTAATTCTTTGGTAGAATATTAAGTACTAATAATATACTAAATATGCCACTGAATTACCATAGTATTATTATTACCTTGGGGTACTTGAAATAATATAATAATACTTCTTTTTTTCTCATGTAAAATACCATCCCTTGTTAAAAAAAAAGAGGGGGTGGGGGGTTTAAAAGAGTATACTTAAGAGTATTCTTGTTTTCGGACATTTACCTGCACGCTATTTGCAATTAAATTAAAATTATATTACAGTTTAAATGTACATTAAATGCATTTCCGCAAGTACATCTTTATGTGTAATTTCATAATTCTGTTGTTTTATGATTAAACTGTATGGCCAAATGCACTGACAAGTATATCAGTAAAAATGTATGTTAATGTAACTTCTATTGAAACTTGCCATTAAACATTTGTAACACTGCTACAAATGTGTAAATACAAATGTATTGATTTATATAATGTTGCAATTTAGTGCATTTAAAAATATTACCTTTCAATGTACAGTGGTAACACACTACAGTTAAAATTACTATCATGTACTTGTGTTTTAGTATGTTAGTCAATACATACAAGCACAAAAAAACACCTTAAAGTGAAACTTTTAATTTGACATTATTGCAAAGTGCACTATATCCTAAATATTACATCACCTGCACGTATATTTTGTAAATATACTTAACAAAAATTGAAGTATTGCAAGTGCACATTTAATATAATTAAACACATTAATTTTCACAAGGGATGCCACAAATATGGGACAGTAATCATTGTCCTGAAATAGGGTCTTCTACATAGAAATGTATTAATGATGAATAAAAAAATAATGTTTATTTTCACCTTGAATACGAGGACATCATCACTGCTGGAGTCTTGTCTTAAAGCATGCTTCCAGGGAATGCTAAACTGTCTTTGTTCTTTATCGGTCCAACACACTCCAGGATATCTTCCACTTTGGATCTGTTCATACAGCCAGGGCACAAAAAGTGGTTTTGATTGAGCCATGATTCAATCCAACCATCAATGTACCTGCACAAACAAACAACACAACCAAAACCATGCTGAAATATCCTTATATTAATACACAAACTCTCACAACTGCAACAAAACCCCTAAAAAACAGCTGTCACCGTCTGAATTCATGAACTTAATGTTAACTATACAATTATAAACACTTTATGACATATCACAGTTGACATTTTGATTTTTAAAAACTACCTATCTTAGGAAGACATTCTGTATAAATATAATGGATGCAAGTATGATAACAAAAACGCCTTACCGTTGTTTAATCGTATAAAGAAAAGCGACCGTGCGTTCTGTGGCCTGTCGTGTTCTTCAGCGAACTCTTCAGATGTCTGGACCCTGAGACGGGTTTTCTTGTCAGCGCTGCTTTAATACTTCAACAGTTTGTGTCTTACGGTCAGGTGTTAAACATTACTCGGGAAATCCATGTCAGTTTCGATTTCCCATTTTCACGTCATTGCACACGTAGCTCCAAGTGTTTTTTTTTGTTTTTTGTTTTACCTTAGATGAGCACTAGATGGCGGAGACGACCATTCAAAAGAAAATCTGTTTGGTCTTTTTGATATAAGTATTAAATAACATAATTGAAGTGTAATAGATATTTGTCTGTAAACTGATGCTTATGTACCCTCTTCTCCTTGTTCCTTCTTGTTGATGCGCGTGAAATGTTCTTTGTTATACAGTGAGAGATGGCATTGTACATGCTATTGTTGACAATAAAGCATAAAAAAAACAACATAATAGGTTTGAACAACTTAAAACTCATTAACGACATTTTTTTTTGTAAAACATGTTGTATTAATGACTTTAATGTTCCTAATCAGTACACTTGTCAGATTCATTTATATGTATATATATATATATGTATTTGTTCCAGAGCTCTACTTCCCTTCTTTCAAAAAACATGTTTTTTATTATGTTATTATGTTTTTATTGTTAGTTAGCTGTTTTTTTTTTAACCTAGTCAAAATAACCCAACTGCATTTTTGATTGAGATTAATTGGAAAGCACAATGAAAAAAAACATGATTTCTGAGAATTGTTAAAAACGGAGTCATGTTTTTGCAAATGAACTCTTATATACTTATATTCCACATTATAGAATAATCATCAAAACTGCTGTCCTTCTCCATCTGTTAAAAAACTTTAGTTCTAATTTATAATTGTCTATGAAACTAAGTGTAAATGTCATTAGGGTGATAAAAAATATATATATAATGTAATTCAGTGGCAATGTACTTTTTGACTGCATATTTGCTAATTTATGTAAATTGTAGGTCATAGGTGTACTTTCTGGTGATACTTTTGTAAAACATTCCAAACCATTTCTATTTATTATCAGAAAAAGCTAGACATTTTTTACTTTTTTTTTTTTAAGTTCCTGTCTGGAAATACCCTGCTGCAAAGGTAAGGACATGTTAAAGAGAAGATATAGAGAGCATATGGTGCAGAACAACTGAAATAATAAACAATAACAGGAAAAAGAGAAACTGTAATGAAGTCATGGCCAAAGTTCAAGAAAAAGTACAAACCTTTGCACTTAGTCATTTAAGGAAGAAAGTTCTGTGGAAGCCAAAAACGGTTTCAAAAGATCCGACTTAACTGTGATTTTTACACCTGTCACAACAGTTCTTTTCCAGTGAACGCAGACTTCTCACCGTGAACCTGAGGAGAAAAGCAGCGTCTCATTTGACGCATTGTAGTTGTTGATGGTTTTATTCGTTTGTCAAATACAGGGATAGTCCATGTACAGAAGAACCGGGAGATTTTTGTCAAGAGCTGTACAATATTTACACAAAGGCTTTACTTTTGAAAGAAGCACAGTATTAGATTGTTCCAAAATAATACTCGGAATACAGACAAAAGACAAACAAATAAAAACAAATTTCCATTTTAAATAGTACTAATACATAATCCTCCCTAATGGGAACCAGATGCTTTGCTCTCGCGTCCAATTCCATTTATTTTCTCTGTAGAATGCACTGCAATAATACCGTTTGCGTAGCTTGAATAATTTGTTCTAATCTTGTCTTTCTCTTCTCTTCTGTAACAGATAAAAACGATAATACATTTTCCATGGTATCTACCCACCTTGATGAGCAAAAAGGAAGACAGCTCAGAATGTGGCAATAATATCCATTTATAACATCTGAAGGAACATTATTTGAACCGTTCTATATGAAGCATCACTGGTTTGTATTGTATGTGCGAACTCCTGTTAAAAATGTCTTTATAAATAATAAAAATGTATTACTTTAGCTCACTTGTTTCACGCGTGTAGACTAAAGCGTTGAATGTCATCACGTCGTTGCACGCATTATCTTCCCGTGAGTGCTTTCCCATCTGCGCTCGTTTATAAAACAGAACCGTCACTCTTTCTCTCTCTCTCTCGCACTCTCGTTTCAGAAAAAAAAGCTGGAATAAAACTGCTATTGTCTTAAAAAATTATTCGTGTAAAATTCAGTAACAGACTTCCTCCTAGTGTCGACGCGAAGCGAACTCCTCCTGTCAGTAATTCCCGCGATTCCAAAGTATAAAGTCTCCACACAGTATATTCCTTCAACCGTAGCTCTGTGTACCATTTCCTTCGGAGTCGGTGAAAATTCGGTAAAATCGGATCTCAGTCTGGTCACATCCAATTGCCTGAACGTTCAGGAGGGATCAGGCGTTTGTAAAGAGTTAATAAAGTAACTGTCCGGCGGCCCGGTCCTCTCCTGTCGCCGTTTAAAAGAAGGATTTCTGTAAAACCGAGGAGAGCTAGGCAACAATAAATCCAGCTTCTTTGTACATCGAGGACTCCTTGAGTCCTCAACGTTTCCTCTCTGTCTTAAGCTTTGGTGCTGAGGGTCATCAGCTCTAAGAAGGAGTTGAAGAGCGTCTCCAGCCAGTTCTGATTGGCCATGCACTGCTGAACAACTTCCTCTTGTCCGGGATCTTCTGAAGCCTGCTCTATAGTGTTCGTCTGAAAGAAAAGACGGAGAATTTCGTTGAAGATTTGCATGGAGTTTGTTTTCTGCAGCTGCTTATGGGAAACGCAGTTCAATGCTTACCTCTTTCTTACAGTGTAAGAAGGTATGATATTTATAATGATGCAGCGAATGGTAGAGACTGTAGAGTCGACATGTTTCTGTTGACAACTTGAGGTCCTGGAGGAGACAGGAAGGGGGACATGTTAGTAATTCTTTTATCCTTTCTACTAGGGCTGTGCAATTAATCGCATGCGATTGTCACGCGCATCTCGTCAGTAAAGCCGGTTCCGTAATTGGCATTAAATCGCCATCACCTGCTGATACGCGTGACAATCGCATGCGATTAATTGCACAGCCCTACTTTCTACATTGTCACTGTTCATTATTAGGGCCGTCAATGGTTTTAAAATATTTTTATATTTATTTCATTATATGATATGCTGTTCGTGTTCCGTCTTTCTCTAAAAGTAAGCTAAAAAAAAAAGAAAAACAAGTATGATACTATTACACACATATATTATTAGATATCATTAGTTAATAAAGCTAATAAAATCATTTCAATTATTGAAGAATTTAATATTGCACCCCCATTTATTGACTAATAAAATACACCACCATTGAAAAGTTGAGGGTTGCTAAGACATTTTTGAAAAATGTCTCTTTTGCTCACTATGTGAATATTACATTATTATTACTATGTGAATATTATTAATAATGTGAAATATTATTACAATGTAAAATAACTTTATAACATATTTTAAAATGTAATTTATGCCTGTGATTAAAAAGCTGCATTTTCAGCAATGTTACTCCAGTTTTCAGTGTCACATGATCCTTCAGAAATTAGGGATGGGCATTTTACGAAAATTTTGCATTCGAATATTTGGGCTCATAAAATTCGAATATTCGTTTATTTAAATGAGGTTTCATGAACAAGCTTGTGATTAGCCGTTACACAACGTTCTACAACAACGTTACGTTATATCGCAAGGTTTTATTTTGGTTGAAAACGTGTAAACAAAAAAAAAGCATTCAAGCAGAGCAAACGGAAAAATCAAGCAGACTGTGCCAATTACAGTACAGAATGTATATATATTTGAGTCGGCCTATATTTATTGTGTTTACATTGTTTCACGTATTAATTCTTAGAGAAACTATAATATCCACATACTCGTTTGTTCCTCAGTCTGAAAACAACAAGAGCGCGCTGACAAAGATAACGTGTGCTAACAGTTTCCTAGCACTTTGTGTTAAACCACTCTCCCTCGAGGAAACTTTATATACGTCCCAAGATCATTTCAGATGCGCTGTCTTCTCGGCTCAATCGAAGTATAGCTGCGCTTACCTGCAGTCGTGAATGCAGTGATGGACAGCTGTCTTTCCTCAGTCGACTGTGTTTGGATTTCATGTGATTTCTCATTGTGGTGGTGATATTCGGTTTCACTAATTCATTTGATCAGAAGTAATTACATTTTGTCAGATCATTTAGATCAAAGTAAATCCAAACTTCGCGTGGCAGATGACGACATTCTGTGATCAAATACTAACAACTTGTTAACACGCTCCACAGCGCCACCCAATGCATCATCATTGATTCCCTGCATTTATGGCCAGCAAATCAACACATAGTAAAATTCGAATAGTGTTCGAATAACAATTACAGACCGAAAATTCGAATGTTCGATTATCCGTGCACACCCCTATCAGAAATCATTCTAATATGCTGATTTGCTGCTCAAGAAACATTTCTGATTAATATTAATGTTGAAAAATAGTCGTGCTGCTTCACATTTTTGTGGAAACAGTGACATTGTCACTTTTGATTAATTAAATGCAGCCTAGATGAATAAAAGCATTCTTTTTTTTAAGTAATAATAAATTAAATTAAATAATAAATTGACAGCCCTATTCATTATATTTAAAAATGAAGGGGTGGGGCTATGTTAAGCTGCCATAATCAAATCAGATTCAGAGGTCTGCAGCAAAAAAAATGAAGGTTTTGTTGACCTGTGGTTTGGGAACACTCTTTTTGATGCGGTTCAGCGTTTTGCGGTTGTAGCATTCACCACTCAGTCTGACCCTCACCGTCGCCGAGTCCAGGGGCTCCGCCGTTATCTGAGGGAAAGTGTGAAAAGCTTCCTGTGGGGCAGAAACACAAAGAAATTCAAAATGGTCGTGCCAGGCTTCAAACAAGGTCTTTAATTTAATTGAATTATTTAGCTTTGAGAATATTAAAGTCTTCATTTAAATTTAAAAGGAATTAGTGAATTCAGTCTGCACACATGTACATGCTGTGAAAGTATGATATTCAGAATTACAGTAACACAACGTGAGTGATTCAAATCTAATCATAGTACCGGTATGTCACAGATTGTCTCGCATAAATTAGTATTTTATGCTGTAGATGCTTCAGGGCTCATGCCCTGAATGTGAGTCATGTGAGTTTAATGCTTTACTGTGCAGTTCTGAAACCACATTCAAAATCAGTCTGTTTCTGAAATGAGATAAAATGCATTAATGAATATCTGCAGTGTTTTACAGTTATCCAGCAGCTAAGAATGCGTTGTGAAGTTTCATTGTGAATATAGAGTAGCAAAACACTATACATAATGCAACTAGTATCTAAAACAAGGTGGAAGAAGAAATCACCACAGTAATTTCTGAAATTTAGGTAAATCAGCATACTGGCTATTATTTCAGGAAAAGAGGTTTTTAAGTGTAGTGTTTAATTTAATGGCATTACTCAAGGCTGCTGCCTATAGGCTGTATTGTTTAATTTAATTTGTAGAACAGAAATGAATATGCAAGTAGACATTTAACTTAGTTTATATTCTGTCCACAGTCTGAATTCTTTTCATATATTAAATTCTGTTAATAATCTGTGAAGGATGAAGAAAACGTGAGAAACAAATCAACAAAGAAAAACTGATTACATGAAGCCCTTGAAAAAAAAAAGATGCTGGAAAAGAGAAAAAGTGCTTGAAAGTCCTTGATTTTCAAAACGTGGTCCATGTTGCTAAGGGACATGAAAGAGAAACTGCGCAATTGAATAAAAATGTAAAAAAAAAAAATCATGCATGCACAAATAATAACATGAAGTACCTGGTGCTGAGAGTTCATATTGACTCTTTTCAAAAGCTTCCTCTTCTGCTCACTCAGAAGGCTGTCGATCTTGCGCATTGGAGGAAGATAGAGTTCATCTGAAATAGCCAGTAATGCAAGAAGATGGGTGAATTTCATCTCATGTTCTGATGATGACAGAGAGCTACAGTCATTTTGGGAGGTAATCACTTTCGCTTACCTTCTGTGTCCTCTAGAGCCTGAATCATGTCCGGGTCGAGTGCCGTACTGACCAGCATCTCCACGTAGCTCCGGTACATCTCACGCATTGCTCGTGTGTTCAGGCCCGCTTTCACTGAGACTGCAGGACAGACACACATCAAGTTATACTCACATCAACACACCATCGTAACTGTACACTGCCTACGATTTTGTCTCATGGTTGGATTTTTTTTTCTGTGTAAAAAGTCATTTTGCAATCGAAATGCACAAAAACAAGTCACAATTCACCTGAAAATCCAAAGATTTTACAAAATTTTACAAAACATTTTTCAGGCAATATTTTCATGTCAATTATGCCTTCAACAATTCCTCCAACAAAGTTTTGATTACAGTAATGCACATACAAGTTTTCATTTAAAAATATATATATATTCTTCAGGTTTTTTAGAAAAAAAATGGCTGTAATGGAATTGTTGTTTTATTAATATTAATGTTTTATTAATATCTGCATACAATAAGAGCAAAAAATAAGATCTAGGTGAAAATATTTATAATAATTAAATTTTCAGATTATGAAAATAAGAATAACTTTGTTTGCAGTACAGTAATAAGAAAGTCGAGCAAATAATGTCACAATGCACAAAATGTGGTACAAATTATTATTAAAATAATAAAATATTTTAATTTTTAATTTTATGTATGGTAATTAGTCTGTGTTATAATTTTGTATGTTGTTATAATGTAAATGGACAACGAGTCTATAAAGTTGAACTGAGCTTTTCTTTTCTATGCAAAACATAATTTTTTTTTTTCATTTCTGAGTAAAATATAATGAATATAGTTTCAAGAGATTCATCTTCCTTTTTTCTTTACTTTTTGTTACAAATGTCTTCATGATAAATAAAAATACAGATTCAAGATGATTTCTGTCAATTTGTCACAAATGTATGCCATACACGTTCACAGTATACTCACTCTCATCCTCACTTGCTGAGGAGTCGGAGTCTGAGGACGAGGGTACTTCCTTCAACCACATCCTGCGTTTCTTGGGCGGAGGTTCAGCCTTCACCTTTGGCGGCTGAGGTTTGGCAGAGCGTTCAGTCTTCTTCTCCTGTCCACCGCCCCTCTTCTCCTCCTTCCCCTTCCCTCGTTCTGTCACCGCTGCCCGTTTCTCAGGCTTCTGAGGTGTCGGCGGAGGAGGTGAAGCTTTCTTCTCTTTTTCTTTCTCTTTCTTTTCTTCCTTCTCCTTGGTTTTAAGCACTTTTTCTTTGTCCCGCTGTTCCTTTGCCCGAATGTTGTTCTTCTCTCGGCTTTCCCGTGGCTCCTTAATCTTCTCTCTGTCTTTCTCAGTCCTCTCTAAAGGAGTCTGGTTGTTGGGGGGTGGCGCTAACTTCGGGAGTGGTTGAGACTGTCTCCTAAAAAGTAAAAAAAACAACACCTTTATCAAGCATGTCAACAGTAAAAAACATGCAAACTACCCTACCCTAGATGGAAATCACGGGTAGGGTTCCATCAAAAGTAACTATTAAGGGACATATACCAACATATGAGAGCGTGCTCCAACTCTTTAAGTTTGGGTGGATTCTGATTGGCTGTCAATGTTTTTATTAGGGATGCACCGGTTGACCGGCCATAAATCGGAACCGGCCGGTTTTTGCTTATAATGTGCGATCGGCAACCGGCGGTTTTTGTCTTTTTTCCGGTCGATTTTTCCGGAAGTGCGCCCGCGTACACAGACTACATTTGTAGGCCTAATCATTCGCGAACATGTAATTTGTGTGGAAGTATTTCGAAATCTGTGCGCAGGACGTGAAGATTGCAATCTGCAATGTCTGCAAAGGACAAGTTAATCGCGGATAAATAAGAGCCGCTTTCCTGCGCTCGCTGAAGTTGCGCGAGCGTACCTGTCCGCGCCCTGCACAAGCTTAGACAGTGAACATTTGTTCAGCTCAGCTTCTCACGTGTTGGATGAGAAACGAAACAGACTAACTTGTGACAAAGCTGAAATACTTGTTTTTGTAAAGAAGAACTCTTATACACTTTTGAAAAACCAGAAGTAAACATCAGTTCTGTAAGATATAGGATGATTAGGCCTATTTTTTATTTTACCTTAAAATTACATTGACTTAATTTGATTTAAAAAGCACCTGCTGTAGCATCTTTGTTTTATTCATTGCACTAAACATTATTTGATTTAACATTTTGGAATAATATATTCATATAGCCAACTTTGTTTTATTTAGTTTCACTGGTAAATACCTTTTTTCTTTATACCAAATTTAAAAATGAAAACAAATGCTGAATGCTGATTAAGTAACATCTTTGTTTGAAGTGTTGAATGTGTTTTGATTGTGCTGTTTGGATTGTGGAACTATGCAGTTGTTGCCTTTAAAATTACATGGTTACAGTTAATGTATTCATTTAAGGCCAGTTTATAGATTCAACCCAATTTAAAAACAAAAGCTAAATGCTTTTGTCAGTACCTGTGTTTGTATTGAATGTAACCTACTTACTGTGCAGTTACTGCTGTTAATTTCAGATGGTTACAGTTATTTTCAATAGCCAAAACCCAGTTTGGCCTGTTAAATAGCCTACCAAATAAACATCTTGTTTATGTATACTTTCATTCTATCTTGTTTGTTGCTTTGATTAAAAAAATCGGAAATCGGTATCGGAATCGGCCGGTTTGCTTGTAAAAAATCGGTATCGGAATCGGCCATGAAAAATCATGATCTAGCATCACTAGTTTTTATCATTCATCAGCTGGAAAAAAAAAATGTTCTAAAAGTGATTCCAGTGATATTGTTCCTCTATTTCCTTGTTTTTATAGCTGTGGTGTGGATTTCCCTGTTCTCATAAAATTATGATTAATAGAACTTTATTGTTATGGTTCTTGGTGTAAACAGCCCTTTACATTGTAACACCTACACTGACGAATAGGATGTGTCTGAAATCTGAAAAATGCTGCCCTCACATGTAGTATGATGAGGGAACAAGATATGTCAATCTAACATTTGCACAATATCCCATCTACAAAGATGCCTGCATCTGCTGGCTTTTAAAGACATACATTTGCCTATGATTTCTCACAATCCTGTGTATGCAATTCAATGGCTGGTGGAAAAAATTTAAATACTGCTGGAAAGAAAGTACATTTGGAAGCTGAAAGGAGTGAAGTAACAGTATCAATAAAGCTCATTCTAATCTGTTTTAGATCATTAGACATAATTATTTGGTGCCTTGGTAGTCTGAACCCATTTTTTTAGGAGATGCCTTCACACTCAAATGTTGTCTGCGAAGTCATTGTCTCATTGACTTGACAAGACAGCAAGATAAAGGGGTCGTAATACCTCAGGTTGACAGTAGGTCTGTGCCAGGGCTTACAGGAACAGACCCTCACGTAGTCTTTTTTGTTTATGTTTTCCAGAAACTTCACATACAGCCGCTGGTAGCGCTTTTTAGCATCCCCGAAGAAACCCAGATACTGAGAGGAAGCAGAGAAATTGAGGAGGAGACAAAAGGGGACATAACATTAGAAACTTGCAGTGACACAAAATTCACCTCATACAAATGCAAAAACAAAACGAAGCACAGAATCACCCATCACTTAAAGGGACAGTTCACCCAAAAATTCTGTCATTAATTACCCTCATGTCGTTCCAAACCCATAAGGCCTTTGATCATCTTCGGAATATAAATTGTGATATTTTTGATGAAATTCGAGAACTTTCTGACCCTCCCATAGACAGCAAGGGAGCTACCATGGTCAAGGCACAGAAACGTAGCAAGGACTAGGGTCTAATCGACTATTCAACTAAACAGCACAGCTCCTGCTAGTCGACACTGAAAACAATAGTCGATTACACGAGAGAAAAAAAAAACTTGATTTTATCATTCAAATTACCATAATTTTAACGTTACATTTAAAACATTTTAAATAAGTTCAAATAAAACTTTTGAAAAAGAATACATATCAAAATATATAAATATTTTTAAAAGCGTATCTGGGCGAAAAACTACATTTTTACCTCAGACCTCGCATGCGTTTTCTTCATGTCAGTTGCGGTGAGTTCGAAATGACCACGCGAAAGACCAGCAAGGTTTGGGATTATTTGAATTAGAAGGAAACAGAAAAGTTTTGTGTAAACTGTGTAATGTCAAATTGGCTTACAATAACTCTACTGGAGCGATGCGTAAATTAATCATATTCAATACAGGCACGTATGTGTTTGCTTGGAGGCAGCCAAAGCCAGCAAACGTCAATCATGTCAAACACTACAACCCGCCGCTGCGGTCCGCGATCCCATCCTTCCAGGCTCTTTTCGAAACTGTCTGCTTGCTTGTAGTTATCTCTCTGCGTGCCTGAGACTTCAGTTCCTGCCGAGCGCGTTTTTTTTTTTCAAGTGCAGAATCGCCTCTAGTCCCGTCTTTCGCCAGACCACGTTAACATGTTAAATTCACTGAACAAATGCGCATGGTCTGAGTAAAACCCGGCTCACACTCTGCGATTTTGGCCACGATTTGGTCATCTGAGACGAATTGTGACCCTGGACCACAAAACCAGTCTTAAGTGTCAATTTTTCGAAATTGAGCTTTATACATCATCTGAAAGCTGAATAAATAAGCTTTCCATTGATGTATGGTTTGTTAAGATAGGACAATAAGCCGAGATACAACTATTTGAAAATCTGGAATCTGAGGGTGCAAAAAAATCTAAATATTGAGAAAATCGCCTTTAAAGTTGTCCAAATTAATTCTTAGCAATGCATATTACTAATCAAAAATGACGTTTTGATATATTTACAGTAGTAAATTTACAAAAAATCTTCATGGAATATGATCTTTATTTAATATACTAATGATTTTTGGCATAAAAGAAAAATCTATAATTTTGACCCATACAGTGTATTTTTGGCTATTGCTACAAATATACCCCAGCGACTTAAGACTGGTTTTGTGGTTCAGGGTCACAATTTTGAAAATCCTAAAAGATTCCTATAATCCTAGGCTAAAGTCTGTAGTCTTTGATCGCTGGTTTGACATGTTCACCGACAGCCGATTAATGGCCATTGCGATCAAATTTGACCTCCGACGAAATTCTGGCAGTGTCAGAAGATTTGGCGCACAGTCCTGCAGTGTGACTTCTCCTACGACTTCTTCTAACCACATAAACTCCGGCGCTCTCGTCCTCTGCTCACAGAATTCATGATACATTGCTTTTGCTATGATAAACACCGGTTGCGCTGCTGTTTTCATGTGGGTGTGTAGTGCTGCTTGCACTATTCTTCTTAAATACGCCTGTATTGCCACCATTCACATACTTTTAATAAAAGCCAACATTACAGCCCCGCATGCAACGCAGCTCCCAGTCACTGAACGTGTATGGGTTAATAATGTAGACCTCCGGACAAGTTTTCTTGCACGCACCCGTTTTTAACGCATCTTGACCGTCATACAGTCTGACATTAATGACAACTGAGATCCCACAGTGTGACATGATCATCATGTTTGTACTTTCTGACAAGTACAATCCTAAAGGACTTTTAAAAATTGCACAGTGTGAGCCTGGCTTTAGTAAAATGAGCATTGTTTTGTTTTTAGACAATACAGCCAACATGAAGTACATTTTTAAAAGCCGTTTTAATGCTATTCCTTGATAAACTTTCCTATTGTTTTTGACATGTTGGCTAAAGTTATATGAAAATGAAGAATTCTGTCAGTCTATTGATTGATTTTCCATTTCTGCATTGCTCCAGCCGATCTGAATAAATAAGCTATGCACTAGTTTATGTTGAGTGTACGCTCTTCCTTTTTTTTCTGTTTTACGACTGCCTAAAATTAAATGATGATAACGCGAGGCAAGCATACGGCATAATCGTGACCATTTTTAGCAGAATTCATTGAGAGATTTGACAGTGTGATTCAAAGATTAAGTATTTCAAGTGTAGGCTGTTATATAGACATGCACAGTTTTTTTTTTTTTGCATTTCTTTTTCATTTCTATCCCTTTGATGTTGTGCTGATGAATAATGTACTATCCAATATGTACTAGATTATTTACATTTATGCATTTGGCATATCTTTTTATCCAAAGCAACTGTGCATTGAAGGCATACATTTGATCAATTCATCCATTCCCTGGGAATCAAAACCATGAACTTGGGGATATTAGCACCATGCCCTACTGTTTAAGCTACAAGAATGCTGTTTCTGAAAAACATTGTGCTGAATGCCACAATGCTAGTTGCAATGCTTTTTGAGGTTGCCATTGTGCTGCTTTGCGGTTACAAAGGCGTTATAAATGGTAGTGCTGTGTAGGTGTATGGGATCAGTCTGTATTATTTTCCATCAGACAAAAATAGAAAGTTTGCTCATTCTGTAAATCAATAGTAACATTACAAGAAGAAATTTCGTAAAATCACAATAATAACATTGATGCTTGCCAGCACTAATAAATAAGAAGTAGAAATAAATAAAAAGTAGAAATAGCTGAAACATTGTGTGCAGATTTTTACAAATGATGTGATTGGTCATGACTCACATTACTAGTGGCACAAAACTGTCTCTGTCCATCCTTAATCTCAGGGGAAAACTTCTGCAGCAGAGCTTTCTGTACACGCCAAATGGGAGGGGGCTCTCTTCCTGTCTGCAGGGCCAACTAGGGAAAGACACCAAATTAAACCTACATACCACATCACAAACAATACACATATGCATAATACACATGCTGGCAAAGATCTAAAAAAGAAACAGAATGCATTGATGTACCTTCAGACTCCTGATGTCCTCAATCCGCACCACAAACTCATCTCTCTCTCTGAAAATGCCCTCGCCTCCACTCTCACTCTCATCTTCATCAGTCTCGCCAACAATGGCAGCACCGCTCTGTTTCTGTGCCAAGTGCAACGGTAAAATCTGAGGCGCAGGGAGCTCTTC
Source organism: Onychostoma macrolepis (assembly GCF_012432095.1). Lineage (NCBI taxonomy): Eukaryota > Metazoa > Chordata > Actinopteri > Cypriniformes > Cyprinidae > Onychostoma > Onychostoma macrolepis. The sequence goes on along the minus strand of NC_081166.1, from coordinate 26,987,736 downwards.
AGGAGAGGCGGGCTCTGCAATGGATTCCTGTACCGGAGGTGGACTGGGCGAAGGTGGGCTAGAGGAGAGAGGAGGCTCTGCAGGAGGAGGAGGTAGAGGAGAGAGGACAGGCACAGAAGAAGCCTCAGGACTGGGTGGAGGTGAGGACTGTTGTGGTGGTGATTTCTGAGAGGGGGAAGGATTGTCCTCCTGTTGAGGGAGAGGAGAGGGAAGGGGGAGGGGTGGAAGCGGTGATGCCGAGGAGGTGGAGGAGGGAGCAGGGGATGATGGGGAAACTGGTGGGAGAGACGGGGGAGCTTGGGCTTCGATAGCTTCTTTGGGTGAGACTGCAAGAGAGAAGAGTACTCTTAAATTTTCAACTTCCCACAGTATTAACAAAAGAACAGCAAACAAGTATTCTATTGTGTCTTAATAATGCCCTATTTTAAAGGGATAGTTCACCCAAAAATGAACATTCTGCCATTAATTACTCACTCTCATGTTGTTCCAAAACCGTAAGACCCTCATTCATCTTCGGAAAACAAATTAAGATATTTTTGATGAAATCCAGGAGCTTTCTGACCCACCATAGACAGCAAGAAAACTACCACAAAGCCCAGAAACATAGTTTTAACATCATTAAAATAGTCCATGTGACATCAGTGGTTCAACCTTAATTTTATGAAGCTACAAGAATACTTTTTGTGTGCAAAGAAAACAAAAATAACAACTCTCTGTCGCCATTTACGAGAGTACCACAATGCATACGTGAGTATCTGACTGGAAGAGAAGAAATTGTTGAATAAAGTTGTTATTTTTGTTTTCTTTGCACACAAAAAGTATTTTTCTCGTAGCTTCATAAAATTACAGTTACTTTAACAATGTCTTTACTACTTTTCTGTACCTTGAACGTGGTAGTTCCCCTGCTGTCTATGCTGGGTTAGAGAAAGCTCTCGGATTCAAAACATCAAAAACATCTTAATTTGTGTTCCGAAGATGAATGAATGTCTTACGGGTTTCGCACATCACGAGAGTGAGTAATTAATGACACAGTATACATTTTTGGGTGAACTATCCCTTTAACAAAGCACAGGTGTTTGTGAAAGCTGCTTAATTCATCCTACTTTCCAAAAATGACCATCACCTCCAATTTTGGGGACACTCAGCAGTTCCATATCTGGGACTTTCTCCTTTTCTTCCTTGTCTTGCTCCACAACCTCGTCTACATCCTTCACTTTTTCTTCTATTTCTTCTTCCTGCTCTTCTCTTTGCAATCTTGCAGGCTCAACAGAGTGGGTGGGGGCATGCGAGAGCGGGTGTGTATGCAGTGGTGGTTGAGGGCTGAGGGCTGGTGGCTGCTGTGTTGGTGTCAGTGGTTCCGGAGGAGGTGGAGGAGGGGGTGGCGGAAGTGAAGGAGGCTGCATTGAGGAGGTGAGCTGAGGAGTGTCATACAGAGCAGAGATTGCAGAGGAGATGCTCTTTTGCAGGTCCTGGTTCTTTCCGACAGAGTCCTCCTCATCGGATGAGAAGGAGGGCAATGTCTCAAGGTTCCTTTTCAGCTCTTCATCCAAGCGCTTACATGGGCTAGGACAGCCACCCAAAGACAGTCCTCCATCACTTTCACCATCTCCATATCCAGATACGGCTGCAGCAGCTGGGGGAGGTGGCGGTTGAGGGGATAATGGGCGAATGCCTCCACTTTTCCCAGGAGACGCATCTTCATTTCCAGCGCTGTCAGCTGAGCCCGTTGACATTCCTGATGGCCTTTTTCCAGACTTAAGAAAATCTAGAAATGAGGCAACAAAGCCAGTCTTCTCCGAGTCTTTCTCTTCCAACTAAAAATAAAGGACAGAATTTATCGTTAGGTATAAAATGTAAAAATATGCTCACAAACACAACTCTACACTGCATTCTCATACCTCTTGGGATTTGGACTTCTTGTCTTGAGGTCTGTTCATGTCAGGCACTCCGGGAGTCCCAGGGCTCAATCCCAAAGAGGGTGCTGAACCAAGGGATCCATCTGAGAGAGCCGGATCAGTGCCTGACAAGGAGTCTGTCCGCAACAAGGCATCAGAGGATGACATGGTTCCAATAGGAAGTTTAATCTAATAAAGGGAAACAAGACATTATAGAAAATAACCTGGAATGTTATCAAAGCAGTTGTCCCATCATTCAATAGCTACTAGTAGGGCCCTATGAAACCCATTTTATTTTTTTCCCAAATTCCATTTTTTCTGTTTAAATCTTTGTGGATTCCGTTTTTTCCATTTTCATTTTTCTAGACTCTGCTTTAATGGTTAAATTTAATATTATTAATTAAAAAGCATGTCTAATTAATTGAAATCATGAAATTTGCAAAATATAACAGCAATTTATTGAAAGTTTAACAAAAATTACATTTAAGGCCCTATGCAATACTTTTTTTTATTATTATTTTATTTCTTTTTTCATAAATACTGTGTTGTGTATTTATGTTTTTCTAGTAAATTGTTCTGGTAAATATTCCTTAAAAATTAATGTCTCAATAATAGTTGTTTTATTAGTAGTAGTACTATCATTACATTAAGTAATAGTTTTATTATTAGTGGCAGTACTATCATTACATTAAAGAATATATTTCTGTCACAGTTTCTTCAAGTTAAACCAAACTTTTATTTTGACGGGTTGCTGTGAAGCCCTTTAAGTTTCTGTTGTATATGATATGACGGTAGATTTTCTCAAATGAAACGGTCAAATGCTCATGAAGTGACTCTCATAGCAGTTATAGAAATTATGTTTATGTGCTCATATATTGAGATGCAGAGGCTGAAAAAAACCACAAGCGTTATGTAGTGCGCCATTCATTCAAACAGAGACACGCAGAACATGCAGGATTCATATTTAAAAAGAATTTTTGCGGATTAATATTCCCTGACCCTAGTCCATATCGCAATTTGATTTAAGTATACAGACCTATTTTTGATTTAATTGTCCAAAATTTGGCAAATTCCATGACATTCCGCGTTATACAGTAAATTCCAATTTTATGAAAAGATTCTGCGATACCGTCCACGTTTTCCACATTGCGGAAATCATAGGGCGCTATACTAAGAATGCACCGATAATAAAATTCTGACAGACACTGATAAGCAGGTAATTATTTTAATGTTATGGCTCATAGAGGGAAATGAGCATGTAATATTCAATATCCAATACTGAACAATACTTAAAAAAATTACTAAAATTACTAAAAAACTATCGCTCGATAACTGATATGGTCCCAATATATTGTCCCATCTTCAACTATTAATGTTTGAATTCAAATCAACCTCTCTCAAATTTTTGTGAGTATATTTTGAAGTGATCATAGTTTTAAATTTGAACAGCTTACCTTGATGGGTTTGATTGGCTCTTGATGCTGTGGCTGTTGCTGTGATTGGTGATGCATTTGCTGCTGCATGTGTTGCTGATACATCTGATTTTGGTCTTTATTGGCCATCTCCATGTCCATCATACATTCATCCCGTCTACCTCTGCCTCTTCCTCTTCCTCTGCCTCTGCCTCTTTCAGGAACATATCCTGTTCCATACTCTCCCATCATACCCCTAGAGTGGTGAGGTTCCGGTAATGGGCGTATACGTGGTCGTCCACGTGGCCTTGGAGGTCCTTCTCGTTTAGGCTTTGAGGGCTTTCTGCCTCTTTTCTTCGGTCCTTCTTGTGGCATCAACTGCGGAGGGGGACCAAGAGATGGGTATCCAAAATCTAGATCACCCATTAAAGGGCTTAAAGTTCCCCCTCCCACACCACTTGATTTGCGACAACTGGACACAAGGTCTGGTATCAGATCAGGAAGTCGGCTTCGGCTGTTGAGGCGAATGTCAGCTGGGACGTCGGCCTTATCTTCGTCATCTTCAAATTCATACTCCTGTGCATAGCTCTTCTTGGGCAAGGAGTTTGGATCAGGTCTTTCCTTCAGCAGATGGAAGGAACTCGACTTCAGTAGCTTCTTTGGGCGAGAGGAACAGAAGATGGGAGAGGTAAGACCCCCAGATCCAGACCCAGATCCCCCATTACCTCCCATTTTGGCACCAGATGCCTCCCCCACTGTTCCAGTTGTCCCCATTCCAAGGCTGGCTGGTTGAGATTGGATCAGTCCAAGCTGCTCTGTGTTGACTGTAGATGGGAGCTCATGAGTCTTCAAGGAGTCTAGATCCAAATGCATGGTTCCATTGTCAGTTTCTGAAAGATCATGGCAATATTGCCCATACCCCTGGTCACTGTGATGGCCAAGCATATCATAACTTGGACCTGTATTGTCTCCTCCTCCAGGCGTTGTTTTAATCCCTTCCATTCCTTCCTGCACTGCTTGGCCAGGTGCAACCCCATCCTGACCCTGCCCAGTTCCTCCTGAGCAAGTGGATTTGTAATCCTCAGGGCAGAACATATCCTCCATTCCAGGAAAGAATGAGCGGTCCTCATCTGGGAGAAGAGCATCAGGAAAGCAGATGGATGTTAAAGGAACAAACCTCTGGGTATGTTGGCTTTGATTTTGGTTTTGATTTGATTTCACTGCTGAATTCCTGGTGTCAAATTGGGCCTCTCCTTGATGCTGCTCAAGTTGAGGTTGCGGAATCTGGGAGGTATGAGAGGGGTGAGACTGCTCCTGTTGCTGAGAAGCTGCTGAGGAGGACTGTGGAGGAAGGTGATGATGGCTCTGCTGATTAGGATGGGAGGGGTGAGGGTGTTGATGGTGGGAGTTAGGATGTTGAGGGCCTTGTGATGATTGTTGCTGTTGGTGGTGATGGTGGGATAGGTGGTGTCCATGGGAATTTGTCGATAAACTCATGTCTGGCTCAGGAAGATATGAGTGTAACTCCGAGGCATGGTGCTGCGTTGAGTGGTGAGATGAAAGTCTTTGTTGCTCCTGTGACTGACGCCTTTCTACACTTCCTGCTGTTCCTGTTCCAGAATTTCCCCTGCTTCCTTCACCTCCTGTCCTCTCATCCACCATTGCTCCCTCTTGGCTAGATGTCCGAGAGAGGGAATGCTCCAGCATGTCTAGTGAGGACACTGTGTTAGACTTAGGGCGGCTCTGGTCTTGCTGCTGGGTACTATGACCATAGTGACCAGCTGCTTCCATAGCCTGGGACTGAAGCTGGAGTTGGAGCTGGGATGTCTGGGGCTGGGAATGGGTCTCTGCTGACACAACTCCCCCAGTGGCTTCCATAAGGGCCTGCTGGCTTACAGAATGCTGCTGTTGCTGAGGGTCTATCTTGCTGCGGGTGTGGGACAAAACAGACTGCAACAAATGAGGGGGTTGGTGAGACTGGTCAGTCGGAGAGTCCATAAGCGACTGTGACTGGGAGTGACGTTGTTGCTGCTGTGGTTGTTGTTGATGTTGTTGTGGATGTGACTGATGATGTTGAGTTTGTTGTTGATGCGCCTGTTGATGCTGATGGTGATGTTGCTGCAGATCAGGTGTCTTACGTATGTAAGTCATATCTCCTGAATCTTGAGGCTTTTTCTGAAGATCCATGTGCGGGTGAGAGTGCAGGTGTGCGTGGGTGGGTGTATGTGGAGTGTGTTGATGGTGGGAGGTGGAGTGTTGAGGAATGGAGTGTTGGGAATACGGGTCACCTCTCCCATAATGCACCACTGATCCCAGAGAATCGTGATGATGGTGAGGATGGGAATGTGTTTGATCCGAACTCCCTCGTCCTCCATCACTTACAGTTCTGTTGCTCTTCTGCTGTGGTTGTTGTTGATGTGGTTGTTTATGCTGCTGTTGTTGCTGCTGTTGATGTTGTTGCTGTTGATGCTGTTGTTGTTGGTGCTGTTGCTGTTTCTTTAGGGACATCTCCAACTGACTGTCCAGTCCAGCTCCACTCTCTGTGCCAGAGACGGCAGCATTAGAGGTGGCACTATGTGTTCGAATTACACTCTGAAGGTGGTACCTCTCTTCCGAGCTTTTGCTCATCTCATAAGCAAGCCCCTTATTTCCATCCTGAGCTGGAAGGACTGGAGGCTGCTGGGTGGGCTGCGAGGAATGATGGCTTTGAGGAGCATGGTGATGGGATGCTTGAGGACTCTGGGCTTGAAGAAGGTGTTGGATGAGGAAATCATCATCTACATCATCATCCTGTTGTGACCTAGACTCTGTTACACCAAGCATGCTGTTATCAGACTTTGTTTTGGGAGGAGCAGAGGGGTGGTAGGGTTGTGATCGAGGTCCTCTTGTGTCTGGGTACCCTTGTGGAGAAGGCAGAAATGAAGGCGAGAGAACAGAAGAGAGATATTTGTTGGATCCTGTTCCAACAGGCGACTGAGCAGGTCGTGAAGGTGCAGGAGAATGCAGACCAGGGCGGACGATTCCAGAATTGCTAGAAGGAGATGGGCTTGAATCAGGGATGTGGTAAGATCCACCACCTCCTCCACCTCCCACGCTACCGCTGCCTCCAGTTCCTGAACTGCCTCCACTACTACTACCACCAGTTGTTCCACCACTTGCTCCTGACCTAAGAAGGGCAGGTGAGTGTCCTGATGCACCATAACCCATTGAGGGACTTCCAGCACCACCTAAGGATGGTGGCAGAGACCCATAACCTGAATCAGTCCCATATACTGATTCCGAGGAAAACGACTGACTTCCCAAATTCCCATACCCTTTAGCCACTCCAGAGGTCCTAGCTGAAGGAAGATCATGAGTCTGTGGAGAACTGAATCCCCCATATGACTGGGAAAGGTGTGATGGGGGAGGTTGACTTGGAGAGAAAGACTGGGGTTGTGGCTGAGGAGGGGTCTGGCCCGTTAGACCACTCGATGACTTGACTGGAGCCACTGGGGATCCATAACCCGAGAGGCATGACTTGGGAAGGGTTTGCTGGGTGGAGTTAGAGGAACTCTGAGGGGGCTGGGAATGTGACTGGGGTGGAGGGGGTACAGTCTGCGTTGGTGGCTGTTGTCGAGAGGATGCAGTGGCAGAAGTGGAGGTTGGAATGGAATTAGACTGACGAGCACTAGCAGACGCAGAGGAGGAGGAAGAGGATGAAGATGAGGATGAAGCAGAAGAGGCAGAGGGTGGTGTGTGGGGGGTTCTGGAAGAGGATGCAGATCCAGAAGAGGAGTAACCACTACTGGAGCTGCTCTTAGTCCCCTTTCCAGTCCCACCAGAGGATGAAGATGACGAGGACCCATAAGAAGGTTGGATTATTGGTCTGTACTGTTCAGTCCTGGGGGAGGGTTTATGGTCTGAGGAAGGACTGTGTTCACCTAGGGGACTGCAAGAGAGGCCAGCATGGCGAGTATGAGTGGCCTGCTGATATCCTGACACGCCACAGCTAAGGTAGTGCTGAAGCGGGTGAGGGGTGGATGAGGGGGCTTGCGCTGGAGAGGGACGTTGGTAGTGTTTAATTACACTGTCTTGTCTTGGTACTGTCCGCTCTTGGGATGTTGGCTGAGGTGGAGCAGGGGTAGAGGAAAACACAGAGGCACTGTACAACTGGGAGGACTGGTCTTGAAGCTGGGAGGACAACAAGTTGAATTGATGAGACGGTAAATGGCGGGCAGAAACTGAGGCTGCAGAGGAGGCTTGAGCAGATGTCACCCCACCCCCAGTTGGATCATGACTTCCACGGTAAGCCGCAGCTGCACCCTGTGATGACAACAGGCGGTCAAAGCCCAGACTTGACTGAGAAGGCGTCTTGATGTGGAGTAAAGGATCATGGGGTGACAGGAGGCCATTGGAGGTGGGACTGAAAGTGGGTGTGTCCTGTAGGGACAATGAGGGGGTCACACCAGGAAAGGACCGCCCTGAGAATGGCGCTGAGTGCTGATAAGCAGACAAAGCAGAAGAGGATGGGAAGGATCCAGATCCAGGAAGGGCACCAGAGATGAAAAGCTCTGCAGGGGCAGGAGTGTGCATGGCTAAAATTTGGAGAAAAAAAACCACAAAGAAAAGACAAAAACTAAGGCTAAGAAAACACATACTAAAATAATCATTTTAAATTAACTTAATGAATACAAAGACAATACTGGTTTTCGACATCTGTGCACACTGAGTTACTACAAGAGCCAATTAATATTTTTTAATATGTGGCTTACAAGTTGTTGCTATGGAAACAGTGTTGCCAGTGCTGGCTGAATGCACTTACAGTTCACCAGCATTTCTTCCATACATTCAACATATCTGATGCACACAGTGACAGTGCATTCCTGATCTGATCCTTATCAAATATGTTATTTCATTTTGTGCAAACTTCATATAACTCAGTAAACTAAGATTACCGGTCTGCCATGATGGAGTGCGAAACTGAGATAGGAGGGATGAGGCAGAGGGAGGTGGCTGTGGACCCCGGGACTCTAGTGCAGATATAAGGTTCATAACCGAAGGATCTGGGCCTGACGGACTTGCATGGTGCAGCCCAGCATCAAAAAGTCCAGACAGGCCTAAGAAACCACACATATGGAAAAACAAGCATGTAATGAGCACATTTGGTAAACACAGCATTAATTCTATACAAAACACATATCCTCTTAATAAGTGACATCAAAAGTATTGGTGCATTGGTAAAAAGTCAATACTACAACAAAATTATAAATGTAACAATACCAGTCTCTCTACTAACTCTGTAATACAAAATATTACGCTTTCAAATGCTCATGTCTTGTGTGCATGCTATAATTCACATGCACTATATGGTCAAAATACTTGGCAGAGTATTGATGTAAACACAATCGATTTGGTCTTAAGTGAATGTAAACAGACCTGCTTCTCAATCAAAACTCTTACATCAGTTATTCATACATACTAATATATTATATTTTCTAGTCATGCAGTGCAGACTACTTAGTAGTTTTTTATTGCATGTGATAACTTTTTGATTTCTGAACATTTAATTGAATACTTGACACTTGTTGGATAATTGAAAACTGCAAGCTAGGGCAATAAATCGATAACGATAATTAGATAATTACCGCAATATAATTTTAAAACGATAAAAACATATTTTTTGTTTTTAAGTTATAGCATGTGTACTTTTACACTAAATGTTTTTAGACTACTGCTTTTCATACAAATACCTAAAAACCATATATTTATATTTTTAACATGGTATTGAGCTGCTATATGTGTTGTTTTAACTGTGATTATCATGATTTAAACGTATGCTACTATGGAAGACCAATGATTATTTCATTGATTAAATCAATGATTAAATGATTTTCATTGATTAAATTTAAATTAAATTAAATGAGGTTGTTACAATGTTTACAGATGTTACTGATTTTGATAATGAACAAAAATGTACAAAATTTGCATCTGCATACTAACTCAAGTTACCACTACTATCAAATGTGCATTTCTAAGAGACAAAAAAGTAATATTATTATTAATATTATCAGGCAAAACAAACCTGTTTCTTGATTTGAAACAATATCACTCATTAGAACATGCACTTAAACTAGGAAATAAATTTTTCTGTCAAGATATTTATTAAGGAAAATGAACAGCCTGGTTTCAAAAAGTTTCACTTTGGAGCAAAAACGTTAAACTTTAAACTAAATAAAGCTTTGACATTTATCGTGATAATTATCGACATCGACTAATATGAAAAAAAAAATATCGCCCAGCCCTACTGCAAGCATTGTTTACTTCATTTTTATCTTTGTTCAATTGCTTGTAATTTTTTTTATTTTTGTTTCATTATTTAATTACTGTTTGTTTATTTGTTTTCAATAACTAATTGCTTACATTAATATTTAACTTTTAAAATTATTTTGCTGGAATATTTGGATGACATTGGTATTGACCACTGAAATTTTGGTATGTGTGACAAGCCTAGTCCTGACTTAAAAATACTTTGCTGCAAATCAATCATGGTAGTTGGAAGGTAAAGGTCCTTGCAAACTGAGTTTTTCAAATGTTTTTTTTCGTATTCGTCATCCTTTCCTATCAAAATGTTTGCTACGGATGCGAAAACGCAGAAAATCAAACCTGTTCCGAATTTTATATGACGGACAAAAGTTTCGGAGGCAGTGTGTAAAGGTGATTGACACAACGTGAGGTAGTATTAATTTTTTAATGTGCGAAATTAAAATTAATTTCAGACTCAGTGTGCAATGGCCTTAAGACATAAGCTCTATAGTAAAAGCTACAATTGGGCACACTGTGCTTCAAAACCTCAGGAATGCAGTGCATCTTCTTATGCAAGTGTGTCCAAATCACAACCATCAAAAATTAACTACCAAGCCAGTACACGTAAAAGTTTTCTGGGCTTGCTGTGATCAACGATATTCTGTGATCACTTTATCTGATCATAAATCGATCGCTATATCAATAAATGATCAGCATACATCATAAATAAAAATGAGATATTCCACAAGTGCTGTGCTTCTACTATACACGTCAACATGATACAAAGAACCCAAACCAGATGTTTAAACATAAAGTCAAAGTAATGTCACTCACCCAGGCTCCTTCCAGCTGCACCCCAAGCCCCACCCTGGCCAGATCCACCAGGATGGTGATTGGTAGCATAACCCTGCAGGGGATGGGGAGCGGCGTAGGCTTGGCGATGAAGAAGTTCAGACTCTGGATGTGATGATCTAGAGGTGCCGTACACCAAGCTGTCAAAACCAGAGATCAACAGTGACTGAGCATTAATTATCAATGATTAAAGTTATTAAACAATTTACAGTTTTCTTATGGTAATTTCTGTACAGTAACTAATGCATAACCACGTTTGTTAATGAGCAATATTTAAGTAGCAATTTTGTAAAGGGTATTATACTGGTATAATTCACTTGTAATTCAATTCTATTAGGTTTCGTAAATTAGTACAAAACTCATAATTTTGAATGAATAATCTTGTAAAATTCATAATCTGTAATAAATAAATGTGGGTTTATGCATCAGAAAAATCGGAAGTTACCTTTGAAAGACCTGATGATCTGTCAAATACAAATTATATAATAAATCACACTATAAAATGTGTTAAGTGCATAGTGAGAAAAAAAGTGGCCTTTATTAATGTTGCTAATTGACTTTAAGAGCTCAAAAAGAACAGTCATCCAGCTTTTACATTGTGCTGTTATGTTTTTTTTAATACATAGATTTGTAATATCTGACATAATTACTTTTATTGGTGCACTCTAATATTTACATATTTGGAGCTGTATTGGAACTTATCCTTATCTTATCTATCAACCATGATGATTTTACTTAGGATCTCATTCAGAACACTTCTCAGACATTGAGAATAATAAACTTCCTCATACAATATAGTATAATACACTATAATAAACATGAACAGCATTTTTGTGAAATTGAATTTATACCAAAAAAATAATAATAATGTCATAACAAATCCTAATTTGAACTAGATGTAGATATATTCTACATTGTAAATGATTAACATTGTTTAATTAACAATATTCTTCTTATTATTATATTTAGATGCAGTGGGCTGTACAACAGAAACAAAATTTATTCTTATGGAAATTTTTTCTTCATTCTTCTCAGATATTAAGATAGGAAGACTATATAATAATGGCGTTTTTATTATTATCTTGCCACTGTTATGTGTGTGTACTGTACGTAAAACAATCATGTCAGTAAAGTACTTTGAAATTGATAATATTAAAATACACATTTGCCAACATCAATCATGCCTATTTAATAAAAGTAAAACATAACGTTTTTATTTATGCAATGATTTGTTGACTAGAATTCACGTCTTAATGTATGACAGTGAGCATAGCATTGGAGGCTAACTCGTTAGCAAAGCAGCGCAGGTCGCTCCCATCTTCAGAACAAGCGCGACAGCTAGCTTCACGGATGTCTTGACGGAAACGATGGGCGTTTTTTTTTTTTTATTATTATTATTTTCACTGGCCTGAAGTAAAACCTAACATAAGTTTTAGAGCATTTTTTTTTTTAGTTTAGTTTAAATCAATACTAGGCCCACATGCGACAATAGCATGATGAGGTTAGCTAACGTCAGCTGAATGGGAGGTTTGACTGTACGTTAGCTCCTCATCACCAGAGGCCGCGTAGCATTGTTTCCACGATTTACAAAACAACGAAGAATGTGTTTGAACAAAACGCTATAAACGCACACGTGCATTTCCAACGCAAGCGCTACGTTTAATTCTGGCACGGTGTGTTTTAATCAACGGGATCGTTTAAACTGTTGCAAATAGGTAACGCTGCAGCATCTCGGCGGTTCGCGTTCTTTTTAGCGATCTTTTCTCGGTAGACTCGACTCGTTCGTCGGGGATGCTAAATGAATCTACGAGGGGGATCTGTACTAAAATCGTGCGAGCAGACTTCACCCCGCCCCCCACCTTTTTTCTTCCCTCTCCTCCCCAAACCGCACATTAGTCCATCAATCACACTTGAAATTTCCAAAGCTGCAATCCCTCGCTTATTTGAATAACAATAGCTACACTAATACCTTCTGACATCCTACGCAAAAGCACCGTCAGAGTCAGATGCAAATACACGGGTTTGCACGGTCTGTTTCGTCCCAAACAGCGGACATCATTCTGTGTTTTCAGCATGGCTGCATGCTTACCTTGCTTTGGCTGATCTCTCGTAGCTCCATCCGGCTCCTGCGCCCAAATCACCGAAGCCAGCTCCAGGGTAATTTCTGTCCATCGCTTCGCAATAACGTGCGGCTGGATGGTGCGAGCGAACGGTTTCGGTGCAAAACTCTCTTCTGCACAGCAAGATCGCGGCCCCGTTGTCAGTTTTTAATCATTCTTCCTGGTGAGAGACGACTAAGTCCATAAGAGTGAAAAATAGCATATTGAAAAGGGAGAGGGAAATGGAGGGGAGGAGATGAGTGCGTGATAGAGGGGGTGTTCACCGAGCACCTCCGAAGAAATTACTCACCTCCTTTTCAGCCTTTTCTCATTTAAAACCAGATCAAGTAATGCCATGCTCCTGGCGGGCTGCGAAGAATTCGGTTTGACCTGGTTACCGATAAATTACCGATGGACGCATATGACCGTATACGTCCTTTCCCTTGTTTCTCCTCCCCTTTCTCCACTTACTTTACTTGTATGAAATATGCATCGAATGGAGCAAAGAGGCATCGGCCGTTAAACGACTGCTACATTACGCATGCAACGATATTGCGAGCGAATCTGAAGAATAGCAAACGCGACATTTAAATTCCACCCACAGCGTTGTTGTGAGCTAGCAGCGCGCGCTAGCCCTGTGTCGACGCATCAAAATAAGATGGTGCTGCTGATGTGTTTTCGGTAAATCCCGCTCCTTTCCCTTCACTTGCGTTCGACTCAACGATTTGTAAAAGCGACGCTGCGCGCAGATCCCGCACGGTTCGCTTGAACGTCGATCTCGAGGCCTTCCTTTTTCATAATATTAGTCATTTTCCCTCGAAGACGCCATTTTTGAAGGCGGCTGTTTCTCTCCCTTCTCCCTCCCCTCTGTCTCTCATACTCGAGCTCACGCGTCGTCTGGTCCACCTCACCTCCTCGAACAGAAGCTATTCCCGGAACACATTGCTCCCTCTTATTCAACCAAAATGGTCAGAGACCAGAGAAGAGGGGGAGACGTTCGCAGATGCACGATGTCTGGCCTTCAAGAGAAAAGAGCGTCATTGTGGGCTTCGTGTTGTTTCTTGTGGTAAAGTCGTCCCCCACACCTTTGACAATGACCATGAACGGTGACAAATCGTTTAGCATTTACATATGCGACCCTGGACCACAAAACCAGTCATAAGGGTCCATTTTTAAATTGAGATTTATACATCATCTGAAAGATGAATAAATCAGATGTTTGGTTTGTTAGGATACTTGGCTGAAATACAACTATTTTAAAATCTGGAAAATGAGGGCGCAAAAAAAAAAAATCAAAATATTAAGAAAATCACATTTAAAGTTGTCCTTATTACTAATCAAAAATTAGGTTTTGACGTATTTACGGTGGGAAATTTACGAAATATCTTCATGGAACATGATCTTTACTTAATATCTTAATGATTTTTGGCATAAAAGAAAAATCGACAATTTTGACCCTTGGCTATTGCTACAATTATACATGTGCTACTTGTGACCGGTTTTGTGCTCCAGGGTCACAGCCTGCTGCCCCATTCTGAATGAAATGGCATTGTAATAATACAGTTATAGCAACAGTAGCAAGCTTTTCACTAAAGCCAGGGAACATGGGAGAGTTCTACCTGTTCTGACATTTAAAATACTTTTATTGATATAGCACTTGCATATCATTGCTTTTTTTGTTGATTTTGATTGCTTTCATTGTCCTCATTTGTAAGTCGCTTTGGATAAAAGCGTCTGCTAAATGACTAAATGTAAATGTATTGACTTAATCAGATTGGTTATGTTTATTCAGTCATAATTATATAAAAAGTGTATATATATATATACAATTCACAACCAGAGCTGGGTGGATTACTTACAAATTGTAATCTGTTGCTGATTCCATGTTACATGACAAAAATTGTAGTTTGTAACGTAATCCATTATGTAAGGAGACTACTTTTAGATTACTTTCGACCTAACTTGTTTTTCCACATTGATTTAAAATAGGATAATCTTGTACCATATTGATGTAAAAATACAAAGAGTAAGAAAATATATTCCAACAAGTACATGAAGTTTTAACTTAACATAAAAATGTTAAGTTAAAACAAATAATTTTAAAATGAATTTTTAAAAAACTTACTGAAAAATGAAATATTTTATTTGTTTACCTGCATGTCATGTGACCATTAACCAATGAACATGCAAATATGATACTTCATTATTAAAATATTTATTTTAAAATCTCAGGTGTACTTCAAGTAAACATATTAGGTGAAAGACTAAAAACTGGTGAATTTGTGCATTTTAATGTGTTCAAATGCTATGTAGCCACCTGACTAATGACTGATCTCTGTGTGCAGGTCTAGAAAACCAGAAGACTTTCCGACTGTAAATAAGCGGTGGGCTACTTTAGAAAGGAAAATTAAAAAGATGAAAAAGAGGAATTAGGGAGAATCGATAAATTATGAATAAATTATTGCTATTGTGTAAATAATATGTAATGTGTAAAAGTGACTGTAGTCTGATTATGAGTATTTTAAAATGTAATTTAATCTAATTACAAGTACTTAGGCCGGTTTCACGGATGGGGCTTAGCTTAAACCAGGACTAAGCTTTAGTTAAATTAAGATATTTAAGCAGCTTTTATAAAAATGCCTTAAAAAAACCTTTCAGGTGTGCATCCTGAGACAGAACAGTGGCAATGACGTATTTTAATATATGAAAGAGCAAGATATTTTCAGTTGAGACCGCTCAAACATGCATTTTAGTCTGGGACCAGCCTTAAGCCTTTTCTGTGAAAGCAGGGGTTAATTAATTATTATTTTTTCTTCTTCCAGATTACATGTAATCAGTTACCACCAAGCTCTGTACACAACACTGTTTAATTTTGTTAAACATACACAGATAATGCAATGCATTAAATGTTAAGTAAAAGTTAAATATCATATTTGTTTAGAAAATTAAGAGCTAATGAACAAGTAACCTTAAAATGCATTTTAAAAATATATGAAATTAATTGTATTTGAAAACTAGTTAATTTAGATGTTGCCACAGAATGAATTGTACAATATAAAAAGTAGTAGATAAATAAGATTAGTGAAGGTTTTTTTTTTTTTTTTTCAAGCAACATAAAATGCAAGTATTAAAAATGTATATTTGTGGAGCATGTTTTACAGGAAAATATTATTTCAGACTTTCTGCTTTGGATAATGTTTAATTCAACATGATACTTGCTGTAATTGTGAATTTTACTAGCAATTTCTGAGTAAAAAAAATCTGCACCAATTTTTTTTAGTCTTCACTTCAAAGTAGGCCTACTATTTCAGTCTTTCTACTTGAAAAAATGTTTAGTTCAGCGCCTTTTTTTGTAATTATATGCAAAATTTACTAGCAATTCAAAATTGTTTCAAACTAAATCCTACACCATTTTTTTCTGTTTGACTGATACGAACAAGCATTATAAATTAATGTTTCCATTTTTAATCACTGTAAGAAATAAATCAGTAGAAGTACAGAAAAGTACTGGTATAACATAATCTGTTAAATTTATGGACATTTCCTTGAACCCTGCAGCATAACACAATGCAATGTATGAAAGCCATAAATTTATACAATTTGTGTTACCCATGCAACATTTTTACATTATTTAAACAAATAAATAAGCTGTCTAGCAGGATACTTATGATGTCCCAATGTAGCTTTAAACTTTAATCATTTACAAATACCCAAAACTAATCACTCATGCATGAAGGTGTGCGATGAGCACATAGCTGTGAACAAATGTCCTTTCTATCTGTATTTTGTATGTTCATTTACATTACATTAAATTCACATTTCTAGATGAGGATATTTTTGTGTCCTATGAAAAACACAAGTGTTATTGCCAGAAGTAGGGTACTTAGCCTATTTAGAGTTAGCCTGTTGGGTTGGTATGATTGTGTTAATTGGGTCAAATCCAGAATTAGCTTCTGATTATTTGGAAAATACACACAGGCGCCACAAATTTAGCTGACAACTTTTTGCTTATGGTAAAATAAATATGAACTAGTTCAATGTAAATATAGGAGGATGTCACTCTCACCGCGACCGCTGGGAGGCGCTCTCTGTATCTCTGTAATGACCACAGGCTGACATCCAGCGGTGACAGAAGAACACAGCAGCAGCCGTCTGCTCGATCAAAGGCCGATCAATAGGTGAAAAAACGTGAAAAGGAAAGCCCCCTAATACCCTCCTGGGCATTTAATTTGAGTTTATCTAATTAAAATGCATATGAAACACGTACCAGAGTAAATGGCCCGCGGGAAAAAGTTCCATTTGGGCTCTGAGTAGTCTAATTAAAAAAAAAAAATAGATTTGCATTTCCTGAAGGAAATGCCAGAGATTGTTGCAAATCGGAGCCACTTCAGCACACAAAAACAACAGCGATGTTTTGCAGCGTTGAGGTAGCTATGAATAAGTAGGCTATATTCAAAGCAGACTAATCATAATTAAGTATGCAAAACGACTTAAAAAAATTAAGTATGCAAAAAGTGTAATGATGTTTCTACATACTGAGTGCTTAATATTCTTTGTTAGCCAATGGCATATGTATAAAATTACAAAATTAATTGTAGAGGTAAAGAAGGATATTTTTCAGTTTTTTGATCCCTCAACCTGCATTATAGAACATATAGTTGTAAAATCATAAAATGAATTTCAGTTGTGTATTTTGTTTTATACTGACACTCCTACTTTTCAGACATAATATTGTCAACTTAATTGCAAAAAAAAAAAAAAAATCTAACTAAATACATATAGAAAGACTTTTAACAAATTTTATTACAACCATAAGATACATTTTACCTAACGTTAGGGTTGGAATGATTTGAATGAATGAATGTATCATACAATACATGCAGATGAGTAACAACACAAAGCTGTGGCTTTGTAAACCTTGTTGGTTATTTTTATTGACGCCTATTAAACTGATTACGAAGACCATCCTGAATCCATTTCGCTTCCCTCTCTCCCACACACACACACACACACACACACACACACACGTGCACAATAGCATAATGCATTCCAACTGCACATCCATACACACAGATGTTAACTTTCAAAGCGGATATACAAGGAACAATGTGGTCTGACATGCAGAGCACTCATCCATATAACCATACGACTCTCTGTGCATCGTGAACACACACTGTGCACAAACGTCCAGATGCACGATTCACTCTCAGCGAATGAGATGTCAGCATATATTCACTGATATAGATCAAATTCTGTTGAGGGGTGGGAAACACATTGCACGCATACGTACATACATAACCACATATAGAAAAGCAAATGAAACCTGGCCAGTTTTAACATGAAAAAAATCAATTTTGCAGTGGCAATGCTGTTCCATTTCGTCCTTTTGTTATTCCTAAAAATACATATACTGATGTTAACCAACTGATAAGACAATACAAGTTATGATATGTCCAAATAGTTGTGCCATTACCTGATGCAAAAACATAATACATATGCTATTCTTTTTTTTTTTTTTTTGCAGCATAAATGGACAATGCTTTCCTTAGATTTGGACTGGTCAGTTTTTAATGATCACGGTTTGCTTCCCCAAAACTGGATACCTTGCTTAGACTATATAAATATGATAAGATATGATGGTACACCGGGCACATGATATAATTAGCCTTTTAGTGCCAACCAGTTTCCATACAATAAATAAATAAATAATGGAAAAGAGCTGACACGCAGACAACTTAAAATTCACAAAGACACACAAAACTGGATCACATTTACAGGATTCATGACAACTGTTGAGCAGAAAAGCCATTTATACAGAGAGAGTGTCCCTCTTTCAGATATATTACGCTGGATCAGTTGCATAACCGCTGCACGGAAGCCCAGTGACAAAGCAGTGCTGTACAAAGAGATCAATTTCATATTTTATACTGTATCATAATCATAATTAGAGACAAATTGATGTGAATGTACATATTTCGTGATGGTGCGAGCAAGGTCCGTGGCCTAGACAATGGCTTATTTAGCTTCAAATACCATTCAATTTTCAATTTCCCTTTAGGTCGCAAGGTACAGCACATTTTCCTCATCAGATAATGTCCAGAGGAAGTCTTTCTTTCGCTCTCATTGCGGTAATACTGTGTGTCGGCGTACAAGCAAGGGATAGCTCTTTTCTGCAATACTCTTTTCTTCTTAAAGGTGAAGTGTGTGATTTTTGGGGGGAGTTTGAAATACTTTCTTCTATTCCAGCTTTATTCTTAAAAAAATTAAGGTTTTTTTTTTGTTGCTGCGATGCCATAGAAGAACCATTTTTGGCTTTCCAAAGAGTCTTTCAGTAAAAGAACCATTTTTTCTTAGTGTGTCATTTTAATAATCTAAAGAACCGTTTGTGGAATGGAATGATTCCATGAATGTTAAAAGTTCTTCATGAAACATTAAAAAAATAATAATAATAATAAACTTTATTTTTAAGAGTGCATGTAGGGAAAATTTGAATTGAACTCAACTTTGGCTCAACCAATGGTGTGAGTTTGGGGCGTGGCTATCTGTTTGACTGACAGGTGAGGGGGAGGGTTCAGGAAATTGCATTTCCGTTCAGTGAGGCTAGTGAAAGAAAATTTACACATCTTTAAAGTGTATTTTCTTTCCTTTTTTCTTTTTTAAAACCAACAAAGCACGCACGTTTGCTTGTCTTAAAGAAAAGTGATCTTTGCCATAGATTATGTTGCAATTCCCCCAAAATATGTATTTTTAATACCTCAGACATTCAGTTCTTTCTTAAACATACACATGTACACCTAATGGTCATTTTTGAATCCCCAGGAGTAATATACAAATAAATGATTTTCAATAAACCAAAATTCACAAATAAAATAGTCAACGACATTCACTTGGTTGGCTTCAACCAAAAGTCTTGCAGCAACAGAGAATCGGGATGAACATCCTTTCACATTTTGGATTGATTCCCGTTCCCTTTGGCATCTAAGAGGGAAACTCTACATGTGAACTCGGGAATCCTCCGTTAGTCAGACGCTCTCGTGCGTTTGAGCTGCCAAAAGGGTGAATCGAGGCCAGATTTAGATGTAGATGTAAATGCACGCAGAAATGTTTTACAATCACGATCAGGCATTAGGGGCTGAAGCTTGACGTTATTTAGCATGCAGCATTTCTATGGAGAGTGAAAATGAAGTTGTCTGTAGATAATGACACAGGGCTGGTGAGCAACGGTAGTTATTTACGGTCATAAAATCATCATGAGTCTGTCCGCTCAAGGAGGTAATCATGTTTTAAAAGATTCAGCATGTGCAGCTTTGTTAAACTGAATCTTTTGTAGCTTATTGATTTTTATTGCATATGACTGAGCAGACTCTTGGTGCTGATAGCTTTTGGATCTGGATCTCTACATATTTTCTCGGAGGCTAAAAATTCAGACTAAATTGATCTAACGTCTCTGTTGCTATAATTACTCGATTGCTGAAACGGATACCAGGCCTGTAAGGAACAGATGGTGTGCTACCCCCAACCGAACCCTTTCCTTTCACGAATGTCATTATAAACTCAAGTTTTGCACATTACATCCAAATCACATGAGAGAAAATACAGCATGAATCAAAGCATTGTCCAGGATGATAAATCAAATAAGTTTCAGAAGAAAAGTTTGGAGGTGCTCCTCGGATCCCAGAAGTTTATCTGACGGTTCTTGCTTTGCTGCATCCCATCTTCTTGCACAATGTGTATCAGTATTTGGTTTCATTTCTTTAAAAACACATTTTACCATCATGCTGTTCTGAGGTGAGAAGGGGAGAAGGATCGTTTTGAGTAGTTTAGTCTCGTATCATGGCTCATATCTTGACGGATTGCTGATTATTCACGACATTTCTCGCTCAGGGCTGTGATTGTGTTCCACTGGAGGAAAGTAGGCGGGTTCTTTCTCTTCCCGACCCCCTGCGCTGGAGTAAAACCCCGCCCTCTCCACGCTCCACCCACTCGCAGCGGTCGGCTCCGCCCTCTGAGCGCCGGGAGTTCTGTCTGGTTGGTGTTCTAGGAGGGCGACCGTTCTTCTCATCTAGCGTAGAGCAAAAAAAGGCTATAAAAGAGTGGAAGCATGCTGGAATGATTCATGACATGCGTGCGTTCTTACCTGAAAGAGTTTGCGCCATGGGCTGATCGTGAGCACTGAGCAACTGGGCTTGAATCGTTTCAACAACTCGTCTAAACCTGCGACTTGGACCTAAAAAATCAAATTCACACACACATACTCATATAACTCTGAAATAAAGAAATAAAATACTGCTCACTAAAAACACACGTTGTTTGGTCAAATAAATGTTCTAGTTCCATTTCATTTGAATGGAAATGATTTCCATTATAAAGTCTAATGTAACAACATTTCATCTTCACTTGCTATAATACATTATATAATCATACATCAAAGTTTCATGAAAATTGTTACAAATATTTTCTAGAAAAATGCATTAAAACAAAAAATGTAAGTTTAAAAGTAACAAGTTTAAATGTTCAGTTACATTTAATTGTAATGGAAACAATTTTCACGTTAAAGATCAATGGAACACCATTTTATCAGTGGCTATAACATTTATATAACAATTTCTATAATTGTAATTTTTATTAAAATCAAGGTGTCATTAACGTTTTTAAAAATACTTTTAAAAGTACTGCAAAAAAAAAAAATAGACCAAGTCTAAAAGTAGCATGTGTTGTTAATGCTAATTTAAATGTAATTAATTTAAAAGGCTAATGCAACCACTGTGTCTTACACTTTCTATAACATTTATAATAGTTTATATAATGCTACTTTTTATTAAATTTAAAGTCTGAACATTTTTGCATATTGCTTCATAATTCCGCTACATTATGCATAATAACAATGCATTAAAAAAGAAATGCTGGACAATGTAAAATTGAGTGAACAATATTTCATTTCATGTTTTGTTTAGTTTCTGTACCATAAATGAAACGCTCTGATACACTTTAATGGAAGTGGACAATCAAACCATTACCAAACTCATTTACAAGATAGAAATTCTTCTCACCTGACATGAGGCTAAAAGTTACACTGTAGATCCCATAATCCTTCTGTCCGTCCCTGTCTCTCTCCCGCTCCCGCTCCCTCTCTCGTTCCCCCTCGGAGAAGGAGATGTCTACCTGGAATTTGACAGGTTTCTGAAAGACAGATGGACCTCCAGAAGTCTTATACTCGGCTCGAAAACTCGTCTGAGAGATTACGCTGTGACTGAGGGAGGGAAGCTGAAGACAAACGCAAGAGAGAAAGAACTGTTCCTTACTGCTGTATACATTATCATTGTGTCGTCATGTTCACTTATTTGGACTTGTTTTTGTTGGGGGCAGTATTTGAGTTGCAAAATACAGTTGTGTTTTCAGGCTATTTCTTTATCTACATAGCACAAGAGTGGGGCAAACCAGTAAAATATTTGCATTATTTTTGTAAAATGATACAATAATGCATTTTTATATCTTAATTTTATATGCATAATATTTTATGGATATTTAAAGAGCTAAACAGTTTTCAACTTGACATAATGTCTTAAAATTGTGAGATGTGATGCAACAATCAAATGTATGAATAGATCCTGTATAACGTTCCCAAAATGGTTTGCTGTGGACTATAGGTTAATAGACTGTTTAATTATTATTTTTTTTTTTTGGTCACAGTAATGTAACGTCTTATAATATCTTCACATATAAAATATTGCTATACTCAAAATTACAAATATGCTGAAAATATATAGAAAACATTGATATATTCAAAAGATCCCTCACCTCTCTTTATATAAGTAATTAATAGATTTATTCAGCAAGGATGCATTAAATTGATCAAAAAAATGCTGTTCTTTTGAACTTTCTATTCATTAAAGAATCTTGAAAAAAAAGCAGCACAGCAGTTTTAAACATGAATAGCAATAAGAAATGTTTCCTGAGCAGCAAATCAGCATATTAGAATGATTTCTGAAGCATCATGTGACACTGATGCTGAAAATTCAGCTTTGATCACTGGAATAAATGTCATTTTACTATATATTAAACTAGAAAACAGTTATTTTTAATTGTAATAATATTAAACAATATTGCTGTATTTTTGATCAAATAGAGATTTTCATAACATTGGAGAATCTCACTGACCCCAAATGTCTAACGGTAGAGTATATGCGATCCATTTAGTTTATTAAAATGCCTAATCGTGCACAGATCAGCTGGTAGACTCACAGAGAGGAAGGCATGGACGATATCCGCTTTAATGGAACTAAGAGGTTTGTCTCTGATGACCACAAAAATCTGCTCTTCTTTCTCCAGACTGATGAAATTTCCAAACCAGGACCTTTTAGCCAGCCTGCCGGACCACAAACACAGACAGACAGACACTTGGATAATCTGTAAGACTCATCACAGTGATGTAGCACACTGAAGAATTAAAAGCTGGAGATCATTATCGTTAATATTTTTCCCCGAATAGCACATGCAAGTCGCCATGACGTCTATGAGCATTGTCATCTGGCACATTTCATTTTTGGGATCTGCAGGATATCACTTAAACATTCCCTGTTGGGTGTTCGACACTGAAGGGCTGTTTGAAATATATATTATTTAGACTGTATGGGAATCGAATTGAGATGTTTATTTTTGCATATGCAAATCGGGTTTAACTGAAAGGCACAGTAGCAAAAATGGTCAGAGATGAAAGGGTAAATTATTACTGTTTTTGCAGAAAAACACTTTTCCTAACATTTTCTAAGAAGACCTCAGGAAATAAATTCATGACAAATGTACAAAATGCAGTGAGTCCTTTAAAATAGAATGTAATGCTTTCCAAATGACTGTTCCATATTATTTGACAGACCTCTTGGCAATATACATGTGCTTATTGTGTTGGCAAGTGTTTCTTACTCTGGGCTTGATTCTGGTGTTAAACTGGACATGTCCTCTGAGGTTGGCACTGTTCGGAAGGTAAGAGTAAGAATGAAACATAGATCGAATACAACATGACACTGATTAAATTCAGTTATTTGACAATTATTTTATATTTCAGAGGTTTTCAAACTGAGATCCAGGGACCCCCAAAGGGCTGCAGGCAGTGTTATTTAAGTATCATATATTATTATAGTTGTTTTTGAATTACATTTTATTTTTATAATTTTTACTTAATGTTTTAGTACTTTTTGTGTTTTTGTAATATTTTTATTAAATATGTCTATATATTTATTCATTTTTATTTATTAGTTTTAGTTATTTACTTCAACTTAAACTAGAAATGTTATATTGGCAACTAACTGAAATAAAATATAAAACTATTATGTAAAATATCTGAATATTATATAAAACATTATATAAAATCTATTGTTTTTATATTTTATTTTATTTTATTTTATTTCAGTTAGCATTTATTATATTTTTTCATGGTTTTGTTTTAGTTTTAGTTTATGTTAATGATAATAACCCTGGCTGCAAAGTGACCTGCAGAAAAGGTCATAGAAAATGAAATGCATTTGTAATCAATCAATAAATAAATAGACTAATATTTTTCATTTCGTTTATTATGTTTCATTCTGATTTTCAGTGTCATAAATAATGGGATTAATCATGCAATAAATTATTTTATTCTATTGACAGCCACAGTTTGATGTTTTTCTTCAAGTGAGCACATCTAAAAGCACTCTAATAATAGAATTAGTATTCTTATAGCAGAACAATGTTTCAGTGTCAGCTTAATAGAAGGGAAAAATATATAAAATAATATAATATAACATTCTTATTATCACATTAAAAATGTTTTTTTAGGGCTCCATGGCATCAGAGAGTTTGAAAACTCCTTCTCTATTTGATTAAATACTTAAAAAGGAAAGACATTAGCGCCCACCCTGCATCTTGCGGCGGTGGAACCGCGGCGACCCCAAAAGGTTGTTCTTCAGTGAGTTGAGGCGTGTCCTCCAGTGGGCGGAGCTACTGGCCGCCATGCCGCTGCCTCCCCCTGGACTAGAGGGTGGGGTCAAGGAGAGTGAGCCCACGCCCACACTTCCTCCCTCGGCTCGAGAGGAAGAAGAGGAAGAGGAGGAGGAGGGTGGGGTAGCGGTGGGGGGGTGGGGGTGATGCACGGGGGTACCCAGCGGGGTGGGCAGGGGAGAGCCCTGAGGGGTGACCTGAGACATGGGATACAAGCTTTTAGTCACCGACTTCAGCACCGCAGATGGAGAAGGAAAGAAGAGGAAACGGGGAATGGGCGACAGGAGGGGGGAAGGGGAGGGAGAGCGGGAGGAGGAGGAGGAGGGTAAGGGGAGGGACTTCATGGACTGGAGTTGGGGGCGTTCGGGTGCGTTTTTAGATGGAAGCGTCTGCGTTTTGGGTTCATGCGATCGGTTGGGACGAGCGGCAGTGCTGCCACTTCCCGCTTTGGTGGCGGCAACTACCTCCGGCTCGCTGAAGGTAAAGACAGGGCTCTGATGGGATAAGGAGGAGCAGGAGGAGAAGCGGGGTGGAAGAGTGAAGGCCGTGGCAGATGGAGAGAGAAACAGGAGTGAAAATGAGCAATGGCAGGTGATCCGGCTTTAGTGCACAGTGATGGTGTACAGGGGCGTGTGTGTGTTTGTGTGTGTCTCTAGTATACTTCAGTATTTGATGCAAAATGACGCAAATTTTTTCACCAGAACAGAAACACGCGTACTGTATGCGCACAACTCGATTTTTATAACCATGTATACTTTGTACATATAGGTTACACATTCGCATTGAATTTGTTTTGCATTAATCAGTTGTTCCACAAGGTGGCAACACTGTCCCGGGCCGTTGTTTCACAGTAGAGAGTGAAACTAAAAATGCACATTCTCTTTAGAAGAGAAAAAAGGTTGGCAGACAGGTACTTACCCTGGGACTACTTAAAGGACTAGATGAAAGGCCCGTTGATGCTCCGCTTACAGATCGAGATCTATACAGGAGAGTGGCAGTCAAGAATCAGTAGTGCTAAATTCCAAAGTTCCATGAAAATGTGTATGAATGCGTACCTTTGGCTGTGCGCGGAGGTGTCCAGCGCTCTGCGCGGGGGTGTGGGAGAGCCCTGCTCCGTCACACTCAGCACCTCCAGACTCTTCCTCTCTGGCCGGCAGCGGCCGTGACGCGTCAACATGGGTGAGTCTACACGCTTCCGTGGAGGGTCTATATAGAAATACAAAACACAGAGTTTACAGAGCGGTGTGCCTGTAGCTCAAAACAGTAGAGTATAGCTCTAGCAACAGCAAGGTCATGGGTTCGATTACCAGAGAATGCATAAATTCTATATGTTCTTAAAAACAAAGGTTTGCAGCGAATGCCATAGAAGAACCATTATCGGTTTCCCAGAGAACCTTTCAGTGAATGACAAAAAAACTTTTTACTTAGTGTGAAGAATATTTAAAAAATTTGAAGAAACTTTTTTCACTGTAAAGAAGGTTGAATGAATGAAATGCACTGTATTTTCCAGAAAACGTGACAGCAGATCAAAATTGCATTGTTGAGAGAAAAAGCACTGGTAAAACACCTGTAAATCAAATGTTAACAAACATATGAACAGTATAAACATGTATTTTCATTTCACTCAGTCCACAAAAAATCAAGAATGAAAAATGTTATTATTAAATAAACATAAACAGAGCTGTGTAACCTTTTATGTTTGGATTTATGTTTGACATTGAATATGCTGCAATGTCAAGAACTGATATGTTTTATGTGCACTTAGAATTCTTGATGTTAAAAGGATAGGCCACCCAAAAAATGAAAAATCACTTACTCACCCTCATGTTATTCCAAACTTGTATGAATGACTTTTCTGTGCAGAACACAAAATAAGATATTTTGAAAAATGTTACCAAAACGTTTCAGTTCCCACTGACTTCCAATGCATTTTTTGCCCATATAATGAAAGTCAATAGGAACAGAAAGTGTTTGGTTTCCAACACTCTCCAAAATATCTTCTTTCATGTTCCAGAAACAAAAGAAATGCATACAAGTTTGGAATGATTTTTATTTTTGGGTGCTCTATCACTTTAACATTTCACAAAGTGACCTGCATTCCAGAAAATGCAGTAATTTGCTTCGGATAAAATGAGTGAGTAACTTCAAATTCTTCCTCCGCTAATTTGTATAAACTGTGCTTTATTTAACTGTGTTCATGAACACTCCAAGGAAAAAGACACATACCAACATCATTTCTGGGAGGAAGATCCTCATCCTCATAGCTAGGATAGCGTTCTTTACGGTCTAACAGGAGATAATAGATCATCTTCTCCTGGTTATCTCTGAGGAAAAAAGAGAGATAACAATGTTAACCCTATCAAGCCTATTTGATATACAAATTTCTAAGGCCTCAAAATTATCAACATGAAAAAAACCTTGCTGAAAAACCTGTTGTACACAATTTACTACATGCCTTCTGTCATCTGATTGACAAATCATACTTTTTTAAAGCAAGTTAATATTTTTTTTGTATAATTGTAAAAATGCAATGCAATAAATTCAATTAAATTGCTATAAAATAAAAGGAAGAATCATTTTTATAGTGTTAGTATAGTTAGTACTATTTCAAGATGAACACATGGCCTGAAGCAACTTCTATACTACATTTTAAAAATCATGTTAAAAAAGTAAGTATCAAATATGATCATCAGGCTTTTGAGAAACATTCATTTGTTCATCTCTCAATCATCACTGTATTGATTTTCATTATATGTTTTGTCCCCAACAATAAAAATATTGTTCATCAGACTAAGCATTTAAATATCATCTACTAAGCTTCTGCACTGAATTGCATGTTTGCTCAGTTTGGGTTTAGTTGATTTTTTCCCTCCTTAAGTATGAGCTCCATATTTATTCATACTATACGAGTCATTAAAAGCCTGATGTATCAAATATGATGCTCTTTAAAAAAAAAAAAAAAAAAAAAAATCTGACTATTGTATCGCTTGACAGGGTTAACAATTAACTAGATTTTTATGTTTTCTGAATGAAAAATGCACATGATGCAAAAACTGCTGATGTTACACTCACTCTTCACACTGCAGGTCTTGGGTCAGTTTAACCCGATCCCTGAAACAGCCCAGAGAATACATGCTGTCCAGCACATCTGGGTCCAGCTCTGTCAGAGACATGATCCGTCCCATGCACACGCGCCTCGGGGGCGGCTGCTCCAGACACGGCTCATTGCGTCCAGCTCTTCATCACACACAAACAAACACATACGAATGTCAGCAGCTTGCACAAATCATCTGCAATTTTGTCTGTTATTAAAGACGCAAGATGAAATCATTTCATCTAGATTTATTCATGAAATTTATCCATAAACACACATAATACACTGAAACACTGTAGATTGACTACAGTGATAAAAAGAATATAAATAATCAGCAACATAAATAATCAATACTTACTGATACCAGGCATGTTTCTCGATGGCCTCTAGCTGCATAAGGACAACAGATGGTGTATTTAATAGAGTCTGTTCACAGGCAGATGGCGCTACAAGGCTACAAGCTGAATCTTTATTGAAAATCTGAATCAACTGCTGCACAAAATGATTCACTGTTATAAAGGTTTTCAAAACTCGTAAACTGCTGATCAAAATGGTGTAAATGCAATACGAACTCAGCCCAAACATGCAAACAGACACCTCGTACAAGCTATCTATTAAATGTAATCTACAAATCATTAAATACCCTTTAATGACATGATGAAATGAAGCTTAGTTTGGTGGAATTACTTGACTTGGCCAGTTTAATACACGCTTCAGACCATTTGTTCAAAATAAACGATTGCTGTTCTTTTGAACTTTCTATTCAAAATCCTGAATAAAAATAATCATGGTTTACACAAAAATATTAAGCAGCAACCGTTTTCAACAGTGATAATAATCAGAAATGTTTCATGAGCAGCAAATCAGCACATTTGAATGATTTCTGAAGAATCATGTGACACTGTGACATGTGATGCTGAAAATTCAGCTTTTGCCTCAAAAGAATACATTTTAAAACATATTTAAATGCTGTGGAAGTTTATTTCAACCACAGGATAAAACAATTAAAAGTTCACAATTCAGTTCACAATTCAGACTCAAAATATCTCAAAATTTCAAGATATAAACTCTGAATTTTCAGATAGGTTCACAGAATTGTGCGATATAAACGAAAAGTTTGAATTGTGGAATAAAAGCTCACAACTGCGAGAAAACAGATTTGTGAGATAAAATATCACAGTTACTTTTTTATTTTGTGGCAGAAACAAACAAACAAAAGAATTATAAGATTTAAATGCAGAATTCAGAGAAAAAAAGTCAGAATTCTGAGATATAAACTCAAAATTGCGAGATGTAATTCTGAGTTTATATCTAGCAATAATTCTGAGGAAATATAAACAAAAAAAAAATGAATTATGAAACATAAACTCAGAATTGCAAGGGAGGAAAAGTCACAATTACCTTTTTCATTTTTTTTATTCCATGGTAGAAACTGGCTTCCTCAGAAAACAGTTTGTTTAAATTGTAATAATATTTCACAATATTGCAGTTTTTTCTGTGTTTTTGATCAATTATATGCAGCCTTGGTTTGTATGAGACTTTACTCAAAAACATTTAAAAAAAAATGTTGTAGTGCAGATGCTTTCAAAAGTAATAAACATAGACCTAAATCCATAAAACATCTACGTTAATTAAACTTTGACATGTTTATAGCTCACTAACCACCACAGTAATGAGGGCCTGAAGGCAAGAAGCCACAGTACATGTACAAATTATCCATCCAGGATCATCCATTTGCAACATTTTTGCCAAGCGTTTGCTTCTACATTTCTGTACTTGTGTAGTATGTTTCTCACTACATCCCAAGCAAACCAACGAGAAAGCTTAATCACAGTACTCCCTCACCGTGAGTCTTTTTTCAGGGTTGACCTCGATCATGCCCCGCAGCAGAGCCTGGCAGTCGGGTGGGATGAAATGGGGCATGTGGAACACTCCACTCTTCACCTTCTCCAGCAGCTGCCGCAGGTTGTCGTGGTCGAAGGGCAGCGCGCCCTGAGGACAGCAGATAGAAAGTCACAGATACAAAGACGCAGATGGTTGTGACATGCAAGGAGTGTTTCAGTTATTTGCTTAACAGCCTGTGCGCTGAACACGAGTAATAAGTGATAAGTGGGGGAAAGTAAAATGCTCTCGGACAAGCTGAGAGAAACAGAGGGAGCTGAAGCGATTTCCTCACCACTAGCAGAGCGAAGAGAATGACTCCACAGCTCCATACATCAGCCCGTCGGCCGTCATATTTCTCACCCTGCAGTAGAAACCAAAGGTAGTAGTAAGGTCAGTGGTTCACCTTCAGACAGAATGATGCTCTAAAAGATACAGGTTACTTTTTAGATCCATACACCTACCCTGATAACCTCTGGACATGCATAATGAGGAGATCTGCAAATAGTTTGGGAAAACAGAATATGGATGGGTGTGAGAAAGTATAGTTTGTTTAAAATAACATAGCTGTTTCATTTACAAACACCTCTGTGGCATTTATTTAAATTTGGGTCAAAATTAGGTGAGAATGCAAAAGCACACCCCTGAGCTTAAGAGGTTAAATGAACTGAAAATACAATTATACAGTAAGGAAGCTGTAGTAAGTCGTGAAAAATTATGTTGGCTTGAAAAGCCAGTATACTGATGAACTATTCAAGCTTCTTCTTCTTCTAAGACTAAATTGCTAAAAATGAATGTAGCCTTCGAGCTTTAACCTCCAAATTCAGCACAGATCTTCAGGATGTTTCATCTCAGTGTGTTAAAACATGCTAGGAACGAGGTAAAAGTGCTAGGACATGCTAAAACATGCTAGCAACATGTTAAAACGGTCTAGCTTCATGTTAAAAATGTTAGCATTCCCTAATACAGTGCTAAAACATTCTAGCTATTAGGACATGTTAAAACTTGCTAGTTAGGTAAAACATGCTAGAAGCATGCACATGCTAAAACATGCTAGCTATGTGCTGAAACATGCTAGCAACAAGATAAAATGTTAACAGCACCTAACAAAACGTTAAAACTAACAAGGTGATAAAACATGCTAGAACGTATTATATCCTAGAAACATGATAAAACCTGCTAGCTAATTGCTAAAACATGCTAGCAGAGTGTTAAAACATAGGAGGAAATGCTACATGCAAGTTACATATTAAAACATGCTAGTAAGAAGCTAAAATGTGCTAGCAATGTGATGAAACATCAAAGCAAATAGTAATATATAAAGCTAGCAACATGTTAAAACTGGATGGATTCAGGTTAAAAATGTTAGCAATGCCAAGTACAATTTGAAAATATGCTAGCAGTGCTAAAACATGTTGGGACATGCTACAACATGCTAGGACATGTAAACCTGCTCGCTACATACTAAAACATGCTAGCAACAATATAAAATGCGCTATTAATGAGATGAAACATGGTAGAAACATGCTAGCAACATAATAAATCATGCTAGCATCATGCTAAACAACATCTATAGGCCTAATGTTAAAACTAAGGTGATAGCAACATTTTAAAGCCTGCTAACTAAGTGCAAAATCATGCAAGCAGCATGCTAAAACATGCTAATTGCTAAAACCTGCTTACAACAATGTAAAATGTGCTAGCAAAGTTATGAAACATGGTAGCAATATATAAAAACATGCTAAAAATCCTAGCAACATACTAAATCATGCTAGAAACAAAGTAAAACATGCTAGCTTCATGATAAATGTTAACAACAC
Source organism: Onychostoma macrolepis (assembly GCF_012432095.1). Lineage (NCBI taxonomy): Eukaryota > Metazoa > Chordata > Actinopteri > Cypriniformes > Cyprinidae > Onychostoma > Onychostoma macrolepis. The sequence goes on along the minus strand of NC_081166.1, from coordinate 26,956,428 downwards.
CTAACAAATGTTAAAACTAACCAGGTGAAAAACATGGTTAAACCATGCTAGTAACATTCTAGTGACGTGATAAAACATGTCAACAATGGCTAAAACATGCTAGGAACATGTTAAATTAAAACAATCTGCTAAAACATGTTAACAGTAAATAGTAAATACAGTAGAAAATTTGAAGGGGTCATGAACTGCCTTTGTTTTTTATTTTGTAGTGTTCTCGGAGGTCCACTTATATTGTTATCAAGTTATCATAATTTAGAATAGGATATTTTCTGTCCTGTTTTTTAACCCCCCTCATTAGAACGCTCCGTTTGAATGGTGGATTGTAGACTTGGAAGTAAATGCCACTGCTATGATTGGCTAACAGTTGTGTATGTATGTCTGACAGCCTATGTCCTCCACAGATGGATGCTGCAGTGATTTAGGTTTGAAATGCATAAATACTCAGCACATATCAAACCAAATCTGTTTAAAAGACAAAGCAACAATGATCACGTAATAAAAAGAGTTACTCACACTTGTGTGTTGCGACATTACTGTCAGATCCAATATAGTCGGCACAGCATCGTCTTTTAGTTTCAATCTTTTGAAAATCCCGTGTCAAATTGTGCCTTGTTTGTAAATGAATCCGCAGTTAAATGAAGTGAACAAAGGAAATAAAGTTCATCCACTCTTTCCTAATGTTGGTATCAGACGGAAGGCAATGCATAAACTGTTTTTCCATAGCTTGGCACTGCATGACGTCTTGTCTTCTGAGTCATCTTTATCTCTTGGTTTCTGCGTAGACCTGCGTTCGCCTCTCATTATTTACACAACGTGCGCGAATTGGTGGGCGGTGCTAAACAGGCAGCGATGTAGAAGCAGGCGTTGATCTTCTTATGTGAAGGCGGTGTTTAGCTAGACTATTATAAATATAAACTGTTTTTAGACTATCGACATAGTTTTGAGGTCTGAAACTTACAGGATGTTTTATAGCACAATGACCTCTTATATGTTAAAAGATCAAGGGAATTTTTTTGTTTCTCTGTTCATGACCCCTTTAAAGCTTTTCAAGCCAAAATTTATTTATATTACTGAACAAATTCATTTATCAACTTCTATTTGTAAAATAAATGTCTAGTGATATTTGGTAGCTATATATGATATTTTGCCATCTAATTAAATGCCATTCATACATTTTTAAGTGTGCTTTAGTGTTCAAAACCTAATATTTTGTACTTTAACATAGCTGAAAACTGCATTGATCAGTCAGCATACGGTACCAGAATTATCCATTTCATATTGCAACGTATGCAGCTTTAAGTGCAATAAAGCAAACAAAAAGCATTATAATACTCACACGCATACACAATACTCACCCACAGCTTGTCTCTAGCAGACTGTCTCCCACCTGTAGTGAGGCCATGCCAAAGTCTGCAATCCTGATATTGTTCCTCTCATCCAGCAGGAGGTTTTCTGGCTTCAAGTCTCTATGACTACAAGAGCACAGAGGACAACCGGCTCTGAACACGTCGTTCACCAACAACCCTCCACAGAAAACGTACTTTGGAAAATATACAGTGTCTATTTCACTTATCCTAGTCTTTGACAATGACATACACCTGTATCATCTTGTACATATGAACATGTGAGTGAATAAAAACTCCCTGATCATGTTGAAAACAAACCATTATCAATAACTGTGTCAGTAGGGTTAATAATCACTGCCCCTTAAGAAATTTGATTTGATTGTTATTTTTTCCAGTCCCAAATTATATGATGCAGTGTTTTTTTTTTTTGTATTGTTTACATTCTGTTATTGCTTTTGGTAAGATTTCAAATGATATGTTATTCTTTATTTTCAGTTTTCAATGTAATTTTGTATTAATTTTATTGCATTTTTATTACAATTTATTATTCTTTAAAATATATTATTTATTAGTTTTAATTTAGTTAAAAATAAGATTACTTTTTAAAAATTACTTTTCAATTTAAGTTACAAAGATGTTATTTATGGTTTTAGTTTTAGTTAACAATAATAACCCACGATGTTCAAACATATATATTTAATTGGTGAAATACTCAAGGTGCAACATAGCTTGTAACAAAGGAAATAAAAAAACAAGGTTTGGGATCAAAACCATGTAAATATAAAAAGCTTGGGGAAAAGGCCATATGCAAATTTGTGTCACCATATTCAAAATCAATTAAACACCTATTCAAAATAACCACCAGCGAATGCTTTATTCTTCTGTTTTACGTTTGTACATTTTAGTACACTATAACACTATGTGAGTGGAAGTATATTTTACAAATAAATCTAATTTGTGATGCAGTCAGCGTGGAACCACTTTGCACATATTTTGATTTTGATCACCTTCAACCAAATTGAAAATCATAAAGCTTCTCAAAAATTGTGATGATTTCAGGTATCGTCATGATCTAAATCAAATTTATATTATTCTATTTAGAATTGCGTCTGTGTGTGAGTAGTTGCGTCTTACCATATGGAGTGACTATGACAGAAGTCCAGAGCAGATATGATTTGTCTGAAGAACTTTCGTGCCTCTTTAGGCGTCAATCTGCCCTTCTTCACCAAATAGTCAAACAGCTCTCCTCCTGAAACATGCTCCAGTACCAAATATCTGCATGAATGGAGCCAGACAATGAGTGGGGAAAAAATGCTTCAAGATAGGAACAATTGACAAGCAGGAAGAATAATGCTGAGTGAAGCCTGCAAAAAAGTGTGGTAACTCACAGGTATTTGTTATTCTCATAAACATCGTGGAGTTTCAACACGTGTGGATGTTCGATCAGTTTTAAAATAGCAATTTCTCTCTCCACCTGATTGAATGAGAAAAAGAAAAGATTAGATTTACCACTCTTTATTTATTATCTTTATAAATAGCAAATTCTGATATGAATAAAGGAGTTTTACATTAGCAAGAACATACCAAAAAGTTACACAGTGTTCCCATGGTAATACTATGTTTGTTTGTTTTTTGGCCTTGGAATGTCATGTAAATACCATAGTACATGAATATGTCAGGGTTATTATACTTAACTAAAATCATTAAAAAACATTTTTGTTACTTAAAATTAAAAAATAAAATAAATGTTACCTAAAAAAACTAATAAAAACAGCAAAAACATGACTAAAACATAAACTAAAATGAAAATGGAAAATACAAAAAAAGTTAATCAAAATATTAATAACACCTATGATTGAATCTCATTGATAGTGGAATATGGTAATCATGCGGTACTGTGGTATAATACTTTTATTATAATTTAATTTAAATATTTAATGCTAATTTGAATGATTATTAGTCACAGTGTAAGACTTTACAAAAACTACAGCATTAAAAAATGTTGTTATTATTCTTTCTTTACCTTCATCAACACAGATTCTGAGAGTTTTTCTCTGTTGACTATTTTGACGGCTACTTTTTGGCCAGTGATGCAGTGAATCCCGAGCTTCACCAGACCTATGTTGACATCGCAGACATGCACAAGACAATTCATCAGCGACAAATGCTTTGAAAGGAGCAGAAATTACAGGCAATCTAATAACGTTTCCTTACCTGTCTGGCCTTTCCCGAGAGTCTTCTCCAGTCGATAGGGTCCCACATACTGAGCTGCCTGGGTCACTGACAGTTCCTTAGACATAGTGGCGGCCTGGCTCCTGTTAAACTTGCTACTGCATGCAATATTATCACAGCGCACCGTCTCTGAGTTGAGTTTTTCTAAAATAGTCTCCCGAGGGTCTGCAACAACCCGGAAATATATCCATGCTGAGCTATCCGGGGTTCCCTAAAATCTGTTTTTATTATTCTGAACTCTTTTTGTTTGTCATGTAGATGAGGGCAAAGATGCCGATGGCAATGCAAAGCAACAGCCAGGTCCACAGAAGCAGACTAATTCATAGCTCTGCCAATCAAAGTCACCCTTCTCAATCGATCAGACTTTTCGTTCCCAGTCATTACAGAAAGCCAGGTCCTGTTAGTAAGCTCCTGTTTCTAGATGTATCTACCAGCTGGCCATCGCCTCATGACAAAAACACCATTTAGAAACTCCTCCTGACTAGTGTTGGTAAATTATAAGTGAACACAAGCCTTCAGTACACTTGTGCTAGGCCTAAATCCCAGGTAAAGGAGCCAGAATCTCACCGTTTGCTGTTAAACAAACAGGTACAGATCTATTCCCGCTTCACACTGAGCAAGACAAGCCAAAAGAGCAGTGCGATCGCGAAAGGAGATCCAGTCGCATCACTGTAGCGGATCTGGCAGCTCTGCTTCATCTCTGCTGCTGATGTTGAGCTACGGACCGCAGCATCCTCATCCTTCTCGCCTGCGCCGTGCGTCCTCTCTCGCCGGTCACTTTTGGGGAAGGAGTTTTGTGTTTTTGATGGTGACTGATACGTTGCGCGCTAATATTTTGCGTGTCTTGACGGTTTCTTAGCGTTGTGAAGCGTTATTTTCTCCGCTCTGGTTCCTCGCATCAGCATCCGGGTCCCACACCCTCCTCCTCATCATCATCAACCCTCCCTCCACTGCACCTCGCGCCACAGATCTGTCCCTCGCGATACAGTCATGCTATCAGATCGTAGAATGATACTTAATATATTGGCACTGAATGATAACCATCTTTAAGTACAAAATACGAAGCCTACTCCAATAAATCCATGAATCAAGCAATCCCAAAAAAATTTCATTAATTAATTAATTTTTGAAAATGTATCTTTTCTGTAAGCCTTCACACATTTTCGTCAACATTAAAAAATTAACAAAACAAACAAAAAAATCAAACAATATCAAAACTTTAGGTTCAACAAAGTTTTAATACTTGACAAGTGCTTGAATTCAACAAGGTCACACAGGCTCAGATTAGTTTTTATTACTTTGTTTTATTTTATTTTTATTTATTATTTGTTATTTTTCATTTTTATTTTATAATTTTTTATGATTTTTTATTGTTTATTGTTGTTTTTTTATGTCATTGTGCTTATATTTTCTGTTACAACAGTGATACACCAACCTCAACATAAAAACTGAAAATATTTAATAATAATTATTATTATAAAATATAAAATCAAACTATATCAAAATTTTAATACTTGACGAGTTCAACAAAGTTTTAATATGAGTACTTGAGTTCAACAAGGCCACACAGGCTCAGATTAGTTTTTATCACTTTGTATTATTTTATTTTTATTTATTATTTGTTATTTTTCATTTTTATTTTATGATTTTTTTATTGTTTATTGTTGTTGCTTTATGTCATTGTGCTTATATTTTCTGTCACAACAGTGATACATCAACCTCAACATAAAAACCGAAAATATTTAATAATAATAATAATTATTATTATTATTATTATAAAAATATAAAATCAAACTATATAAAAATTTTAATACTTGACGAGTTCAACAAAGTTTTAATATGAGTACTTGAGTTCAACAAGGTCACACAGGCTCAAATTATTTTTATTACTTTTAATTATTTTATGCTAAAAGTAATATTTATTTTATTTTTTTATGCTACTACTACTAATTATAATTATTATTATTTTGTGTAACTGTGCTTATATTTTGTCACAACCATACGTCAATACAATCATACAAATTGCAAATGAGTTTGAGTTTTTTTTTTTTTTTTCCCATCGTTGTGCTTATGTTTTGTCACAACCATGATATGTAAACCCCTTCACACAAATTGCTTTTCTTCTAACCTTTTATAGTAGAGCATGATTAATATGTGATGAAAAGTATGAAAGCGGTTTTGTCAACACCATCAGAACTTCCTCAATAGATGGTGCTGACAGTCAGGTGCTGTGTCTACAGGCCTACTTTCAGGAAACCACATGAGCAGCACTGCCAATGTGCTTGGCATCAGTTATGAAGTATGCAGACCACTGCAGTTAAAGGTCAATCAATCATTGCATGCAATTCATTATTACGAAGCTATTTAGTCTCAGCTATATGGTGATCACAGTTAGGCTGCCTCTTAATTTTCATGGTTTTTGATGTTAAAATCTGTCAGACTGTATAGTAATGGCAAAATAAAGAAACAATTATAGTAATTTATTCAAAATCAAATGAAATGCACTGTGTTTTACAGTGTGAAATCTGGAAAATAATAATAAAACAGGGTTGTTCTTTCCTCCACAGTTACAGATATCATGGACGACATGAGGGACACCAACAAGACTTCCCAGGATCAAAATAAACACTTCCACTGCTTTCCAGCACTTGCACCCCTTTCACTGTCCTTAGAATGGTTTAGTCCAGTGCAATGTGAGGGAATGCAAGGACACCGGAGGACCCAGAAAGGATGGACCTAAGTTAAAAATAGCAGAAGAAAATCAGACAAAATCAGAATCAACAAATCAATGCATTCATCCAGACAGAAGAGAAATGTACACAGGATCACTTCACAGTACTACATAAACTGTGCTACATCAAACCGCAGATGCATTTCAAAGAGAATAAAAGCCACAATTAAAAAAAAGCATAATAAAATTAGGAATAAATCTGGTATAACAGTATTTGATACTTACATGTAAATGCAATGTCCCCTCACGAGGCTGCCGTGACCCCCTTCACACAGGCCTCAAAAGCTTCCAGCAGCTCCTTACAGCCCTCAGCACCCTTCCCCTGAACACTAGACACATATACAGTGCGTTTAGTGCTAGCAGTGAAATAGTGAGCAGCTATGAGAATATGATGCCTGTGCATTGATTTTTTGGATGACAGATCTCATGTCAGGATCAAAGAGGACACATTCCTTGGAGTCAAAGGGTGTTATATCATCACCTGAAAGAGTCTTTAGAGTTATGCTTTTTTTCTTTTAAAGATATGGCTAGCTGACAGTCTATACTTTGGGAAGTCTTGCAGCGTGACATATTATAAGCAAACTATAGCTATATTTTGTTGTACAAATATTTATTTTTTAATATAAAAACATTATAGTTTTAGGACATCGTGAAAGGAACATTTCACCCAAAAATGAAAACTTGTTGAAAATTTACTCACCCGTGGCTCAGGCCATCCACAATGTAGATGAGTTCGTTTCTTCATGGGAACAGATTGGGAGAAATTTAGTTTTACATCACTTGCTCACCAATGGATCAATGCAGTGAATGGGTGCCGTCAGAATGAGAGAATGTCAGTTTAACCTTCACTTCTGGCCAAAACATGAGTCCATAATCCATAACAACACTTCTCCCAGTGAAAAAGCCCATCCCATGTTGTCCTCTCACATCAAAATCCACCAACATATTTGTTTAGAAATGTTTTTGCTTGTAAACAGTGCAGGATATGTGCATATTTCTCTCCTGATTCAAACAAGATGACTTTTACACTGGAGAAAGCAATCTTATAGAACTTGTATTTCAGACTGGAGTGGTGTGGATTACTTGTGGATTTCTGTGATGTTTTTATCAGCTGTTTGGACACTCGTTCTGACGGCACCCATTCAGGATCCATTGGTGAACAATGTGATGTAATGGTAAATCTGTTCTGATAAAGAAACAAGCTCATCTACATCTTGGATGGCCTTAGGGTGAGTGCTTTTTCAACAAATTTTTATTTTTGGGTAAAATATCCTTGAAAAAACAATTCTTGAAAAAAATGGACATGGACATGTTATGCAGATTTGCAGATTTTCTTTACAGATCGCTAGTTTGAAGTCTCTCACAAGGCTAAAATCTAATAAAAAGATAATAATATATAATTCTAGCACACTAGGTGCTTTCAAAGTCTAGACCAGATATGCACGTGACTATTACCTTCATAAATAACACAGACATTGCAATACAGGCGATGCAATGTGAGCTGTGAGCAAACCTCCACTCCCTCGCCATTCCATGTGTGAGCCTATTTGAAACCAGGCTATATTTACATCACACATATACATTACTAAAATTCATGCTAAATTTGGCATTTGGCATATTGCTCTGAATGTTGCATACAAATATGAGACATGTTTAAAATTATATTTTGCCTTACTGCAAAGACTTCATTTTATTTTGTAATCTCAGATGTACTCTGACTTATTATTTAATGAATACATAATGCAATACTCTGTTTCTGACAAATGCTATGTTTTGTGTGCAAGCAACCAACCTAGAAGTCATACACCGCAAACGATAACCTCAATGCATGCTCTCGAGTAAATCAGTTGAGAGAGAGTCATAAAGTAGATTCTCTTGTGAATGGTACAACTTGTGCAACTCACCGTAAAGTTCACATTATTGTGTCGTTGTGTGAGTGCATTGACCCCTGACCTTTTGACCTAGAAAGAGAGCGCTCTGCTTTGTTAACAATTGAAGATAGAGGTTAATCATTTGTGCGTTAAAGCACCCAATGCAGGAAAATGATGAAAACTATAGTAATACGTATCTCCAAAGCTCTGTTGACATCAAATGCAAGCACAAGGGGAATGTGTGTTACAGCAACATGCTTTAACTTAGTAACACGATGGCTAACATGGGTAATTTTTCACCTGCATCATCACTTTCAAAACCTGCTACCCCCAGCACCATGTGCTCAATTCTGAATCCAACACACGTTTGAACTAGTCTTTCAAAATTTTAATTCACAAACCACTACAGAGAACCTATATACAGGGAGGTCTTATGATATTGGTGAATAAACAAGAACAAGAGGTGAGCTATAAAGCATCTTAACACTTTTAAAGTATTCAAAATTCAGTGTTGCATTAATGTATATCCTTACTGAAATATGACTCACCATTTGTCCAGTTCATCTTTGGGAACCTTGCACTGAGCAGGAACTTCTTCAGGCATTTTTCTTTGTTTGTGTGACACAATGTCAGAGAGCTGAGAAGAGCCTTTAAGGAAGTACAGGGTGAACAACTAATATATATAGGTTTACTTCCCAGGCTGTGCGGGAAGGAGGAGGAAGAGAGGGAGGAGAAACAGGCTGCAGAAAGTGTGAGAGAGGGCAGGAATCATATAGTAAAGGTGACTTTGGCAAAATTAGAACAGAATGGAATGTTCCTTCTTGAAAGGTACACATTGCATATACTTTCATGATTTGGTAACAATAATACAAGATATCTGCAATGTTTCTGTTTCAGAATAACGTAAATCCAACATGTCTGCTGTAAATATTCATTCATGAACAAGGGGTAGATTTTAAACTAATGTTTATCAATTCATATACATTTAGGAGTCTCTCTGTGCTCTGTGAAAAACTAATTTTCCATATTCCATTTAATTTTTATATCCTCTCTATTCTTATATTTTATTGTAAACAGGATGGTGAATATATGACCACATTTTTATTTATTTACTATCCCTTTATTTTTGACTTCGTCATAACATTAAGACACAAAGACTCCAATCAAACACTAGATGGCGCAGTTTTACAAGAGCCAGTAGGAACACGAACCAACTACAAAATAAAGGAGAATGATAAACATCTATTTTTTTATTGCTATAATAAAGAACAAAGATTGCATTACGTACAGAACAAACAGAAAAAAAGTACTTACAAAACATAAAATACCTTTCAATAATAAACTACTCATGGATTAATAGATAACAGAAAAAGCAATATAATATAAGAAATGGACAGAAAGGAGTCAAAAAAAAAAAAAAAAAAAAGAGAGGGCACACAAATAAAGATACAAGTATATTAAGGAAAAATCTTAAACATGGCACAAGTTCTAGATGTTTTTAAAGCTTTCTTGTTAACAGATGTTGAAATTGTATTTAAATACAACTTCAGTTCTTGTTTGAAGATGTTAAAGTGGGGCTTACATTTAGTATATAACATCTATCTATCTATCTATAGAGAGAATTTTAATTTTAATACTAGATTTTATTATTATTATTACTACTACTATTTTGAAACCTCGGCTGCATTTATAATTCTTGAAAACCAAAATAGATAGATAGATAGATAGATCTGCTGCTATTATGAGCCAAATGATGTTTTTCTTTAAAAAAATATTTTGACATTAATAAGTTTTAATGGATTTTAAAATGAGTGGCAAAGTATAATAAACTAATTTCCGTGCCTAGAAATAAGAAAAAAGAAACTACGAAGTCTGTTGCGATTTATTTGTAGAAAATTTGACATTAACCCAGAATAATGAGCATTATTGAAGTTGTAATTATTTATAGGAAACGAATAATTAAAATAATATTTGAATCATTAATTTATTATATTACATTTATTTTACGTTAATATTAATCTACTTGTAAATTAATATATTTATTCGAATATACCACGGTTGAGTTTGGCGGAAGATACGTACACCACATTTCCAAATTATTTGAGTGCGTTCGCGGTCCCCCTCTAGTGGCCGGTCGGTGAGGTGCAGCTCTGCTCACTCTAGCGGCGAGCGTGAGAATGTCTCCCGCCTACAGGCTTCTCGCTACACGCTCTGCATCTGTATTTGTCAGGCTCAAATCCAAGGGAGACGAACGAGGCGCCATCTTTCGTGCGTTTCTCCCTGCAACGATGAGAAAATGATCTCGAAACCGGTGGTCTATGCCACCTCCAATCTGTAAATAAAGGCGTATATGAAAAGAACTCGTATCTTAGCAAAACATCGATTCATAATATAAAGAAAAAAATATACATTTGCTATCCATAATCCACTGAAGGGGACAGCAGCAGCAAGGTGTTGTCTAGTATCGCCCATTTCGTGATTCCGGAGCCGATAACGAAAAGGGTTCCTGAAACCGGGGTGTTTTTCACGAAGCGGACGCGGATATGGCAAAGGCGGCGGGGTTGCTTGACCAAACGGCTTATTTCGTGCTTTGGTGACATTATTGTGCTATTGAAGCCAAAGGTCGGTGGAATAGTTACCGAAATTCCCTCGGATCGTGCGCCCGTCACGTGGTAGGTTCCTCCTTTTTCTTTGTTAGTGGACGATCTCGAGCAGCAGCACTTATGTTACATAAACCTAATCCTGCAAACCTGTCTGAGCTTCCAGTTTAACTCATTTTTACCATGAACTGTTGTATTAGCAATAATTTAATGTGTAACGTAATTTTATTAATGGGGGTTCGAATGATCGCTTTAAAACAGATTACTACCTTAGTACTTTCTCGTGCAATAAACTCTTAAGCGCGCCTATTTAGATTTCTCCCCTCATTTTAACTATAACGGACCTATACCTTCCTTGTTTTTGATGATACAACTCGCAGCCAATTTATCGCTGTGCTAATTTATCAGTTTGAAGCCGGTTCTCGTTCAATTTGGTGGTCGAAATGACTTGCATAACGCAAGCGAGGCCATTTGAGAGCATACTAAACGTGCAACGCTCCTATTTACTGTAGTACGAGGCTTAAGAGACATCCAAGTTAGCAATACATTAAAAAAAAACGTCATACAGTATATTTTATGAGCTTCTACGTTACGTCTGAGCCGAAAGGCTGCTTCATTTATGCACGGAAGTGGTGTGAATGTTCATGTGGTCTGTTTAGAATATGCCTGTTTGCTCGGAACGTTGCACTTGTGTTGCTTGTAAGGTTTTAGTAGCTATATGCATTCGTGTGTGCGAATTTATAAACGAATTTAACGTTAACCTAATATATCATCTATTATCAATCTGCAGTGTGTGTATTATACCGGTATTTCCTGTATTGTGTGTACTGGAGGAGTTCGCTTGTTATCGCAGTCATGCGTAGAAAACGCGCGATTATTTTATTTAACGTTAATTTAATTTATTTTTTAGCGCGAACACAGAAACGTGGTTTCTTTACGCTTCCTTCGCTCGTTCTTTGTTAAACCTTAACCGGATTTGTCGTGTTTACTACTTTGACATATTTGGATCTTATAGCTCACAGATACACCGCATTTTGTTTGAGCATTTCAGATTAAAGAGTCCACTAATTAGTTACTAATTAACATGTCCCAACTTTACTATTTGAATTTTAAACGTCGGTGTTCTAGAAAAAGCGGTTGTTTTCCGTATGGAGCGGGTCGCCCCCTCATGGGCACCACCATGTTGACATCACATGACCAGTTTGTTTCATGTCATGCAGTTGACCGAGTTACTACTAATAATAACTTTATTAATAATATATTTACCTCATAAAGTGTTTTTCAGCAAGTGTTAAGGGCGTTTTGCAAAGACAACATGCAGTAAATTCACACAAAAGCAGTTATTTTACAGCCGTTGGTAAACAATTGCTAGAGCTGTGACAGATAAAAGCTAGCATGAAAAGCCCTGTACTTTCAAGGCAGCTGGCAAGTAATATAGCATCAGTAAAATGAAATATCGTACAGTCAGTGTGTCAATATACTTCCTTTGATAATGCGATGGCTATTAAAATAATTTTGAAGCCACACTGACACGTTTCTTTAGTAGTGAAATGTTGAAGTATGGACGGTACATGGTAATTCATGAGTTGAATCATCTCTACATGTACTTATGAAGAGATAGTCTCTTATCTGTTGAGGCCTAAAGGCATATCCCTAATTCCGTTGACACAGATGGTCTGCTGAGGAGGAGGGGACAATGAAGAGGCTTGCTCTTACATAAGCTTGAATAGAGTTGGTCTTTCCCTACTAACAACTATGGTAATGGTCGCTGCTCAGTTGAGGTCAATGAGTTTTCATTCCCTTTTTTCTTTGAGGGGAAGAGCATCAGGGCAGATAAATTCATGTGTATGAAATACTGATAACACAGATTATCACTAGTTATCTTCTGGTCTGTGTGTATTTTTATTTATTCAGTGTATTGAGACTAAAATTTAATGTGGTATCACAATTGATTTCTTTATATTTGAATGTACGTTCCTGGTTTTGCTGTGAATGATTCAACACTGCATGTTATTCCAAAGATTTTCCCTCCCAAAACAATATTCGCTATGCCAAAAACTAATCTTATTAGAGGCCTGCTGGCTCGAATTTTTGAGAAGGATTATCAGACAGAGATTGCAGTTGTGTTTCAGGTATTTTACTTATGAATGCCTCAAAAAATGTGAAGCTCAGAATGGGCTGTTGTAAGAAAACCTTGAAGATAAGAATGCTCCATAGACAATTCATGTGGAAAAAAGAATAAAAAAAAGCCCCACCCGTTGAATATCCTGTTTCAGCCATAAATAGACAGATTACACAAGTGCAATAGTAATTTTCATTATAAGACAGTAAGTGGACTAAATAGTTTGTCTCACCAGACGGTTATTATTAAAGTTTAATGAATAGGTTGGGGTGGGGGTTGGGGATTGTTGAAGGCCAGCTGGCTCGAATTTTAGAGAAGAAATATCAGACAGGGATTGCAGTTTATGTTTCAGGTATTTGGCTTATTTTCCAAATTTTGAGCCACAGAACGAGGTTTGCTGAAACTGAGTCTTGTAAGATAATAAAACTCTTAGTAAAAAGTGTCCTCTCGCAATTCATGTGTATAAATGGATCAAATCAAGCTCCACCCATTGAATATTCTTTTTAATCACACATGTGAGGGTTACACTAGAGCAAACTGCTTTTCTGACATATATGGCAAATATTGGTGCAAATATTAGAAATTAAGAGAACCTTTTAAACAGCTTGTATCTCCAGCAGGTTATTATTAAAGGTTATCTTAACTTTCTAAATATTCTGTATATTTGCATTCTTCTAAATCTCTTTTTTTCCTTTGTAGCCAGGCTGTGTAGGTGGGCTGGAGTGAAGGTTTGGAGGTGCAGGCTGCCGTGCCCATTCCTCGGCCCTGCATGGCTGCGATGGCGCCCGCTTTGACCGACGCCCCAGCCGAAGCCCGCCACATCCGCTTCAAACTCGCCTCTCCCTCATCCACCCTGTCCCCCGGCAGCACCGAGAACAACAGCAACGCCAGCAACATCCTCATCTCCGACTCGGTCTCGGACTCTGCCGGTAGCCACACCAACGGCAAGTGTCACGTCAGCGCCGACGACGGACAGAACTTCGCCCATTACCACAGCGTCAAGGGTCAGGAGCAGGAACCCCTGTCTAAAGCCCCGTCTCTGGGCAAGCTGGCACCGTATTTGTGCTCTGATGTCAAACCATTGCCCTCATCCACCAAAGTCAAGGAGTCACTGAAGCTGCAAGGTGTCCTCATCAAGCAGTCGGTGCTGAAGAGCCACGGTCTGCTGAGCGGCTCCATATTCCCGAGCGCTGCTGCAGGCAGCGACTTTCTGCTGCGCAAACGCCACGCACTTGAGCTAACCGGAGGTCAGTTGAAGAGCCTTGTCAACGGTGCCGGAGCTGGAAGTACCATGGTGCCTGTGAACGGACTCTCCAAGAAAGTGGCTGTACCTAGTGCTGCCGTGGCTGAGAAAGGCAGCGTGGCCACAGTGAATGGAGACAGCAACCAGCCTTCCACCAATGGGGAAGCGTTGTTATCCGTGTCCTCCAAGTCTGTCGGTACCTTTGCAACCGGTGGACAGAACGGCGACGTGAAGCCACAACAGAATTTGACACCAAGCGTTCAAGGCGTGTCATCACATAGGGAACTCACGGCTTTGTCTGAAAGCACGGAGGTTAAAGCAGAACCGGAGAGTCCCGTTGTTGAAACAAACAGTAACAATATCGTCGGCTGTCCCTCGTCCCTTAACTCTTCCCCAGTCCATGATGACTCATCCCTTTCGACTCCCAACCTGGAGGCTCTGCTGCGGGATCGGGCTCAGCAGAGCCAACACAGGCAAACAGACATCGAAGGCCGCCTGCTGCGTCTTCGCAAGCGGCTGCAGGTTGTGCAGGCCAAACAGGTGCAACGGCATTTCAAACAGCAACTCTCTGGTTTTCTGGACCGCACTCTGACCCCGACATCTAGCCGTAGGGTGGAGCAAGGGGCGTGGAGAGGCTCTCGCGCTTCCGTGGACACCCACGCGCATAATCTGAGTCGGTTTTTGAAGGGTGGTAGGGTGGCTTCGGAACTGGAGCAACTGCATCTGAGTGGCACCACGTATTTGCGAGCGACGGAGTCTCAGTTTGACTCGGACGCCACCGAGAGCAGTTCGGGAGGAGAGAGTGACGTCGAGGAGGAGGAGCTGGCCAGGGCGGATGTTGACCAGCGTCATATTAAACTGTAAGTGAAACAGTTGTTTTCAGAAAGAGTCTGCTTTTAAAGACATGAAATGCGTGGTGTAGATCTTATTGTGAACGGTTGTTTAATCAAAATGTCAACTGGTCTTTCAGTGAAAATGCTAGACTTCTCTCTGGTGATGTATGCAGAATATTTTGAATCATGTAGTCGCCTCAAACCCTGTCCAGCGAGTTCATTATCATTATCTAACTTTTGCGCCCACACCTCAAAATCCAATCAATAGCCGTGTCCCATCCTGCATATTTTATTTCATGATAATCTGTTGCACTCAGATCAGATGTATGTGACAATATGGAATGTTGAACTACTTTTAATTTGTGCGCCATGTTTTTAGAATGATGTGTCATGTGCAAAATGTTTTTTTTTAAAGATACATTTTTTAACTTGAGCACAGCATTTTTAGAAACACTCTGTCATGCACGAGGTGCATGTGTAGTGCATGTGAGGAGAGTGCAAAAACTCTCCTACAACTCAAATGGAACCTCATAAGTAACTGATTTGAAACAGTTTAGGCATAAAATACGATGCATGGGAGACTATTGACAACTGATTTTGGTAGTGTTTGGTGTTAGCATGTTGTTAATGGCGTTATATTTTTTATAAGCATAAATACATAGTACATGTGGGTAAAATGCTCTGTTTTTATTTAGATTGAACCATTTATTAATTGGTTTTAGGTGAATAAATTGAATTTGTAATGAACATTCTTCTTGCACTATCCATCATCTTGGTTGGATTTTTCGCTGAGCCCACCTTTCTTTCAGGGACGTACTATACATTTCACTACCTTAAAGTGCCCCTATTATGGGTTATGAAAGGTTCATATTTTGGTTTTGGGAGTCCCCAACAACAGGTTGACATGCATGCAAGGTCAAAAAACACTTTCATTTTCTTATATGTATTTATTTTTACCTTATTTGCTCAACGACTCCCAAACGATTCGCTCAACGGTTAATTTTTCCAAACCCCTCCTTTGCGTGACGCTAATCTGCGTTGATTGGTTGATTTCATTTAAAGGAGAGTGCAGTGCTGCTTTGTGTACAGCCGTTACCGGGGAAACAGCTATTTGTAACACTCCAAAAACTGCACCTAGTGGCAACAAGTGGGCCGGCAATATGCTAATGTTTCATTTTGACGTCAACATGAAATGGCTTAAGATTCGTTTTAAAAACGACTCGTTTCAATAATTCAGAGTTGACTCTTTCTTTTGAGAGACAATAACATTACACACGGTGCACTTTCAGATTTAAAACTTTGCAGGATATTTTCATTCACTCAGAGCTGTGTTACACACTGCATGAAAGGTAATTTTCAAAAATCCATAATAGGTGCACTTTAAACATTCATGGAATCTTTCCATTCCCCAAAAGGTTCTTTATAGTGCAAAAAAAAAAAATGTTTTAGATGAATAAAATGTTCTTCACACTAAGAAAAAAAAGGTTCTTTTTAAGAACTACAGGGTTCTTTG
Source organism: Onychostoma macrolepis (assembly GCF_012432095.1). Lineage (NCBI taxonomy): Eukaryota > Metazoa > Chordata > Actinopteri > Cypriniformes > Cyprinidae > Onychostoma > Onychostoma macrolepis. Next base: position 26,939,937 of record NC_081166.1, on the reverse strand, counting down.
GGGAACTCAAAATGGTTCTTCTGACATCAGTGTGAAAACCCCCTTTTGGAAACTACGCAGTCTATATACAATGCACTCTATCCTGTAGTCTGTGACATTTATAAGGCCGTTTTGTCATCTAGCATCAGCATCTGATATCCCCTCCCTTTCTGTTAGGTAAAGAAAGCTGCAACAGTTAAGTGCACAAAGTGTTTTTGGTTAACAAAGTGCATCATCCGGATATCTGAAATACACTTTCTTTTTGGAATTTTCAGTGTGAGTACACCTCTCAACACACACTGCAAAAGTACATGAATTAGGATGCACTTTTTGATTTACTTTTTGAACCATTGCGCAGCATTACTATGGTGAAGCAGGCACGTTATATGGCCTGTTCACAGGAGCCCCAAGGGAGTGTGGGGGCATGTTTGTGACTGTAGGCCTGTGTGTTCATGCCCTGAACCTTGTAGAGAGTCACTGTTAATTTCCAGTCCGACCTTGTTTGTACAGTGAGATCATAGATCTTGTTGTCATAACGCAGTCTAGTCTAAAGTCATTTCAGCTCTCCTCCTCGGCTGTGGTCTTATTTGAAAACTTCAGCAAGGTTAAATTTCCTGTTTGGCCCCTGAGGGAGAGTCGGATTCATTGTAGGTGAAAATAGAGAGGGTGAAACCGAGAACCCTGATGTTTTGGTTAATATTAAAATCAAAGTAAACCACAGGTGATGGATAAAAAAACTGTTCTTTTTAAGCAGTTTCACTTTCATGTGTAATTTTTGTTCCTACTACTTCCTGTTTTTTTTTGTGTGTGCGTATACAGAGCGGAGAATAAGCATTGTGTGCTCTGCCTAACAGAAGCACATGCATTTCAGACCCCTTGTGTTGGTAAACTGTGCATTATATATTCAAGTGCTAAATCCTGTTGCTTTGGAGTTTAGCCCAATGAGCATTTAGATTAATTTTTTTATCGTACTTTATCTGATTTAATATTTAGGAAGATATAAGTGGCTGGAAAGATTTTAGGTTGATTTATCACTGCACGCTGTTTTAAAAGGAGCCATTTAGCAGCTTGCTGACTTTGCTTTGCACCTTTGACCTAAATAATCAGGCATCCGTGAATGCAAATTTTGGATGTCAAATTTGAGCTCAATGAAACATGCTCCAGTTTCTCTAAACACCACTGTCACATGCTCGAATCCATTCAGGGTGTGTGTTTGCTGGTTGAACGCAGATGATGATCCTGTTCTAAATAAGCAATTTTTCAGCCCCGTTTCGTCCTTCGCAGCGCTCTCTGACTAATGTTTCTCGGCACATGTTTATGACATCACGCTGTGATGGTTGGGAAATTAGAGCATGAGGAACTGCTGCTTGTTGACCCCTGACTGCAGTTAAATCAAGATGAATTTAAACTTTGTGCATCCCAGGACATTGATCCCAAACACCCACACTCATTATTGGAAGCTTTTAATGGAACACAGCTGCTATGCAAACGGAAGATTTACTTTTACTGCAATTAAAGACCACTTTAATCCACCGAGAGCTGGAGTGACTGCTGGAGTGCTTTACAGAGATGGGGGTTTTAAAGGTGCCATAGAATGCATTGATACAATATTTTAAATTGTTCTCTGATATCTACATAGAAGGTATGTGGCTTAGTTAAGGGCAAAAATTCTCCAGAAACTGTTTTACATGTGCATTTACAACCCTAGGATTTCTCCCTAGAATGAAATGGTTTGTTATTGGCTTATTTGGAAGGGTCATGAATAATAATGTTGAGCTCTGCTCTGATTGGCTGTTTCACAGTACGGCTCTGCTCTGATTGGCTGTTTCACAGTGCGGCTCACACAGCAGGACGGAAACACAGGGAGGAAAATATATATTTCAAAACTTTCTCTCGCAGTTATATCGTCGGGTAATTATACTGTATATAAAATGTGCGCATCAGGGAGCCGCTATTAATATGCAGGGCATTTGAAACTACTTTCAAATGCACGATCGCTTTTTACTTTCGAGATTCGTGATCGTGATCAGTTCAAAATCAAAAAGAAAGAAAGAAATTATATTTTGCATAAAGCGACTTTTTTACTTTCTTTCTTCTGGGGAACAAAAAAGACGTTATTTTGAGAAATGTGTCGGTGTTTTTTTTTTTGTTTTGTTTTCTTGTTTTTTTTTCCATACAATGGAAGTCAGTGGTCACCAAATCTGTTTCGTAACCAACATTCTGCAAAATATATCTCTTTTTTTCTGTTCCACAGAAGTAAGAAAGTCATATGAGATTATAACGTCATTTTCTACCAGAAATACAGTAATGCATACATTTCATTTATGATAAAGAGAGTTTCAACTGTTGTAAAAACAAAATTACCCCAACATATTCTTGACTTGAGATTCACACATGCATGTGAGAAAACGACAAGCTAATCAGGAAGTGCCTTTTTTGATCTGATAAAGATAAGTATCAGTGTATTTGTGTTTGAGAAAAACGAGCCAGATAAACTGCATTCATTGGTATTATTTACATATTTAAAAAATAGTCATTCATAATCTCTCCAAATCTGCTGTTGGCCTTTGACAAAAGCTGATGTATTTGGGTAGCCTATGTGTGCCCCTAGATGTTTGGAAACCATCATCAACACTTATGTTTGCAGGATTTTCCTTTTTCCCTGTTCTTTTGTCTCTGTTACGTCTGTCTCTCTCTCATTCTGGAGTCTTTCTTCACCATTGTCCTCTTATGTTCTTCCTCCTCCCATTCTCACTGTCTGAGCTGAGCCCACTCATGTTACGTAACCTTTTCCTCTCTCACTTTCTCAGACGTTCTTTCTTTTCGCCTTGCATTCCTCCACCCCTCTTTCACCATCTTTCCCCCATAATTCCTCTGCATTTCTCTGCCAAGCCTAACCACCTCACATATTTCTCTATTTATCCCCCCTCTCTCTCTCTCTCTCTCTCTCCATCCATCTGTTCAATTCTTGCTCTCTTCCTTGCTTGCGCTTTCACATCATGACTCAAGAATTACAGCTGTGTTTTCGACCCCCATAGAAAATATGCGTCCAATTTGCGTGGATTCTTTCTGATTAATATATTTCCCCCTCACGCTACAAACGTACACTTACAGCTTGGTCTGTATTTGGGGGAAAAAAATACAGAAAAATACAAAGAACATATTTAACATTTAATTGTAAAGTTAAAAATATATTTATTTATGTTAACTATTACAATTACAAATATTTATGGTTTAATTATTTTTCCAAACGTTGAAAGAAACTTTTTTGTTAAAAAAATGTGCGAAAATAGTTGGTCCAAATGTACGTTAAAGCGACCCAAATTCAGAGCAGATGCAGAGTTTGTGTGGAGCAATTACTGTGAACTGAGCCGCTCTGAAATGCTGGAAATACTAGTGAATAATGAGCTGCTCACGTGTAAATGAACACAGTGCTGCACAATTTCAGTTATAATTTGATTAATTGTGCAGCCCAACTTGCAGCTCTGTCCTAGAATCTATTTATTTGATAGTGCTAATATTGGAATCACTTGTTGTTGGTCAAGTCTCTCATGCACAGGTTGTCATTTATTCAGGTTTTATTTCAGTTAGCATGCGGCCTTGAAAGGCAGCTTCTTATGCAGGCAGTAGACAGCAAGATGGCTTAGTAGACACACTATCATATTGTAGAAGTTCATCTCTCCCTGTTATAATTGCTTTCATTTTCTCCTTAATCTAAAATACAGTGTAACCCTTGATCTATATGAGTGAAAAATAACAGGCAGGGCTCCATATAAAACAGTTTGCTAAGCCAGCGTGTCAGTCAGCTGGTATTTATGTGTTTTTAGTTCATCCAGTCCCTCCGTCTCACAGTCTGAAACCCAAGAACAAAGGCAGCAGAACATTTATGCTAAACGACTGTCTTTGTACTCCCTCCATCAGCCCAATGTGATTTATGAAACACAATTACGAGATGATTCACTTCACAGCAGGCACTGTGAGGGAGGACGACTCCTTTGTTGTCGTTCACCCCGTCGTCCAAACGCACACGTGTGGAAAAGTAGTTGGACGAATGTCAACAATTAAAGGGATAGTTCATCCAGAAATGTAAATTCTGTTATCACTTACTCACCCTCAAACGTGTACGAGTTCCTTTCATCTGTTGAACACAAAAGAAGATTGTTGGTAACCAAACAGTTGGCGTTAGCCATTGAGTATTATAGTCTGGGGGGGAAAAAAATACTATGGAAGTCAATGGCTACCGTCAGCTGTTTGCTACCAGTGTTTGGAACAACTTGATGGTTGTTTTAATTTTTATGTGAACTATCCCTTTAAGCAATTGTTATATAGTTAATCTATTCACTGATAAAGGGTCTGTGAATGGCCACTCTACACTTTGAGCGCCATTGTCTTCCATTCATATGCATTCATAAATGCAAGTTCATACAAAGAAGTATCGCATTTTGCATGAACGGTTGTCATGAACTCTGACCTGCGAATTTGTATGATGTGAAGATGTATGACCAAAACAAAAAGATACTTAATGTAACAACATGCACGTTTGCAGTGTGTATTGTATATGTTTACATTTTTGGATTTATTATTATTATTATTTATGCATTTAATTTATGTTTTTAAAAAGATGCCGCAGAACGTGACATCATATCACAACCATTGCAGTGTTCTTGAAAATTTTGCATGCTCAAAGTCTAGTGTGAATGCGGCTATATTTGCTGCAGTAAACTAGCATAAATAATTTGGTCGCTTTATTTGGAGCAGACTCAGTGGCTGGCTCTTGAAATTATACTTCATGGAAGTGATAACGTACAGATAATCAACCGTTATCATAAAATAAATGTTATGTGACCAACTTACGGTACATTATCCCACTACTTGTTGAATAATTATCTAAATCAGGGGTCTCCAACACGTCGCTTGCGAGCTACCAGTTGCTCACAGCCTGATTGGAGGTAGCTTGCCAAGATATAATGATCCCGTTATGTATTTTAATTATCTTTAAACCCCTATTTGATTATCGCGATTTGAAAAATTCACAGTAAATACAGTTCAGCTTTAATCAAAGTTATTAAGAGTCTCACGAAGGCGCAACACGTAGAGTAGTTTCGTTTTGTGTGGAAAAAATGACTGAAGGCAGACTGCTGAGGGAAATTATATGAAAGAATATATGATTTCATTATTTGTGTGAGTACATAATTGGAAGCCGACTCGTCTTGTCTTGCTGTCAAACTGTGGATTTACAAATTCATTCAGTCTGCTGTATTTTTGTTCAGACCAATGCAAAATCAGACCAGATTTTTGTTGTAAATCTTAACCGGTCGATGTAAAATAGCCTACCTTGTTATCAGAAGTGTTGAGATTTTTAGAATGCACATTAGCTTATGTGAAACTGTTTATGGAGCAGATAAAATTTAATTTATTATTCTGACTCATCCTTTATTTATAAAAAAAAAAAAAAAAAAAAAAGGCTATGTTATAATTTTATTTTTAAAAATGGTCAAAACTTTATTTGAACATGTAGATAATGTTATGAATATTTTTTGTTAGTTTAAAATCTGGCCGTGATTTTTTAAAAATGTTTTATTTCACTGTTTAGGCAAATAAAAAGTGCATATTGCTGCTAATTTTAGTAGTTGGCTTTTGTCATAAAACTTGGTAAAATTATTTCAGTGTGTGTATCAGTACTTTAATATTTCCAGAACATTTTAACAACGGCGTGTATAACAGTTTGGATTGATACATTAAGAGATTTAAGTACTGTATAACATTGGTAGCTCTCAGCCGCTTTCATTTTTAAAAAGTAGCTCCCGAATGAAATAATGTTGGAGACCCCTGATCTAAATAGATTAGGGATGCTCTGATCGATCGGCCGGAGATCGGTATCAGCCGATAATCACATTTTATGACTCGCTACTCGCTACACTTGGCCGATCTCACGAACCGATCGCAATTTCACCGGTGTGGAAATGCTATGACGTTTCAAGAAACAATGAAAAATTCGCTATTTGTTTTGCATGATGATATGATGAATGGATGGTTCATTTTTAACAGCAGATTCAGTGACGTTAGAGTTGATCTGTGCATCATTAGGTTTAATTTAACATTATCCAATGTTAGAGAGAGGACAAAATAAATAGAAACATTTAAACTCCAACATAAAGAAGTCTGATGTAACTCACAAGGTTTAATACTGTCCAGTATAAGATGGAAGAGGAAAAAAGAAAGAATCATGTGATTTTTAAGATTGATGTGGTTTGGAATTGGTAAAATGTGCTTGGAAAAAAATATCATCAGAATATCAACTTGCCTAATAATTACGCACACGGTGTATTATACAAAAATGTATGACCTCAGACTGACCAAACAAAGTATTCCAGTGGAAACAGTGTAATCATATCGAATATCCCATGTGTGGTGGCGGTTCATAGGGCTCGTTTATCTCGTCACAGTGAGTTGCCGGCTTCCACGTGGGCAAATGTGAGCGGCTGCGTGTGAGGGCGTGCTCTGTGTGTATTCTGAGGCAAGGCGCTGTGGGAATGTGCTGAGAGGGACTTTGCCATGAGATGGTGGTGGTGTGCTTTTGTGTATGCTGTACCACTCACACTACAGAAGTGTTTATCATGAAACCCTGATAGACCAGTATGGACAACCAGTTTCATGTCTGTAGTCACAACAACCCATCACACAAAAATACACCTTGCACTGCATGCATTTTTGCCCAATAAAAAGCTCATCCTCCACTAAGTTATTAAAACCTCATGATAATGGTACAATAAACCAGTGTAAATTTTGGAAGGTTTTTTTTTTTTTTTTTTTTTTAAGTACACTTATTTTTAATTAGCCTACATTTAGGCATTTTAAAGAGAATTCAGTTTGGTTCTGATAGACGGGCACAATGCAAGTACTCAATTGAGTTTAAATTTTTTTTATGATTTTTTTTTTTTGTGCTTAAACCATGGAAAACTCACAAATCAAAGCCAAAATGACAGCAGCTAATATACCTGCTGTGTCATTAATGTTAAAAGATAAAATTACTTATTGCTCTTGATTGAATAACTTGTAGCTTTAATAAAAATACTATATTCAGTTTATGTAGTGTTTATTTCATTTATATCTTTGTTCTATTGTATATGTTCTATTGCTTGTACTTCATTGTGTTTTATTTTATTATTGACCGTTTATGTGTATTTTTATTTATATTACGCTAGTATTATGGGGAATGTGTAATTGTGAAATTTCAGTGTCATCTATGATTTTGGCATTGTAGCAACCATATTTCCAGTGAAAACAACTATACTGTCTGTCACACAGTGTTATTGTGAAATTATTCATATTTGTATTTTTGGTCATATCACCCACCCCAGATATATTTCCCTTTCCTGTCGTCTCTGGGTTGCAAAGGAAGTTGTTTAAATCCATGCTGACTAGTGTCATTTTGTGGGACTGTGACATAAAAACTACTGACTGTATTTAAAAAAGAGATGATTCATATTGTGTAGTCTATATAAGTGACAAGTCAAGATGGGGTTCTGTACTGAATGTGTTTAGCAGTGCCCTCTATGTGTTAAAAATCATCATTACAATCTAGATGATTGATTTCTTCTTTAATCTTGATCATCAGGGCTGGAAAAGTCAGAGAGGACAATCTTGAGGGTTTCCTGTTTGTTTTAACTGTCGTCACAGCCAGTTCTAACTCACTGAAGTAAACAGAGCTAACCCTCTAATGACTCTCCTAGTTACCTAAACAACTAAATGTCCAGCTTGTTTAAAAGTGTTTTTAACCGGATTGTTCACTTTTCTGTCTCAGATGGAGGAGAGCAGAAGGGCGGTTTGCCAGGGAAAGAGCCACAATCATCAGTCACTGGACATGGCTACAGGCTCAGATATCAGACCTGGAGTACCGCATCCGACAGCAGGTCGACATCTACCGCCAGCTCCGCTCCAGCAAGGTTAGCAGACGCTTGATATCTACTGTGTTTGTGCTATAAGACAAAAACAGCACCCAGATTCAGGAATGTTTGAAATTGGGAATTAGTTTAATGGAATTTGGCTGTGTATAAAGATGTTTTTTTGTTTGGTTTTTTTGCATGCTCTCTGCAGGGTCCTGTGGAGCTGGGAGACTCTGCCCCTTCCTGCCAGAGAACTGTAAATACGACGGAGACTAATGAGAATGTCCCGACCTCAGCAACATCCCAGAATTTCACAGAATCCCAGTCTCGTTTGGCGGACACATCTAAGAACGATATCTCCATTAGGTTCGGGCTAATTTAGTGGCTAATATTGTGTCAGCGTAAATATTTGAACTTATTATTAGTATAAGTTGCTTCCATTTGCTAACATAATGTAATAACAGAACCCAGTTGAAATTAAGTGTCTGTAACTACTATGTACTCACATTTAATCATTGGATTCAGTGCACTCGTTGTGTGGATTAGATTAGATAGTTTTTTTTCCTATTATTTTCTATAAATTTATGCATTACAGTACATAATAAAAGTATGTGTATATATATTTATAAATATAGACTCACACACGGGGTGCACATAAGTGGTACGCAACCCAAATAAAAAATGCTCTGGGTAAATAAGTTCAGACTGCTCATTTGCATACCGACATAGTTGACAGCTGTTAATGCACAATCATCATTTTAGATCCACTAATTGTAATATTGTGTAAGATTTCAATTCGAACTGAAAGCATAAATATAGGCTACGCGTTGACATTTCATTCACTGACATGTTTCACTCGGCGGCGCTAAAATCAGCAGTGCGCAGACTTACTTGCTGGTAAGATTTGAAAATGCTGATAATTCAAACAAACAAATAAAAAGAAAGAAAGAAACAAATTAAAATGTAAATATTAGTGTTGTATTTTCAAGTTACTGTTTTATATATATATATATATATATATATATATTTACGGTAGGAAACTTACAAAATATCTCCATGGAACGTGATCTTTATAGGATTTTGGCATAAAAGAAAAAAATTGATAATTTTGACCCATATAATGTATTATTGGCTATTGCTACAAATATACCCGTGCAACTTGGTTGACTGATTTTGTGGTCCAGGGTTACACACACACACACACACACGTATATGTTGTTGTGTGTGTGTGTATATATGTGTATATATATATGTGTGTGTATATATATATATATATATATATATACATAAACTGTATAAAATGCAGTTAACCGGCCATTCTAGCAAAATGAACTCAGACAAGGTGAATGCAGTGGGGTCTTGTATCACCATGGAATCATATTACCTGTTAGCTTAGCAAAAACTGGGTTTTATGTTGTTTCCTTTTTTTCTTATTTCAGTAGTGTGGCAGAAGTGTCTGACACATGCTTGTCAAGTCTGGACAGCAGCTGTACATCTGCACGAACACGCCCACTGCTGACCTGCAGGAGACGACGTCTTGTAAACCCAAACACTGTCCACAGTCTCAACGGCAAGGTGCGTTTGTGTGAAGTTTGTTGGTATGAATGTATCAATATTCCAGGAGAACATTTTTGGCTGATTTTGAAGTGCATCTGAAGTAAGTTTCATTCCTTTATCAGTTTCAGAGAGTGTCTTTCTCACCTCCACATGTGTGTGAGGTCAACGGCTCGTGTGTCATGTGTGGCAGTGCTCCTCCCCTCTCCAAACCAGACTTACCATTTAATCGCCCTCTGCTGGAGAGAGTCGCGCATCAAGACCGCAGCATCCACCCTGTTCTGTCCATGCAATCGGGTGAGATGCACAGTCAGATGCAATTAGAGCTAACAGCTATTTTCACAGTAGATTTTTCTGCAAATATGCAATGTGAATTTATGTATACAGTATGGTATGTATACAGTATTACTATATAAAATGATTTTAAAAAGTGTATATATTGTGTGTATACATATGTATGTTTTTAAAAACATTTTATAATATATATATTTTTGCTAGGGAAATTAAAAATGATGGACTGGCCCCCTCAAAGTCGCTTTATTTGGTTAGCTTATTTTTAAAATTAGTTAAGCAAAATATATGTAAGGAATAATTGACGACGGGTCGTTGAATCCTTAGAAAATAACGCACACCCGAATTGGTGATGCGGCCACGACGCGAAGCGGTTTTTCTACTTAAAACGTTGTTGAGAGTAGGATTAATTTCTTCCGCATCTCATCCAGTGCCTCCGTTGCTAATTCCAAAACGTTGTTTTTAAACCTAGTAATGAAGGCTTGAGCTGTTGATAGCAGAATAATGCAGTTAATAACTAAGTTATCAGAGAGAGAGAATTACCTGTGAGTCTGTGCATCTCTTAAAAGTGTTCGGCATCACTGTCTCTAGTAATAGTGAAACTTTAAGTTCATTTTCTTCATGAAAAGTGCCATTGTTGTTACCTTGCTTGTGAGTCATATAGTTTTCAAATTGTTAAACTATGTTACTGATAAAATCGCTAGAGTAGCACTAACAAGCACATGTGTGCAAACTGTATGTGTGTCTGTGAGGGAGAGAGCAGGGAGAGATAGAGTAAGTGTTTTCTGCACATAATGTAATTTTGTGGCAAAAACATGGAAATGATCTGTCGTTTTTATCCTATTGTTTACTATATTTATTTGTTTGGCCAGTGTCGTTGTGGGTTTCGGTTCTTTTGCTGTTTTACACTGTAAAGGACCTTTGAAATAACTCAAATCATTTGGCGAAGTGATTCAGACATGTAATGCAGTCAAGACCTGCCTGGAACTACGTTTGCCGTGCGTTTCCCTGAAAATAATTGCACACCTTGACATTCGTCAGCCAATCAGATTCAAGCATTCAACGGCCCCGTAGCATCTCAGAGGTTGCGTTAGACTAACATTTTCCGTCATTTTGACGGACAGGGTCATAAAAATTGTCATAATCTATTATCCGTCATTTAAATTTTCATATTTTTAATAACACATTTAATTGCTTTTATTTTTGTTCACATTTTAATTTTTAATAATGAACCTACAGGACGCGCATATAGGCTTATGCATTTATTTATTTATGATGAGAACAGATGAACAGAGACTGTGCGTCACTTTTCATGTTCAGCACACCCCGCAGTGACAGCCGAGGCCACTAAAAATAACAAAATATGCTAGGGCTGCAGGAAAAAAAAGATTTCTCGATTTTAATAGATTCTCATTTTTATGAACCAATATCGATTCTTAAATCCCAATCGATGCTGTTTTCAGTTCATGAATGAATCGTACACATAGTGCGCCTCCTATCCAATAAATCGCAATAGGCTAAGCTTTGTGCTTTGTTACTTTTGATATGAAACCGTCTCGGATTTCAATTTCTGTCCAATTTTTTTCAAGCAATAAATGCCGTACTATTTAATGTGGCACGATAGATCGCTGTAGACACCTCAGATCAAGCGAAGCGGCAGCGCACGTGTACTGATCATCTCTTTCGCTTTACTGGTGGGTACCTGCCTGTGCGTAATCAAAGGCATTGCAAAAAATTTTCTTTTTGTTCTGGAGCTGATGATCCCGCGCTCTGCTGCCACACTGGAGCGCACTCGCCACCAACTGGACAGGGGTGGGAATTACACTTATAAATTACAATAGATCACCCTCAGTTTAATCTGTCAAAAAGTGACGGAAAGCCTTCAGAGTTTTCCATCACTGCTAAAAAAAAATAAAAATAAATTCCATCAATAGAGTGGGGGAACTTTGTATGCGGATCGGCGGTTAGCATGAAACTGGTTCCCTCGACAAAAAGCCAATGGGATTTTTCTATAGGCTTTTGGATTATCACAAAAAATAAACTCTGTGTTCAATCATAGTTCATGAAACTTACACGTTTTGTCCATCAAGATAATCTTCACAAAATAATATAACTGATGAATTTTGATGCCTAAATACAAGCGCCAGAACTTAAAAGCTAAATTTAGGCTATAAACGAACTACACCCCCACGGTCGCTCGCCTTCAACGTCACCACCAGACCGCTTTCAGTGAAAAGGATTTACTCTGTATATGAATCTTAATCCACGCTACATGAAGCTTTTCATATAAACTGGAATAAATACAAAACTAGAGCCAAACTAAAACTGAAATGAGACATTAGTAATAAGTAGTATAGTGAATAAATTAAATAATCATAACTAAAGGACATTTGAAAGCACGTATTTCTGTACATTTCGAAATAAGGTGCATTAAAAGTCAATAAATCCTTGATTAATATGAATATTTTAATTTAAAACGCATCTCCACGTACTATTCAATTAAATTCTAGTGCATTTAATCTATATAACAGCAGAGTGAGCGAGTTTTTGGATATGGTAAGATTAAACTTATTTTAGTGAATAAAGTGCTACATTTCAGCTATCATTTTGTTGCGGTGGGTACACAATGTTATTTTATCCTTGCTTCTGGGAAATCCTCAATCTATATGCTTTCTAACAGCTTCATGTGGCCGCAAACGTATAATTTAAAGTGGCTTGAAGCACTATGCATCATTAAAGTTTCACTTTAACCACGTAAGGCCGGTAAATGTGGTGTTTACATGGAATAATCATATGAGTTTACCTTATGGTCCGAAACCAGAGTCTCCGTGTCAGTAGGAAAGCAATAAAACGAGCTTCTTCTGTCCGAAGACTTGTTGCATTTCGGGGCAAAGCCAAAAAAAACATTGTCGAACAACAATATAAAATGCGGGAAACTATTCATTGGTTATTCTACAATTAATTGTATTACAAATTATACTACAACTGGAAAATACTGTAAATTGATAAACTGTTTGGCGTGATGACGTTTAATGTCACGACAGCACCTGTAGTCCCATTTAGCAACTTGTTAGCAACCGTCTTTTTTAACAAACGTAACAGTTTAAAAAAAATCACGAGTGGGGTGTAACTGGTGTGTTTTATGTCGTAGAATAAAACGTGAAACTATCTTGTGCCTGTGTGAACCACGGACCTTATTTAACCTCTTAACTGTCACCGTCCACCCTGTGGGACGCCTACGTTTACTTCACTATTTTACAATTAAATCCTAATCTAATCATGACAAACTATATATCGTTGGAAAGGTCTAAGACTCCTAAATAGGTATTTTACCACTTTTTTTGTTAAAAAATTATGTAGGAAAAGTAATAGATTAATTTATGACAAGAGTGCACCTGAAAAAATCTACATCATAATAGGAGTTATGACCTTTGTCACAGAAAGTCTTATTTTTTGCCTTTTTCTCTATCACGCTTTAGAACTCATAAGAAATTATATATTAGTTAAACTTAAAATCTCAAAATTCATCCTTTGAAACCCATTTTAAAATCAGACATTGCATTACCATGGAAATGGTACATCAAAATCATGTTACAAAATGTTTTCATTCATGAATTATAAAAATTTAAGTTTGAATAGTGCACTATAATGTCTATGTTCAAAACTGTGAGTGACAGTTAAGGGGTTAAGGGATTTAACCAAAATCCCATTCAAAAAACCCATTGACTCTGGGACGATGGAACCGGAAGTGCTAAAATGCTAACTCGCTTCCGGGTTTTTGCCTACAAAGTGACATCATAGTTCCACCACTCTATGACAGAAAATTTTCGGTTAACGTGACCTATATATATATATATATACATACAGTGTTTCCCACAGACTTGGACTCTATTTGTGGCGGCATATACAGTATCTCACAGAAGGGAGTACACCCCTCAAATTTTTGTAAATATTTTATTATATCTTTTCATGTGACAACACTGAAGAAATGACACTTTGCTACAATGTAAAGTAGTGAGTGTACAGCTTGTATAAGTGTAAATTTGCTGTCCCCTCAAAATAACTCAACACACAGCCATTAATGTCTAAACCGCCGGCCACAAAAGTGAGTACACCCCTAAGTGAGAATGTCCAAATTGGGCCCTCTCCCCGGTGTCATGCGACTCGTTGGTGTTACAAGGTCTCGGGTGTGAATGGGGAGCAGGTGTGTTAAATTTTGTGTTATCGCTCTCACTCTCTCATACTGGTCACTGGAAGTTCAACATGGCACCTCATGGCAAAGAACTCTGAGGATCTGAAAAAAAGAATTGTTGCTCTACATAAAGATAGCGTAAGCTTTAAGAAGATTGCCAAGACCCTGAAACTGAGCTGCAGCACGGTGGCCAAGACCATAGAGCGGTTTAACAGGACAGGTTCCACAGGCCTCGCCATGGTCGAACAAAGAAGTTGAGTGCACGTGCTCAGTGTCATATCCAGAGGTTGTGTTTGGGGAAATAGACGTATGAGTGCTGCCAGCATTGCTGCAGAGGTTGAAGGGGTGGGGGGTCAGCCTGTCAGTGCTCAGACCATACGCCGCACACTGCATCAAATTGGTGTGCATGGCTGTCGTCCCAGAAGGAAGCCTCTTCTAAAGATGATGCACAAGAAAGCCCGCAAACAGTTTGCTGAAGACAAGCAGACTAAAGGCTAGTTCACACTACAGGATTTTAAGCCCGATTTGCAAGTTAACGAGCTCGCCGACAGGTCGGGCTGTAATTGGGGGAAAATCAGCGGGTGATAGGCGCTCCGCAATCTTTATGTGTGAACTACACAACGATGCATCAAAGACGCTAGCTGACACCTCGCCAACGCCAAACAAATATCTAGCATGCCAAATATCCGGACCAGTCGGCCGACTCGAAATCACGTGGTGTCAGGTGTCGTGACGAGTTACAGCCAATGAAAGAGCAAGGCAGACCGTTCGCAAAACCCGCCCACCCTAGTTACTGTTGCCATGACCGACAAACAATGCAGCTCTCACACTACACGTGTTCTCACGCAGTGAAAAATACATCGCAGATCAAAGAGGGAACTGACAACACACCGACAGAGAAGACAGAGCAGGTTCCTTCTGATATGAAACAAGATCTCAGGACTCTCAGCTTTTAAATTGAGTTATTTTTAAAGAAATTCAAACAATAAATACTGTTTTGTGGCTTTTCAATGTGTCGTGACAGATCACTGTATTGCCTCAGTTCAAACACGTGAATCGATTGTCTTTTCATATTTACTTAATGCACAAAATGAATATGAATAAACATCAGAAAGTGTTTTATTTCAACCGCGAAACACCATTTTTCAAATTGAAGTCCACCGAAGTTAATCTGCTCTTCTGTCTGATTTGTGGTTAAGGCTAGAAGGGATACAGCTGCGGCTACTGGGCATGCGCATTTACATATTTTCCGAGCCAACAATATAACATGAAACCTATAAAAATGGTTTTAAAAAGCACATGGCGTCGTAGTTTCATCACTTTAGAGTGTTGCAGTGACCGTCTTTTTGCAGTAAAGGACCTGTCATAGTTTAATGAGTGGGAAGATGACATGAAGCGTCACGGTTAACCTGCATTGAAAACAGATGAGCACACGTGCAAATTAAGCTCCTATTCGGGGCGAAGTTCATGGGATTTTGTCCACAGAATGATAAGAGCACACGTTTAAACATTATTTTATTATTTCTCACTCAGTATTTTAACTTAAGCGCTGCATACAGCGCAGGACATGACAGATTTTCTGGTGCGCAAAACAAGTAGACTGTAAAGGAATAGCTTAGCTCATTGCCGTTACCATGGCAGCCAGCAACAGCACAACTTAACCCTCCGCACATATTTATATTTAGTTATATTGAAAAAGTTTCAATTCAGTCAATCTTTTTTACCCCGTTTTAACATGTATTTCTATGAAGACAGGCAGCAGCGGCTGCACATAATATAAGCCTTCTGATTTGTCAGATCGCATGTCAATCAAGCTCTTTGCGAATGGTAAATTCTTGCGTGTTTTAATGACAAAACGTGGTTTAGGGACCGAATCGAGTCGTTGGGTGACAGTTGTTGTCAGCTCGTGTAGTGTGTAACCCCTGGTTGCGGATCATTTATACAGAGTCACATAGTGTGAACCACAACGACTTAAAGACAGACAATCAAGTCATGTAGTCTGAACAGCACAGCGATCTGCCGACGTGTAAAGTCGTGTAGTGTGAACTAGGCTTAAGGACATGGATTAATCATTACTGGAACCATGTGCTGTGGTCTGATGAGACCAAGATAAACTTATTTGGTTCAGATGGTGTCAAGTGTGTGTGGCGGCAACCAGGTGAGGAGTACAAAGACAAGTGTCTTGCCTACAGTCAAGCACGGTGGTGGGAGTGTCATGGTCTGGGGCTGCATGAGTGCTGCCGGCACTGGGGAGCTACAGTTCCTTGAGGGAACCATGAATGCCAACATGTACTGTGACATACTGAAGCAGAGCATGATCCCCTCCCTTCGGAGACTGGGCCGCAGGGCAGTATTCCAACATGATAACGACCCCAAACACACCTCCAAGACGACCACTGCCTTGCTAAAGAAGCTGAGGGTAAAGGTGATGGACTGGCCAAGCATGTCTCCAGACCTAAACCCTATTGAGCATCTGTGGGGCATCCTCAAACGGAAGGTGGAGGAGCGCAAGGTTTCTAACATCCACCAGCTCAGTGATGTCATCATGGAGTGGAAGAGGACTGCAGCGGCAACCTGTGAAGCTCTGGTGAACTCCATGCACAAGAGGGTTAAGGCAGTGCTGGAAAATAATGGTGGCCACACAAAATATTGACACTTTGGGCCCAATTTGGACATTTTCACTTTTGTGGCGGTGTTGTTACATGAAAAGATAAAATAAAATATTTACAAAAATGTGAGGGGTGTACTCACTTCTGTGAGATGCTGTGTGTGTGTGTGTGTATATGTGTGTGTATATATATATATATATATATATATATATATATATATATATATATATATATATATATATATATATATATATATATATATATATATATATATATATCATTGTTGTCAGAAGTTCACCATTCACAGATTCTCAATTTTATTGATGAGTTGTTCCAGTCCTAGATTTGTTAAAATTTCATGAATTGTAATGATTCTGTCTACATTTTTTTCTCCTTTCCTCCTCTGGTTTGTCTCTCAGATGTGGCTCTCAGCTTACAGTTGCAGAAGGTCTTGAGATCTCATTGGCAGACTCGTTCGTTTGACAGGATCAAACCGCTGAAGAAGATCTCTGTCAAACACAAGCTCTCCATCACACCATCCTCCTCCTTCCTCCCCAAACACAAATTCAGACTGTCAAACTCGCATGCGGCTGCAGTCCGTAAGTACACACACGTCTACTCACAGCCACTGACTGTGACAGAGTGACTGAAGTCATTCATTATTCATTCTTTCTCTCTGTCAGGGTTGGCCCGTCACAAGAACAGGTCGGAGAGGCTGCACAGGCTGCAGGTGGACAACATCTCATGTGTTCCAAAGCCGGACACACTCACACCCTGCAGGCCGGATCGTGCGCTGGACAGAAGTCACAGCAGGAAGAGGGTCAGAGAGCATTCACTGGACAGAGCAGACTGTGAGTGCACTGCTTTCCATACAAACATGACCCTAAATATGTCTTAAACAGCCTGTCTAATGAAAGCTTTTGGTTATTTCAGCTATGCACAGTTACTGACAGCAGCATAAAATAAAGCATGTAGTCATAAAATCTCATTTCAGTAGACTGAGGAGCACCCAGGGTCAGATATTAATGGGGGCTTGGGGCAAAAAAAGACACCAAAAATGAATGCAAGATACCAGGGTAAATAACGCCCCTGCACAATTAAACTAAAACAGTCATGACCATCATGATTGAAGTGAAATGAGAACATAAAAAGCCTTGATTATGGCATTATATTTAGATATTGTATTATAAGCATTATTACAATATCAAGGGCAATAATTGGCATTCATTTTTTTTGTCAAAATATTGCAGCCCAATCCTGTAATGAGCACTTGTTTTTTTAACTTTATAATTTATATAGGCTATTTAAAATATTAATCTCATACCATTATGCCATGTGGGATGCAGCTCTTGTGCCACCTTTGCAAGTCAAGTCACCTTTATTTCTATAGCGCTTTATACAATACAGATTGTTTCAAAGCAGTTTTACAGTGATAAACAAGGAAATAGTGATTCAAAGATGCAAACAAAAAAATTCAATTCTACTGAAAAGCTGCTCTAAAAAGAAGAGTAAATGGTGTAAAAATGACTTTTGTTCATTACATTTTATTGGTAAAATACTGTAGTATTCTGATTGATTGAATCAATTCATTCATGAATTGATTGAAATATTGTCTCTTAATGGAAAAGTACATTTTTGACCCTGGTACCAGACAGCTCAGTGAGACCAACACACAATTTAATTTGAAGTTACATGGTTAATAAGCACATATGTGTGTCTTATATGTGTATATATATATATTTTTTCATTTTTCTTTTCCTCATATAGCACCAAAAGTGGTGATGGATGCATGTCCAAGTCCATGTGCGTCTCTGTCCAGCTTTCACTCCTCCAACACCAGTCCCTTGACCAGACAGCTCTCCCTCCCCGTTGAGAGCAGCACTCCTCTGGGAAACAGCGTGGTACGTTCATTGTTTTCTGTACAATAGTTTTGGTTTAAGCCAAAAGTGCTCTTGACATGTGGCACAGTTAAAATTTAAGTGACTCGAGTTTGAATCCCAGCCACGTCCCCCTTCCCCTCCACTTTGCTTCCTAGCCACTCAACAATATACTGTCTAATATTGGCAAAAACATGCCAAAATAAATATTAGTGCAGTTTTACATGGTATTTAATACATAGGGCTTAAATTTAGGGATGAAAGAACGGGAGTCATAATATGACCCTGGACCACAAAACCAGTCTTAAGTGTCAATTTTTGAAATTGAGATGTATACATCATCTGAAAGCTGAATAAATAAACTTTCCATTGATGTATGGTTTGTTAGGATCTGACAATATTTGGCCGAGATACAACTATTTGAAAATCTGGAATCTGAGGGTGCAAAAAAATCTAAATACTGAGAAAAACTCCTTTAAAGTTGTCCAAATGAAGTTCTTAGCAATGCATATTACTAATCAAAAATTAAGTTTTGATACATTTACGGTAAGAAATTTACAAAATATCTTCATGGAACATGATTTTTACTTAATATCCTAATGATTTTTGGCATAAAATAAAAATTTCCAATTTTGAACCATACAATGTATTTCTGGCTATTACTACAAATATACCCCAGCGACTTAAGACTGGTTTTGTGGTCCAGGGTCACATATGTCCTAATGGTGATTTGTTAAACTTTATATTTAAACAAATGTCAGCATTGTACAGTCAAAGTCAGAATACGGTGCTCTCGTTAGGATTTTAAATAGAGCTCATGTGTTCACTTTTCATTCATGTTTTAAACAGCCCGTTCGGAGAAGAAGAGGCGAGAGTCCGTTTGATATCAACAACATCGTCATTCCAATGTCAGTGGCTGCCACCACCAGAGTGGAGAAGCTTCAGTACAAGGAAATTCTCACACCCAGGTGTGTCTCCAAGTCACTCACAGTGCCTCTTAGTCCACTGTTCATTCAACTCCATGAAAGCTGACTGTATCGTATTTGATATGCCAATTTATAAGCCCTAAAATGATTAACATGATCAAAACGCACTGAAAAACCTGTTGTACATAATCTACTACATGCTTTCTGCCGTCTAATTGACAGTTTATAGCAAGTAAAAGGCCTTTCAGTATAGTTGTAAAAACGTCGCCCTTCAGGTGTCTTCTTGCTGTGAAATTATTTTTATAAAGTAAATGTAAGAAGAATCTAAGGATTTCAAGATAAACACTTAGACTGAAATAATTTGAGTTTACTTGACTATTCATACATATTATTGTTATTATTATTATTATTATTATTACTGTCATTTATTTATTTTTTAGAAAATTGTGTTAAAATGTAAATGAGATAAATGAGGCCTTCAAAGAACATTTATTTGTTCATCTCTCAATCATCACTGTATTGCAGTAAGTTTTGCCCCACATTAAAAACATCAGAGCTTTGACTGTAAAACTAAACATTAAATATCATCCTATTATGACATATTATTGAGAGAGACAAAGTGACAGCTGATATTTGTATCATTTTATTAAGTAGTCTGTTACACTGTTATAAAGATCTCATTGATTTACAATACAAGCTATCGGAATTTCATCATTTTGGCAATATAAATATCAGCAAATGCCCCAGTTGCATAATTTTCTTTATTAGTTGTTTTTCCTTCTGAAGTTTGAGCTACATATTCTCACTTTATCATACTATATGGGTTATGAAATCCTGATGTATCAAATATGATACTGAACAAAAAAAACAGTTTTTTTTTTTTTGTCTCTACTCACACTTATTTCTCTGTTGTTCAGATGGAGGGAAGTGGACATTTTAGCTAAACCACTGGCAGAGGAAGACAATAACATTCCGGTATAACAGCCATCTTTTTTTTTCTTCCCATATATTCCAATTCAATCTCTTGTCGATCCTTATTAGTGATGTGACCCAATGATTGATCCGTGTAGGTGGAGGACCTTTCAGATGCCGCGTTTGGTAAACTCCACCAGCAGTTAGAGGATCAGGAGCGCTCTCGCTGGCGATGGACGGCTCTCGCACCCGCCAAGAGGAGAGGCAGCAGGTATCTGCCCTACTTGATCTTACCAGACAATGTTTTTCCTGTTTTGTGAGTTTATAGTTAACCATGTCATTCCACAGGTCCTATAAATCCCTGGACGGGCGAACGACACCATCAATAATGGGAACGAACCCTTCGACGCCTCAGCCCTCATCCCCAGACGCAAGTCACTTCCACCTCCTGCAGGACTACGGGCCGGTGCAGTCACCCCTGAGCCCACCCAGCCCCGACACGCCGTGCTCCCGCGACGCACAAACACCTCACACCAGAGACGCACACAGACTGCTGTACAGCGAAGACACGTGCGGCTCCACTTCAGACTGCACCTTTGAGGAGATGGTAACGTACATGCATTCTCGCACCAGTTTCATGATCATCGTCCTGCTCATTTTCTCCATAGAAAAAAAATTTAATTAAAAAAATGCTCTTCTATTTTACATCTTACTTTCTAAAGAGCAATCTAAAATTAAAGTAAATTATTTTATTGATTGGCGTTAGTATTTTTGGAAGTGTTTATCTTTATTGGCTTTGTCTCATCGCCACAGTCGCAGCTTAATCAATTAGGTTAACATTTAATAGTGGGTATGAAAAATTGAAAAATGCGCTTTCAACTTAATACAATACAAAAAAAACCCTTTAAATAATTTAAAATAATTTTGTGCTTTTGTGGCCCTAACTTAACTTCCGGTAGACATCCAAATAAAGTAGGAGAACTCGAGGTTTCCCTGGTAACGGCTGTCCGGCTGTACACAAGCAGCACTGAGCTTACAAACGCTGCTTTATCAGGCATATAACATGCAAGATTAAATGAAAATGACATCGAACATTTTCCAAAGATAGTGTTCCTTCAGAAATACAGTGATATAAAACACACCTCGTTTTGATTTTTAAACGTGCATTAAACACCACAAATAAATAAATGTATGTCAAACACCTCCCACAGCACAACAACCTGAGCCCAACTTCATTACTCATCACTTTAACTTTAACTGCGTTTGTAGCCGGCGCCACTAGCCAGACCAATTAAAAAAAAAAAACCCAGACCGGAAGTTAACTTCGGGCCAGGCACGTGCGCCCGATGAAACCGTCTATATAACAAAACGTAAATGAGTCTATAGATGAAAATAAACTATTGTTTAGTCAAAAGTTTGAGTTTGGATTTGAAAAGAGTCTATACAAAAGTACTATACAAAAATATAGTAAAAAACAATTATTTAAATAATTCTGTAAATCGTATAAATATTACTACAATTTAAAATGACTGTTTTCTGTTTTAATATCTTAGGCCCTGTCCACACGAATGTGGTTATTTTCAAAACCTCAGCCTTTTCTATGCGGTTTGGCCGTTTGTCCTCACACAAACGCTGCAAGATTTTCAAAAACTCTGGTTGTAGTGTTATCGTGTAGACAGCGAAACCGGAGTTTTCTCTGCCTACTGGAAACTTTTTCAGGCTTCTGATTGGCCAACATGGCTTTACGGTTGAGATTATATCTCCACCTGTTGGTTTGACATGCTCTTGACAGTGCTTCATAGCATGCGTTTGCATGTGGACGGAGATTTTCTTTAAAAATGAAAGGAAAAACTCAGTTTATAAGAATACCCATGTACGTGTGGACATGGCCTTAAATTCCTGTGATCAAAACTGAATTTTCACCATCATTATTCCAGTCTTCATTGTCACATGATCATTCAGAAATCATTCTAATTTGCTGCTCAATTAATATCAAATTCTTTGGTGCTAAATTATTAATGAAAGTTGTTATTATTAGCAATACTGAAGACACTTTGACTTTTTTGTGGGAGGGGGGTTAGTATAATAACAGTAGTATATTTTATGTTATGATATTTCTATTTAAAATGAATTGCTTTTTTATTGTTAGAGTTCAAAACGTAACTCTTCAATGTGTTTTGTTTTATAAATGGGAATGGGCAACTGCGATAATACATACAGAAACACTATTTAATTTCTTTACCACAAATTCCATTCTTAAAATCCTGCATGTCTTTTTTTACCCTGATAGACGGTCCAGCCCTGGGAGCCCAGGAGTTTTCCTTTACCTGAGGACCCGATAGTGGAGCCCGAGACGGACAAGAGTCAACCGAGCTTTCCTACAGGCCTCAGAGCCGACGCCCACTGCAGGGCGGAGTCAGAGAGCGACGCTTCCTCGCCGTGACGATGAACTGATTAACGACCTTAAAACCACACCTCCTATGGCATTAATTGAGAAAAAAACTCATACTAATCAAAACAAACAAAAAAAAAAAAAATCTGTCAGGACTTCTGTTGTTTGATATTCAAACATCAGCCAATTATTTTCACAGTTTTTAGTGAATATTACAGAACATAGAAAGCTAAACCTGTCTTCTAAAACTCTTTTCTCAGAAGAAAAATGTAAACGAGATGTATGAAAGTTGTTTCCATAAATGTTTTCATAGTCAGCTAAATATATCATTGGGACTTAGTGTGGTATTCTAACCTGTCAGGTGAACACTATGTAGTGCACTGTGTAGCAGACTTAAGAGGGCTTGACCAAAGGGTGCCTCTCTGCTGGACTTATATATGTATGCTTGTGTTGTGAAGTGACAAACCAAAACCTGTCAAAAATACTTGTCCGCGTTATGCTCGGTTGACGGTCACGTACCAAGCAGAGATCTTCTCCTCAGTTAAAAAGCACTTCACAGGGCGTCAATATCTTGCTCTCTTCCTCGATCCTCCCTTTTTCTCGTTCTTTTTAATAATTTCCCACCAGCATATGGAGTGTGGCTATGCTGATGTTCATGGCATCATGTATCTCAATGTTAATGGAGAAATTGCAAGCTGTGCGAAACGAAGCCTTTTAGTGCACATCAGTTTAGCTCTCACACTTCGGCCCTTACGTGTTTCAGGCTCTTTCTACATCATCTGTCGAGATTGTACTTTGTATTTCTTCTGAAAGGAGCCAGATGTTTCACACAGAGCTGCCCTTCTCAGGTTATGCAGTTGTATGGAAACTTGTGTTAACAAGGCGTCTGTTTTTCTTTCACTTTGTCGGTGTGACCCCATATTAGTGTTCTTATTCCGCACTGTCGCCCCTTCGAGAATCTACTTGCTATGCAACTCAACATTATTGTTGTGGCCCTGTCCTTTTTCTTTTTCATACAATCACAATGTCTTTTTTTAATTTCTTTGATGTGTCTTTCTCTTCATAGCTGTTTGAGACAGGTTTCATTGTAATTCAGACTGTTTCAGATGTTAAATCATTTGCAGAAAAAAAAGAAAAACAAAAACACCCTTTTGTAAATAGTACCATTAAAACAAATCAAACTCCATTCAGATTGTACGCCTCATCACTGTGTGCTGTAGCGATAAAACAACCAACCTTCTGTAATGTAATGTTTCTGTCACCTCTTCTTGTCTCCGTGAAGTGCATTAAAATCCTTTATGACATGGTCTGTCTGAATGCTCAATTCTGATTGGCTGGCAGGTGTTGATTAAATTCGTTTAACTGCGCAGGTAGTTCCAGGTCAGTTTAATCACGTTCATGCGCTTCTAACATTGGTAACCATAGTAACATACAGTGACGGTTGAATAGTAATACAGACGAAAATAACCGTCATTTTTATCGTTCCGGTCAAATATTGCAGCGCAAATATTATTAACATCTTTAATATGTGAATGCTGGCAAATGACCATGGCATAAACGGGATAATCAACGGCTAGCTGTGCATTAAACGATTTGAATGCACTTCGCGGAGGATAACGGAGAGAAACGAAAACTTTGGAATCATTTTCGGAACGGTTTTTTTCTCTCTCTCCAATTGATGAATGATAAAACATTGACAGCCAATCAGAATCCACCAGACTTTAAACCGTTCAAGCATTTAAAGCGGCAGATGAGCGCGCTATGGCAAGCCGTTTTAGCATTTAATCTATAAACCGTACTAATATCTATTTTAATGCTACTAGTACTTATTTTTCAGATACTAGTATCTTTTCCATTTAAGTGCTAGTACTTATTCATTAGCTACTAGTGTTTATTCTTTAGGTACTAGTGTCTTTTGTAAAAGTTACTAGTACTTATTCATTAGATACTAGTTCTTATTTATTAGATACTAGTACTTATTCCAATAGTGACTAGTACTTAATTATACTCTTTTTGTTAAGAAAAAAATAGAACTAGTTCTTATTTTTTAGTTACTTGTAACTTTTTAGACCAGAGATATCCTGAACTTGATAGATACTAGTACTTTTTAAATTTGCATTTCTGCCCAGTATGCTAATCGTATGTTGAATATTAATGAACCAGCAAAATATAGGAGAGAGATTAGACAAGAAACGGAAACAAGGAGATGGATGTACTTTTTTTGAGGAAACCACATGGAAAAGCAACAATCATTTGTACACAAGCACATAGAAAACCTATTTTGTCAGTTTTATAAATACTGTAATTTTGTAAACATGGTAGCCTAGCCTGTTTGTTAGTCATCGAGTGACCTCTAGTGGCAGGATGGAGATAAGACACCAATTTCATTATCTGTTATTTACCTCCAGCAAAAACAACAAACATCATATCAGGGCTGTATGTTAATTTTTTTGCATGTAGCACTGGTGCTACAGACATTGAATAGTTTTACATTAATGTTCTTTACAGGGCACACAAAATCCGAACCTTATGGTTTTCAGACAAATATTTTCTTTATTTGGAAAAAAAAAATATGGTACCAATTTTGGTGAGGCATGTGTGAATTGTAGCCTCCGTTTCCTGTTCTTAGCTGACAGGAGCGGCACCCGGTGTGGTCTTCTGCTGCTGTAGCCCATCTGCTTCAGGGTTCGATATATTGTGCGTTCAGAGATGGTATTCTGCATACCTTGGTTGTAAAGAGTGGTTATTTGAGTTACTGTTGCCTTTCTATTATCTCTAACCAGTCTGGCCATTCTCCTCCGACCTCTGACATCAACAAGGCATTTTCGTCCACACAACTGCCGCTCACTGGATATTTTCTCTTTTTCGGACCATTCTCTGTAAACCCTAGAGATGGTTGTGCGTGAAAATCCCAGCAGATCAGCAGTTTTTGAAATACTCAGACCAGCCCGTCTGGCACCAACAACCATTCCACGTTCAAAGTTACTTAAATCCCCTTTCTTCCCCATTCTGATGCTCGGTTTGAACTTCAGCAAGTCGTCTTCATCTAGAGTCGTCTGCATCTAGATGCCTAAATGCATTGAGTTGCTGCCACGTGATTACCAAGCAATTGAACAGGTGTACCTAATAAAGTGGCCGGTGAGTGTATATCAAAACTAATAATGATTATGGTTATTATTTCTAAATAAAACCATTAAACAAAATAAGGAATATTACTTTTGTAATAACACTTACACTATAATATACAAAACTGAGTATTTAAGAATAAATATAATAATAAATATAGCTGCAAGAAAAAGAAAATTTTTTACACTTCTCTACACTGAAGAAAAACTTAAGGATTTGCAAATGTTTACTTCAAAGTTCTTAATTATTTTTACTTGTTATTTTGTGAACAATAATGTGTAATTTCTTTTCATTCGTACTCTTTGCCAGAGGGCGCCCTTGCGCAGAAACTCCACTAGTGAGACTCACTTCCAGGAATCCCTTATATGGACAAAGACATTCAGCTTTCGCTGTTTATGTAGCCTAGTAGCTGCATAACATGCAGATATTAGACGTTTTACTGATGAAACATGAAGAAAATAAACAATGATTGTGACAATATATGGTTTTATCTGTGTTCTTCAATCCATCTCGGGTATTTTTATACGTTTTTTTATAAGTATGTTTAAAATGCTATGCTAATCGACATAGCCTTTATCACTAATAATAATATGAAGTGGCATGATTTCTGCCTCATTCTGTTTAATGAAACCATGTCAGATACATGTCAATATACTTTTGTTGGACAACAGGTTTGTAATCTTTTCTTTGTGTTTTTATGGTAACCAATTAGCAAGGTAGGCTAACATACAAAGCCGGTTAGCCCTACTTAAATTAATTCAGCATATTAATGTATTGTATTGCCATGTGGACTCTGATTGGACGGTTGAGAGGTACTCGTGTTAATGTAATGATTTATTTGAATTACGATATCTCCAAATACATTCTTACTAGTTCTTTCTGAGGTTGAAGATACCTCCAAATGAACAGGCAGTGGTAGTTATTCTGTTTTTGATACCATCTTTTAATTTCTGACTAGTAATTATTGCGATAGTGACTAGTATCTATTTAAATATTGCTAGTAAGCATTCATTAGATACTAGTACTTATTTTTTTAGATACTGATACTTATTCATTAGATACTAGTACCTATTTAATAGATATTAGTAGTTATTCATTAGGTACTAGTACTTATTTATTAGACACTAGTATCTTTTGTAATTACTACTAGTAACAATTCTTATCTTACTAGTCAGATCTGCTTTTTTACTCGTCTTATGTTATGACTAGTCCAAATGGCTACAGTAGAGTTCAATTAAAAAATGTACTAGTAAAATAAAAAATCTTACTAGTAACATTTTGAACAAGTACTAGTATCTAATAAATGTGTACTAGTATCTATTGAATAAGTACTAGTATCTATTTAATAGGTATTAGTATCTAATGAATGAGTACTAGTTTCTAATAAGCACTAGTATCTAATAAATAAGTACTAGTGTCTAATAAATAGGTACTAGTATCTAATAAATAAGTAGTAGTATCTAATAAGTACTAGTGTCTAATAAATAGGTACTAGTATCTAATAAATAAGTAGTAGTATCTAATAAATAAGTACTAGTGTCTAATAAATAGGTACTTGTGTCTAATAAATAGGTACTTGTGTCTAATAAATAGGTACTTGTGTCTAATAAATAGGTACTAGTGTCTAATAAATAAGTAGTAGTATCTAATAAATAGGTACTAGTATCTAATAAATAGGTACTAGTGTCTAATAAATAAGTAGTAGTATCTAATAAATAGGTACTAGTGTCTAATAAATAAGTAGTAGTATCTAATAAATAGGTACTAGTGTCTAATAAATAAGTAGTAGTATCTAATAAATAGGTACTAGTATCTAATAAATAGGTACTAGTATCTAATAAATAGGTACTAGTGTCTAATAAATAAGTAGTAGTATCTAATAAATAGGTACTAGTGTCTAATAAATATGTACTAGTACCTAATGAATGACTACTAGAACATAGAAATTAAGCACTAGTCACTAGTGGAATACTTACAAGTCAAAACTGAATTGATATCTCAATTACGGATCTCAATGAAAATTTTTTAAAATTTGTTACTAGTAACAATATAATAGTTACTAGTCACTATTGAAATAAGTACTAGTATCTAATAATTAAGTACTAGTATCTAATCAATAAGTACTAGTATCTAATGAATAAGTACTAGTACCTAATGAATAAGCACTAGTATCTAATGAAAACATACTAGTATCTAATGAATAAGTACTAGTAACTTTAAAAAAGACACTAGTAGCTAAAGAATAGCACTAGTAGCTAATGAATACGTAATAGTACTTAATGGAAAAGATACTAGTATCTAAAAAATAAGTACTAGTAGCATGAAAATAGATCCTAGTAAGGCTTATAGATTAAATGCTAAAACAGCTTGCCATACGCGTCAATAAAAACCGAACGACATCTTGCGTTGGTGTGGAGGCTAGACTAATGACGTCACACAACTTCCGTTCTGACGCGAAGCAGGGTATTCTTACTTCTTCCGGATCCCTAACAGCATTGAGTTCACCCAGACGCTTGTACATCTGCCAAAAATATGGTTAGAGGATGACTGCCGCGGTCTACTGTCGTCCTTATTCAAGGCGAGGCGTTTGCTGTTTGAAGTCGAGGGAGGAGTTGGAAACGCAGCACTGAAGTCATACTTTCTGATTCCCGCCACTCTGGCACAATGTTTACCGTCTTTATTACAGTTAGATGAAGTTGGTTAGATATATTTGTCAAATAAACAAACGTTTTATACATTTACATGTGGTAACGGAAAGCCTTTTCATTCAGTAATTTATGTCCTGCTTAATACAGCGCCTGTACAAGAATAGTTCAACATAACAAGCTTGTAACGTACTATTTAAATATCAATAAAATGGGGTCTGTAATTTTCCCCGTTTATTTTTATAACAATGTAATTCAGAAATAAATATTAAGTTTACATAAAAAGCTTTTACTGTTAAAAACAAATGCGAGTATTTGTGTAAATAGATGTAAAACGCAAGTCATAGCTGTTTATCACATTGCATAGCCTATAACGAAAATAAAATACAATCGATCATATTAATCAATAATAATTCACAAAGAAAAAACGGGGTATACATGTAGTTAAAGTGAAGGTGAATGGAGGAATTTAATTCCTTTAAGTCATTTTTGAATTGTTTCAATATTAATCATTTTATTCTTGAACTGGATAATGGGTTTCTTTTCAGACCACTTACATTTATGGATGTGAAATTTGCTACGTAGTAAAAAGATTTAATATAAAAATATGATTTGTGTCCATGTCATTATGTCAGTTATTATACTGTGCGCGCTCGAGAAGATTTGCGCGAGCCATTCCTATCTCGAAGCTGATGGTAAAATATGCAATCTATTTGAATTCTATTGAGAAACTGCCACTTTAAAATGCTATGGAGAAAGTCGAACATTATCTAAAAAAGGCACAAACTAAAAAGACTGAAAAGAGAAGAAAACAATCTTGCACCAGCACTAACATAATATTCAAATATTTTTAAACTACTCATGACCACCTTTACTATAATTTATCACGTTTTACTGTAGGCTTATTTATTGTGGCAAATTTTGTCTAATTTGTAGAATTTATAACAGATAATCTGTTAAGGGAAAAGATTTTTCCCTATAGATTTATATTGCAACTGTGGCATGTTGTAGCTATTGTTTCTAAAGGCTGTTGTTTCTCATAACAAATGCAATACAGATTAATAAAAAAGTCATTATTGGCCTGGTAATGATTAATAGGCGAGCCATATTATAACAAATGCTATAAGAACTATGGTACTTTTTCATAAGAGCAAGTACAAGTCAGAATCAAGAGCCAATGGCTTCTAAAACCCAGCCTTCAGATATTCCAATGATAGCATAGATTAAATCATTAAGAGCCTGATGAACTGTTAAGGAGTAAGAAATAAACAATATCAGTATAAGAAAATGTTAAGTTAGATTGACTTCCCATGGTGTGTTGAATTGGAACATTCTGTCAAACTATAGCCTAAGTGTCTAATAATATAAAATACATTATATATCCTATGTAAACAAGTAATTGTTAACTAGCCCATTACTTTATTGCAGTTACGCAATCAACCAACTTTGCATGTGTGGTGGATAGCACAAAAGACCATTTTACAAAAATAAACATTTAAGCAAATAAATAAACCTCAAGAGGGAGCATGACCCGGGGTCCACTTCAACCCCCCCAATGTTCAAACCAAAACTACGGCATTGTTGCTACCACCTGAAACATTGCCACCACTATTGAGAAGACTTTTGGACTGGGACAAGGTCTTGTTTTCCAACGGTAAGTTGTCTGTCTTTCTCTATTATTTTTTAGACTTTTTGAGTAATATTTCTGTTAAATGGTCATTTAAATGGCTCTATTTCATGGCAATAACTTACTGACAATATTTTAAGCTGTCAAGGCTGTTTTACCAGAAAAAAATAGGGGGTTTAAAAAGCGCTATATGATGACCCCATTTCAAAAATCTAAATTGCTTTTGATGATATACAAACCCTTAGTGATACATCATCCTATATTACAAGAAATTACACATCTTTGCAAAATTTAATAGCTCCTGTTTGTCTTTGTACTTGGGCCAAAATAAATTAGGCCTACTGAATATTAGTTTAGACAAAAATAAGTCAAATTTACTTAAATTTAAATAAATATTTACTTAGGTTTACTCTTTTAAAACATTTTTACTCTAATACTGGGTTGGGGAAAAACATATCACATTTATATTTTATCTGTAAATGTGTACACTGAAAAGGAGAGATTTTTTTTTCTCCCCACAAACGTTTTTTTTTTTCTTCCAAATTTGACATAGACCCTCTTGCTCCCCAAGGCAGCTGCCTGGGTGTATCCTGGCCTAAAATAATGTCTATTTTTTGGCCTACTTTTGTGGAATGTTGAACACAGTGAGACCAAAAATATGTATTAAGAAAGTGAACTGGGTCAGTTTTGATTTCATGTACACTTTAACAAGGAATCTTTCATGCTAAATGTTCCTTCTAAGCCTTTTCAATTCTGGTTTAATGGGATAGTTCAGCCAAAAATGAAAATTCTGTCATCATTTACTCACCCTCAAGTTGTTCCAAATCTGTATGAGTTTCTTTTCTTTAGCCAAACACAAAAGAAAATATTTTGAAGAATGTTGGTAACCAAATAGTTCAGTAGCCATTGATTTCCCCATACTGTAAAGGATAGACCTTTACAGTTTGGGGAAAAAAAAAAAAAAATAAGTGGCTACCAAACTATTTGGTTACCAACGTTCTTCAAAATATCATCTTCTATATTCAGCAGAAGAAAGAAATTCCGACAGGTTTGAAAATTGAGGGTGTCAATGACAGAATTTTCATTTTTCATTAAAGTCATTAAAAAAAAAAGTATCAGGACATTTGCTTAGTATCCTTTATTTCCAAATTCACATGTACATCAACAAGAATCATTGTAAACCAGTTATTAATAAAACACACGAACAATATTGACAACCACAGATCCCAAGCTAAAATTTACAACTGCAAAAATGGTGTATGGAGTCAATGTCAACAGGATGGCAAAACTGCACCCAGAACTATGTCGAAGGTGTGCTATAGAGTGAGACATTTAAACCAAAGGACCGACTGACTTTCTTTCCTACTTCCTGTCCGCAGAACGCTCACTTTATCTCTCATCACAACATCAAAACCGTAACAAACAGCTTATCCCACATCCAAGCTCTCCCGACCTTCCCAAAAACACCCTACTCAGAAAACGTTCAGAAACTTGTTGCCAATTCATGTAAAAACTCAGCATGCAGATTAAAATGTTGCAAGCATGGTTTCTGAACTTCTCTGCTTTGAATTTTTTTTTTTTTTTTTTTTGAAGTCTCTTCAAGTCCTTATATAAACATACAGTCATAAACATACAATAAACATACATTAAATATCTAATGGTAGTTACACGGCTCCATCTCCAACACAAAGAAACAGGGGTCGCCGTCTGAGTAGTGCTCTTTTCCACTACCATCTACATAGATTCCTAATAAGCACATCAGCGATTATGGGATATACGCAAGTAGGCGTGTAAGAGGCAACGCAGTATTTCGGGCTGCTTACATGAAATGCATGCTAGGAGCAAAGATCATGTGGAGTGGTTCGAAGCTCATTAAACATTCTGCGATAGTGCAGTGCAGGGGGGAGAATTTAAGCCATATGATTGGCTGAGGTCATTACATCATCGTTCAGTAAGACAGAAGACCTTGACTTAACATTTCATAGCTATAAAGTGGAAGCGGATGATGTGGTCACATGTGACAGATCCAAGCTGAACGGCATGCTTGTGCTCGAGTGACGCTTTCCGTGAATAATACAATACTTGATATTGTTAATGTCGCCAGAAAAATTACAATACAGTGGGTGCGTGCCTGAAGACGAACAGTTTGGCAATTCATCTCATAAATTATTTCTCAGCTAGAGAAATGAGAGGAACTGTTGGCAGTATTACGGAGGAAGTTTACAGGTGCATAGGTGTTTTTTTCACAAGATATTTCAAATAATGTTCCGATTTCTCACATGCAACCTGTTATTAATAAAACAATAACACTTTACAATAATGCATTTTGAATCAAACAAAAAGAGCCATTTTTTACAGCAATTTTTAATCCAGGTCAACTTCTTTCCTATTGTTCATTGTTAGTAAATAAATGTTAAAATGCATGAGTATATGTAGAAATTAACATTTATCGAGATTAATAAATGCTGTAAAAGTATAGTTTGTTGTTATTTCGTGATACCTAATGCCAACAACCTGAACCTCAATGTAAAATGTTAACCAATCAAACTGTTTAAAACAGCAGACATGTCCATCTTGGTTAAAACACATGGCTACAATTTTATGATTATGTTAAAAAATATAAATGGAAGTTAAATGTTCCGTTAGTTGCCAAGTTAGAGAACAAGCGAACAAAAAAAAAAAAGAAAAGGGAGGCATTTTCAATGAAGCACTGACGTAATTCAAACCAATAATTTAAGACTGCCAGTAGGCACACAAAAAAAGTGTTTTCATTTTATAAACATCCCATATTCATCCACAGAATAATATTGAAAGAGACGTTTCCTTATGAAGCACTCTGAATCTCATGGTCATTTTAGACGTGAAGTATAATCTCTGATCGACAGCACATACGAGAGATCGAAAACAACTAAACAGCTTTCAGCCTTCTACACAAAGCCGTTACGCACCTGTTTTTCTTCACATAAGCCTTGCAAATCATTTCAAACAAATTGTGGGGCTTTAAGTTTCTTTCTCAAAGTCAAGATACCATGCTCTAATTTTCATTCTAAGCACTGCTAAGCGATTTATTCATAATCTCAATCTAATTTTAGCCTGATTTAAAAATGAGAACAATCCTCTCTGAAAGAAAAAATGGGTTCTGTATGAACTGGCCTAAATCCAGTAGGAACCAAGGAAATATATAATGGTCAACAAAAGCCAAACAAATACATGAATGTAATTGTGTGCTACTGAATATAGTCAATGGAGGGCGGTTGGGGGAAATGTCCAATTGTTAAAAATTTCCACCGTGGGCACTGCCTTAAAGTGAAGGATGAGGCAAATTCATACATAATTCACAGTTCAAACAGCTTCATTGGCCTATAACAAATCTTAAGTATTACAAAATCGAACAGTTACTTGGCGTTGTTTTCTGGGCCACAAAATGACTTTCAGAGAGAGGTTAGAATACCATCAGGTATGCGGAAGAGAATGGGAGGAGAATTCGGTATGGTACAATCACAAGCCCTGCTTAGCCAGCGATGCAGACACCTGGTCAGCGAGGGTGGAAAGCTGCGGTGGGTCAGCCATGTTGATGCTTCCAGAAGAGGAGACGGTGCTCAGGCCGTGTGGCGACTCCTCCAGAGACACGATTTCTGCGCCATGGTCGGTTCGCGCTTTGGCCTGCTCACGGAACATCAGTTTGTGCGACTCAATCTGAGAAAAGGAAATGTATATGAACTAATGACCGCAAATGAAACCTCCGAGGTGAAATGGAGAGCATCCAGCGTCGGCTTATGTTGGCTCAGAGCAGGCCTGAGATTCTTGGATGGAGATTAAAACCTAATTCTGCACTGAATATCTAACGTAATGCTTTCCTGTAGCTCAAATAGTAGAGCATGGCGCTAGCAACGCCAAGATCATGGGTTCAATTCCCAGGGAAAGCAAGAGCTGATAAAATGTGAAAACTGTAACTTGAATGCAATGTAAGTCGCTTTGGATAAAAGCGTCTGCTAAATGCATAAATGTAAATGTAATGGTGCTATTTCCATAAACTACTTCCTAGGAGTATTTGAGTTTCTAATACTCTAGATGAGCATATTTGATTTGAGAGCAAGAATATTTGTTGAGTACCCTCAAAATGCTGAATAATAATAATAATAATAAATGAATAAAAAATGCATTAAACAATAAAAAAGGTGTAAGATGGCATTAAAAGGGACAAAGGAGCAGAGAAAAAAAATCATAAGCAAATAATAAATAAAAAAAGGTTTTTTTTGTCAGTTGCTCTTTTCTAATGATGATTTCACATCACTCTGTGCCAGAAGATGGCACCCAAGATGCATTTCACAAGATACTTGTGCATAATTGTAATTCATTAATATGAAATATTTTGTCTTTGTTCATCTGCCAATTTAGACATCAATTTATTAATTGATTTCTTATTTGCAAATGGATTTATCAGATGATGATGATGATTGTTGCCATTTATTTTTTATTTAATATTTCTTTTCTTTTTTTCTTTTGAAGGCAAGACACTACAGGCTCCATTTTTTTCATACTGTTCAATTTTGAGAATTTGACCTATTTTGCTTTTACATGCTTATTTTATTACACTTACTCTATTTGCATCTATAGATTTTAATTTATTATGCGTATCTTTAAAGTCTGTTTTCTCAAAAAAAATTTCTGATGCGCTGAGCCAGAAATCTCCAATTCAGTAGCACTTGCATCAAACTTTACAGGTTTATTCCCATCTATCTATCTAGCTTTTACGAAAGGGTTTGTTGATATATCATTCATCTAATATATATTTAACATTTTATTCTTCAAAACAAACAGTCTTAATGTACTGCGATTAATCAGCTGGGTAAAGTATGGTGATAACTATTAGTTAAAACAATAGTTTTACCCTATTCACCTGTAGTGTCTCCAAATATATGACAGTAAAGTGCTAGATAGTTTGATGTGGATATCTCCCCCTCTTTGAATACTTACTGGAGTCCTCAATCTTTATCTGGGGGTTGCTGAGGAGGATGGGCTCTGGGGACATACTGGCAGATGAGAGGGTGGGGGTATCAGACGGGTCTGGGGTGAGGAAGCCCTCATCTCGGGGCGTATCTGCCCCTCTCCCCTTCTCTCTCTAGAAACGTACCCCAGGGTGGCCAATGGGTGGTGAAATGAACACCATGGTCAACCAAATCAGAAGGAAACACAAAATGATATGGGTTCAACAAAAAGGGAAATGATGGTAACACAAAACTAAATAAATAAATAAATATTCAAATTAAAGATGATGAAGTATGTAATGCTTATATTTTTTAAATCCCAGTTTAATATGCAGAGACATTTCTAAGAAACACATTCATTCTGAAGCTCACGGAATCCAAACAAAGGACAATGAGATGAGATTTCAAAGAAGTTAAAATTAGTTCAGGGGATTTATTTAAACCTGATCTTCTAAAGAACCAAATGATTCAAACCAAGAGATCACCCGAGACAGATTTACACAGGCATGGTTGTAAAATGATAAGGATTTATGAATGTCCTTATTTAACTTTAGGGTGGAGAGTGAATAATTGGAGTATCATATCCCGTCAGCGGAGGACATGTCGTCTTACCCTCCTGCTGCCTCCTCCAGGTACGTGTTTAATGTTGTCCATAGATCCGACCTTTGACTGAGCCTTGAATTCAAGCTTCTCAGACCTGATCTCAATGTTTCCTCCACCTTGAAAAGGCAGGTAAAATTCCTCATGATTTAACTAAATAAAATTCAAAATTATTTACATGCATTCAAAATGCTAATGCTGGGTACACACCACAAGATAATCGGGCTGATTTTGGGCCGATCTCTCCCCTTCTGACAATCCTAGGTAATGTCCCGATTATCTTGGTGGTTCTAAAGATTATCTCATCAGATTTTCCTGTGGTGTGAGGTGTGTTAAGAGTGACTGAATCTGCTCGGAAGAACGTCGGTGGCGCCCCGATCGTGAATCGTAAATATTCATAATCCTGATGTATGGTGGGAACCCCGAGCAAAACGGTTAAATCTAGGATTTTTTGTCCTCGTGTTTGTGGTCTGTCACATTTTGAAGATCTTATAAGATTTTAAAAATCTTTTAGTGTGTACCCAGCATATGTAAATCAAGTCCAAGGTTTGAGTTTGGTATCTAAAATCCAAGGTGCATGATTTACCTGGTTTGTGGCGAATGTTGTCTTTCGAACCGCACTTTGCCTGCACATTGCTCAGATCAATCTTTTTGTGGAGGATTTGGACCTTTTCAGAACAAAAAACAAAGGTTTTTAATTATTCTTCCGGGTAATTACATAAGATTCTGTTTAAACACACTTTCGCAAGAAAGAGAAAAAACTAACACTTTAGTTTAGGGACAAATTCTCTGTATTAAATAGTTGTTTATTAGCATGCATATTACTAGCATATTGGCTGTTTATTAGTACTGATATAAAGCACATATTAATGCCTTATTCTGCATGAGCACATATTAGAACCCTTAATCCTACACCAAACCTAAATTTAACTACCTAAGAGTAGTTACACTTAGCAAAAGTCATAGTTAATAGTTACACTCTAAAAAATGCTGGGTTAAATACAACCCAGTGCTGGGTAAATACTGGACAGAACACATGCTGGGTTGTTTTCAACCAACAGTTGGGTTAAATGTTTAACCCAACCACTATGTCTAAACAACCCAATCGCTGGGCTTGTCCATATTTTACCCAGCGCTGGGTTGTATTTAACCCAGCATTTTTTAGAGCGTAGTTAGTATGAGAATTGGCCCCCAAATTAAAGTGTGACCAAAGAAACTTGAGAAAATGCCAGACAGTTGCAAGAGCACAACTGGTCAGTAAACTTTCAAGTCCCCTGAACACAAAACACCCTCTTGTTGGTTTAGTCATCTCTGAGAATATCATTTTTAAAACCAATTTGTATTAATAGAGATGTAATCTAAACCCAAATGATGATGAACCACAACCCCTTCATTATTTTAGATGGTCATCGGTCTACTAAACTAGTTTGGACTTTAGACCATAGATTGAGGAGACAACATGAGAACGGTACAATTGTGTACCATCCTTGCTCCCAAAAATAGAAGCAATGACCTCATAGCCGCAGCTGTTGGGGTTTTTTTTCTGTATTAAAAGGCCTCAGTGTCTTCAGGATGAGGTCAGCTCTCAGCTCTAGCCAACTGCTCACCACAAAGCAGCACTCGACTGACCAGAGCGCTACAGCAAGACCCCTCTGTGCTAAAGAGCTGATGTCCTTCAACAGAAGACGAGAGCAACTCATCTTGAGTGCATAAGGATCTCTATGGACCAGTCGCTGGTACTTTTAATGAGTGCCCTCACTGACTATCCTTAATGACAGGCCAGTTGGCATTAAGGGTTTGGATTTTAGTGGTGGTCTGGTCATCTGTTTTTTTAAGGAGACAGGCTTTCCTCAAAGTCAACATCAGTCTTATAATTATATAGAAAATTGAAATATGGGAGCTCTCTGTTTTGAGTGCAGTGTAATTGCTCTGAATGTCAATGCCACAAAACAGCAAGTATATGTTCTTCAGAGTAAACGCTTAAACATATAAAGATTCAGAATGAATTAATGTAACAGTTTTAGGAGGTTTTGCGAAAGAAAATATGAAGACTGAGCTGAAACAATTTAATAAACCACCACAAAACACAGAATTTACGAGATTTAGAGTGATCATAAAGTCCTAGCTAAGAAACCATTCAGTACTTACCCTGCATTAATATAAAACACAATACATCAGTACTATACCCATTTAATTGTGAATGCTCATTTGCCATATTTCTACATTTAGATTAAGTGATTTAGATATTAGTGATTTTAAAAGTTACATTTGTTTTAATAACACTGTTAAATGTAATCTAGCTAGTAAATTTAGCATTTAAAAGCACTGATTTTATATTTTATGCATTTAGACAAAAGCGATTTATCGGTTATTGGGCAAATCGGCTTATTAGTATCAGCCACAATTGTAATATCGGTGCATTCCTACTATTAAAGTCTTTTTAGTATGATTTTTGGTTAAACACCAACAACAAACGGGCCCCCTGTGTACTCACATTTCCACCTCCAGGTATATGTTTGATATTATCTTTGGAACCACACCTAGACTGCACACTACTTATGTCCAACTTCTGATCGAGAATTTGAACCTGAAAAAGTGCACAGTTTGGGGAAGAGAAGGAGTTATCTGTATTTTTTAGCTCGGGACCAGAGAGGAAACCAGAAGAAAGGCTTAGGAAGGGCTTTTTAGACCATGGAAGTGCAGGTGTTTGTGACTTTGAGAGGGTAGATGGAACAGGTGTCCAAATTGCTAACTCCAAGGTTTCCACAAATGGTCATAACTTCAGGAAGAACCAAGACTAAAAGTGTTGAGTTCAACCCATAGTTACTCGCATTGCCACCTCCAGGTGCATGTTTGGTATTGTCTTTAGAGCCACATTTTGACTGGACATTACTAAAGTCAAGTTGGGAAGAGCAGGAGTTACCTTTCTAATTGTCTTAGAGACAAAAAGAACTGCCGGTGAGAAAGAGCCATAAGTATGTGAACGATACAGCCCAAACACCAATTCACTAAAATAGCTTTGTCTCCCACTCACTCTTGACTTAGGTTTCAATGTTCAACAATTGAATTGTGAAGACCCTCTTTTACAGTTCAATATCAATTTAAAAGTTTGAGTAGTTGGTGACTGTGTAACAGACAGAACTACTACATTGAATGAGAGCATTCACTTTTTTACAAGGTTTCCACAAATGGTCATAACTTCAGGAAGAACCAAGACAGGGTGTTGAGTTCATCCCATAGTTACTCACATTGCCACCTCCCGGTACATGTTTCAAATTGTCTTTGGAGCCACACTTTGACTGGACATTTCTGAAGTCCACCTTCTGATCGAGAATTTTTACCTGAAAGAGTGCAGAGATCGAGGAAAAGAAGAGTTACCTTTCTTGGGTGAAGCCAAACCAGAAACCTTCTGATAGAACCTAAAAAGTACTTTTACTTCTAACATCTGAAGTCATACAGTAATTTTAACGTCATGAGGAGCATCTGAGGAACATCTCAAGTCAGTAAGGGATGGCTGGGAGTTTGATTAGTCTTGACTTCCATCTATCAGTAGTAAGGAATGAAAGAATAATGGTAAATGTAGGAGTGAACCGGGTCTGGATAATGTTTTACCCCAACGTAACTTACATTGCCTCCTCCAGGTGTGTGTTTGATATTGTCTTTGGAGCCACACTTAGAAGGGACATTACTAACGTCCAACTTCTGATCAAAAATTAGTACCTGTTTAAAGCAAACGTTCGGACGTTTTCAATTAACAAAAATGCCGAAACGGTTCCCTGATTCTCATGAAGCACAAAGACATATTATAAAGTGCTTTCCCAAAACAGACTTGGAACGACATATATTTTAGGTTGTTTGCACAACTGGATAGTTACCATTCTTGGGCAATGTAACCATTACAATATCTAGAGATAATATGGTAGCACTTTATTTTACAGTCCTGTTACTCACGTACATACTATGTACTTATTATAGTAATTACAATAACTAGGTACTAACCCTGAACCTACCCCTACACCATGCAGTTACCTTATATTACCAGTACTTTCTTAAGTA
Source organism: Onychostoma macrolepis (assembly GCF_012432095.1). Taxonomy (NCBI): domain Eukaryota; kingdom Metazoa; phylum Chordata; class Actinopteri; order Cypriniformes; family Cyprinidae; genus Onychostoma; species Onychostoma macrolepis. Next base: position 26,900,277 of record NC_081166.1, on the reverse strand, counting down.
GGTACACTGTAAGTACATGTAAGTACACGTACTGTAAAAGAAAGTGCAACCGATAACATATTAGTCAATTCTCATAGTACAGTATAATTCTTATATTGCTAATATTTGGCAAACAGTGACAGTTTACTGATAATGTTGATAATGTGATAATACGCACATTTCCACCTCCTGGCACATGCCTGAGGTTGCCTTTGGAGCCACACTTGGACTGAACATTACTGAAATCCACCTTCTGATCAAGAATTTGTACCTGTGAAAGGAAGAACATTGGAACAAGTCAACTTAAAAGCTCATTTTAGTGAATTAATTTCAGCTGAAATGACTTGCACAGCCAATCCGATTATACTTCAAAACTTAAGTTGCTGCCATTTAAGTGTTTATTTATTTATTTTTATAAATTTTATATATTTTTAAACTGCAAAAATGTTCCACATACTTCAACATAAAAATGTGATTTTAACTGGATCTCAAACTGCAAACAGAACATTCAAGTGAATCAACTCGAGATGAATTACCCGGCCGCCTCCAGGCTGGTGCTTCATGTTGTCAATGGAGCCGATTTTGGATCGTATGTTCTTCAGATCAGGGAGGGGGGCAGCGGCCGACAGTGATGTGGGTGAGCGGTTCTTCGGAGATTTAGGGGTCGAGCGAATCACTGCGACCTTCTTGATTTCATTTCCTGTGCTTGGAGGCTTGCCACCCGCAGCCTTGCTGGCAGGGGATTTGGGAGTGCCGGGGCTGCTGTGCCCGCTGGTCTCCGGGGTCTTAGGAGAGTCTGGGAAACAGCATAGGGTTATGTACATGGCAGTAATCTCATAATCAAATCTTCCATTCTTCAAAAATATATACAAGATTCATTCCTAAAAACTCCTTTGTGAAAGAAACTCAATTACCTTTTCCATTTTTGGCAGCCACAGTCATGGCAGGAATCTTTGTACCGGCAGCATGAGGTCTACTGCTACTAGGAGCCTAGAGATACACAGAAATATAGAGAGAAAGCAACAGAAATACATTAATAATTATATATTATATGAAATTATAGACAACAAAACAACTGATAATGTTTTGTTTTTGTGTCACAGGAGTTGGTTTACAAATAAAACTTTCATAAAAAAAAATATATATATATAGAAAATATAGAAAAAAATAAAAGGTCACTGAACTTATTTTACCATAACCAACATTGTTTTTCTACTTTTCAAATCTCTTTTAGAGCTAAATTTTATTGTTATACCCTTGACTAAGATCTGTGAAAATAATAAAAATACTAATAATATTTTGAAAACTACGATAACATAAATACAGTGAATTAAATATGAAATATTTCAATATTTATCGTGTAAAAATCATTTATATCCACGTGACAATATATTCCAATCAAGCTGTAATTTTCACAAATTATGCAAAAACTGTAAAAATACTATTTAAAGACACAAATGTTATATTTGCCTTAAGACATAGTTTTGCCATTTTTATTACAAAAATGTTTCCAGCACAGTGTCATTTTCACTAAATGACATTGTTAGCATTTCAAAATGACAATTCTCTAGCAATACATGTACGCCCACTGTTGAACATTACTGGACAAAAGCACTCATATTTTAAGAAGCATTCATAAAAATAAAAAAAAAGAATTAATAGGAGAATTAATTATTGGCCTAATAGCATGTTTGTCTGCTCAAACATACAGTTTTTTTGAAAGCACATTCAATAATTATGAACTCATCCACTGGAAGCATGATAACAGAGCTGCAGCGGAAGTTATGCAGTTCAACCATTCTAAAATTATGCTGCCTATTTTCAGCCGTCAGTGTTGATGCTGCATCCTAAACCAAAGTTAACATCAAAGATGTGTGAATGAGATGTTGGTCAGTTAGTTGGAGGAGAGAAAAAGTTGCCATTAATCACAGCAGACAGTGCACAGAAGGCCAGTAAAACAGGTGCAAAGTTAAAGCACTCTCCACAGAAGCTACAGGACACGGGGTCCGACACCAGCAGCTGTACTCACTCTTGGCCTGGATTCTTTGGGCCCAGAACTGGTGGAAGACACTGAGGGAGATCTACTAGAGGTGGTCTTTTTCAGGATGGAGGAAGGTGTTTTATGGGAGGAGGGTCTGACTTTACTGTGTTTAGGGGTCTTTATATAAAGAGCAAAACTGTAGATGAAAACTCCATGGAGTACAAATAGCGACAGAAAGCAAAATAAAAGGCAGAAAATACTATAATGAAAGTGGAAGAGAACAGATAGATTATGCCAAACAGCTATTAGCACTCACCCTCTTCTCAGCATCACCATTGGTCTTGGACTGAGCTGTGAAGAACCAAAAAATGCACCAATATGAATACAATCAGTATATCGGAAATAGCATGTGAATAAATGTGTTGTTATGCCTAACCATTACTAAATCACTACTAAACCTCACGAGAGACTAATCTGTAACACTAAAGACTCAACTTTCAATGCGGTTTGATGTTAACATGTTAGTAATAAGGCGACACAAATACACAGCACATACAGTTACTGGATAAAATTGTTTGTTTCAAAAGATCTACAACTATTTTCAGAAATTCTTTTAAGTACTGAATCAAATGGTTTTTGTTTATAATCAACATTTCTCTCACCTGGCCAGCCGTCTTGGATTTAAAAGTTCCATCGTAATGCATTTTTATATCGCCTTTTCCATGAAGGATATAAATAATGTTACTTTAGAATTAGAAAGCCTAAATACGGCAATGCATATATGCTTCTTTAAAATTCTTCCTCCGTACACTTCTTTATTGGCATCTACAGTTCCATCAAGAACCTTGAAAATGCATGGAATCTTTTCATTCCACAAAAGGTTCTTTAAAATGGAAAAAGGTTCTTTATAGTTTAAAATGTTGACTGTTGACCGAAAGGAAGAAATAGTTCTTCTACGCTGCGGAAAAACCCCCTTTTGGAGTGTAGGCCCGGAATACCTTTGCTAAACTGACTAGTTTGCAACATTTATTCCTGATCCTTTCACTCATTTTCTTCAATTTGCGAATTTTAACTGGATCTTACGTAATTCTATTGTTTTTAAAAAACATTTGAGAAACGTTAGCTGTAAATGAAAGTGAGGGGATCTGTTAAAGCAGCGCTGCACCAGATGGTGTTATGAACACATGCAAGTAACACGTTCATGCACACAGACATGCCAAACTGAACTCATTGAAACACGGCCAGCAAACATGGATTTCATCAATCGGCGCAAACCAGGCTGCAAGACCACCAGAGGGAACAAAAGAATGACAGAGTGAGACTGAGTGCCCAAAAAAGGACGACGTGTAGCAAACAATTGCAGGACAACAGATCGTTCTCCTCAGCACGCCGTTCGTTTTGGAGGATGTTCATTATAGACAGAAAGTGGTGCATAGCTAAGCGGCTCTGTAAAACATAGGTGGAGGCAAACCAAGGAAGAGACACTGCACTGGGATTCTGTGAGCTTATCTGCACAGACCTTTGAACTGAGCCACCGGCACCAGGGATTTTCTTGCCGGGGAGACGTGGACACCTTTTGGAGAGCCAGCTGTGCTTGTAGAGGGAGGAGTGGCTTCTGTCTTTCCGTCATCTTCGGCGGTAGCGATAACGCTGCGATCAACTGCTGATAACGTAGCATCGACTTTCTCCTGCACTTCTCCCGTTGCTTCCATGTGTTCATGAGGCAGAGCTTCGGAAACACTATGTTCTTTGGTTTCAGAAGGTGCATGTTCAACGAGAGTCGTCTGAGCCCTGCTGGCCCACGCCGGGAGCGTCTCTTCTTCAACATGGCTCTCGTTGCTGTAAAAAGACAGCTCTTCCTCTTCCTGGAGGGTCTCGCTGTAAGGAGCCCTGGCTTCTACAGTCCTCTCCCCGACGGATGTCAGGTCTTCCAGGGCGGAGCTGCGGACCAGGAAAGTTGCAGGTGGCTCGTTCTCCAGAGACAGGCTCCTAGTGCGGTCTGGACTCACAGCTGTCCGCCGATGATGGGAATGGACCGGTCGTCCAGACCAGCTGCTTCTAAGGAGGTCTTCGTCCTGCTCTAGTATTCTCTCGGGGTCTACATGGCTCCAGTCCGAGTGTTGATCATAACCATCTGATGGAAACCCTGCTGCTAAAGCTGGAAACAAAGCCGCTTTTGCCTGTCACTAATGCACGTCCCATTCACCATGGACAGAAGATTTATACAAAGCAAAGACAACATCTATATCACTCTTCTTCTCAAGGAAGCTGTCACATGATAAGGAGGGAACAAAAACACTTGTGGTGACAACCGTAGAGCAAAGACAACGGGCATAACAAACATAAACTGGTTTGCTGGCCTTTGCTAACACACAAAACAAACAGCTGTGATGGAACCAGACTTCACACTGAACACAGAAATATGAGCTGATAGGTACAATTGAAGAGCAAGATTGCTTGCAAAAAGTGTTTTTTTTTTGTTGTTTTTTAAAAAACATGAACATGAAACATGTTGTTTTTGTGCCATAAACCTTGAGAAAAAGAAGTACACTTTAGCATACTTTATTTAGTATTTTGTTATGGAAATGATATCCGTTAAAATAATATACTTGTAATGTTTATTTTGTTATTTCCAATTAAATAAAATGTATTATAGTTTAAAATTATATATTAAATGCAAGAGTTCTTCTTGACCCACTAAATTAAATATTATTTCATAATTACTTCTACTGTCTTTGAAATATGGTTACCGACAAGCATTCATGATAACAAAAATATAGGCATGTGTCATGTATTTGTGATTGCACTAAACTGCAACTTAAAAAAAAAAAAAAAAAAATTTTTATTGTAATTAAATATTTTACATGTCAAGACATCAAAATAAGTGTTATCTCTTAAGCATGTCAAAAATGTCAAATTTACTTTAAATGGAACACTTTTTAATTTGAAATATGAAATATATTTGAAAATGTATTTAAGAGACTTAAGAAATAATGTCATGAAAGTGGACTTTTTTATTCTTATTATATAAGTACAGGTTTTTAAAAACAGGTTTTTATGTACACTACTAAGTGCACTTTCAAGCGCGCTTCTTTTTCACAAGTGTAGCAATTAACAAACAAACACGCCTCCCTTCTGCCATTGGTTGGTTAAAACAGAAACAGTTCCACCCCAAACTTCCACCATTGGCTGAATTTAACCGTTTACTAAATGGTGTTTGCACAACCAATGAATGCTTCTATACAATTTTTTCTACATATTTAAGAGAAAAATGAGTCTGCTCTTCAAAAGCACCTAGTTGCTCCTGATTATTAAAATAAAATGGACATATGGTATCTCTGTGAATACACAAAAACAAATAACCAGTACAAGATACAGATCAGTGAGGTGGAGTGCTACCAGACAAACTGTTAAAAAATAATAATAAAAGAATCTACGAGGTCATAATTCATGTTGCATAATGGCTATTCTACAAAGCATGACACTAATATGGTAGATTTGAAAGAGAAAAAAAAAATTATTGTTTTACCTGCAGGCACTGCTCCTCCAGCTTATTAATGATCAGGATATGTAGCAAACAGAGAGAAATACATAAAAGACAACATTAGAGAATCGCAGAGCACATTATATGGCAATTTCAGCTGCAGAGATGGACTATAAACACTATAACCAAGCGTGAAATCGCACCATCAATATACTACACTTCATTTAGAAATCACAAAAGCAACAAATACTTGCAATTAAAGCATTGTGACTTGTGAGAGAAAGGGCTTTGAGCTGAGATCCTATTTGGCACAAAGCATTAATTCCAGACTTGGCATAACGTCACACCTTCCCTGGCAAAGGCAGCTGAGCTCTCCGAGGTCTTTGTGACTAATCACATGGGAACTAAACTGAGAATGGCGCTGGAGTCTCCCTCGAGTTTATTTTGATTTAAAAGCCTGAAACCTGTCAGCATGCCTCAGCAGTGATGTCAAAATCAAACTGTGTGCTTGCAGACATACATATTACCTTACACTTTACAAATCACCCCATTGCAAGCGGAACATAAAAAGGATTTCAATGCAAAAATGGCAATTTGAAACAACTGCATCCAAGATGGCATTCTTGTTACCAGTATAGGCCTACTTCAAACAGAAGCAAATGCATCCTGCAGGTTTTAAATATGCAACGAATCAGAAAGAGAAAGAAAAAAAATGCTGTAGAAAACGAAAAGCATTAGGATGTAAGGCACAAAGGCATCTGCATAAATTAAAGCACAAAAGGGCAGTCAAGCAAAGCATGTCAGTCAAAAGAGGCAGCAGTCGTTGGAGCAGAAGATCCGTACCGCTCGCCATTTCCACTACAGGCTGGGACTGATCTTCTTTCTCTTCCTGTCTTGAATCCTGGGGGCTCTCTATAAAACAGTCATTTGAACAGTTTACACACCAAGCTACTAAAGGAAGTCCAGGTTTACTTGTGAAAGTGAAGCTGCTGTTAAAGTCAAAAAGCAAGCCAGAAATGAAAGCTTTAGCTTCACAGCTCAGCTGCAGTGAGACTTTAGTTGGGTTCCAAAGTGCTCTGCTGAAAGCAAAGAGCTGGATGGGAAACTCATGCGAGCACAAAATAAATTAAAAAGGAGAAAAACACATATGCAGACAACCGGAAATGATGGTAACCTGGTCTTGAAACTCTGTATATTTATCAAGGCATAGTTAGTAAAAGGCATTCCATTACATAAATAAAAATAAATGCTTAAAAAAAAAAACTTGGTTAACTTTTTGCTTAATAAAAAAAGCAATTTTAAAGGGAAAGGGAAGACAAAATGCATTTCAAAGCATCTTTATTATAAGTGCAGCAATGCATACCACATTGCTTCTCCTCAGCAGAGGAGGTGCCTTCAGCATTACTGTGCTCATCATCCACCTGTTCTTCTGAAAACCCCTCTGTGAGAGAGAATGGCGGTTAAAAAAACACATAAGGCACAACTAATGTGGAGTTAGTTGTTCGGGACAATCTTTATTCATAGAGACATAGTTTTTCCATTTGACATTGTATTCATCTTAATTGGCAAAAATAACAAGTTTACACAGGTAACAAGACTTTTTGTTTTAGTTTGTAAAACAATAATAAAAACTAAATTATTCATTTAATTTAATTCTTTTGAAAAGTATTACGTTTTTCAAGAAATGAATGTCAAACATCTGGAGCAATCAGTCACACTGTACTGTGACCTCTATGCGACCTCAACAGTACGTCCCTGTAGCTGGGTCTCTGAACTTGGAAGGGAGAAAAAATGAATGAATTCAGTTGTTGTAAGGACACATGTTGCACATTTAAAAACACACTGCTAATTTCACTGTCAAATAAAATATAAGGGGAGAAACAGAGTCCATCTGTATGTACTGGCATAAAAGCAACAACCTGCAGTGCTGGAAAGTAACTGCTTATTGAACTAGCAATCTATCATTGTACAAAATATCCAAAAGAAATTTAGCCCATTTAGGTTTACAAAAAACATTGGCATTCGATCAGTATAAATCAGAGATGCAGAACCTTTTACTACAGGTCAAAAATGAAACTGGATTGAGAGCTGTGGGCCAAACGTAAAAGCTGCATTATACCCAACTATCTCATAATAAAATGTACAATGTAAACATTTATTTTCAATCAAATTCATGTATATTCTCTACTCTTAAGTGCAACAAAATAATGAATTAGAAATAAAGATATGATTCATTGGCATGGCGGGCCAAATTAAAGGTCATCATGGGTCAGCACTGGCCTGCAGGCCCTGGTTTGGGCTTTTCTGATATAAATATTAAAACTTCAAAAAGTAGACTGTATTACTCACTGAATCACATGCACCTCCTCAACACTAGGGGCATTCTGCTTTACTGAACGTTACTGTTCGAGTCTACTGTATTTTTGTTGGTGTAATCATACTATTCTTATTTTTTCACAATATAGTATGCGTAAGTAAGTCCATTTTGATATTATTTAAGCAGACTTCTAAAAGTTAAAACATTTTTACACAAAACTGAATTAACTGTTAAAAAAATCCAGGATGATAGCTGATGACAAAGGGATCACATGGATCACAATAATGGAGTATACATCCATGAAATGCTCTGTTTTTTTTTTTTTTAAATGTGCAATACTGTGAATTCTATAAAAACAAGCAAAACATGTCAACAAGTTTAAAAACACCAGTAAAAATAGTTTTACACTACAGTTCATTTCCAGATGTAAACAATAGGGGGCTTCAAACATACAGCCCTTTCTGGAAAAGCACCTGTAAATTACCACTTAAGAGATCATGTACGAACAGGACCTTTTGAGAAATACTGGTAAATTTGTTCTAGAAATATCTGAATGAAAAGTTGTAACTTTGCTAGTAAAATTGCCATTCTGATGCAAATGATGCAATTACTCTGTACTGTGTACAATAAAGGCTGGTTCACACACACAAAAAAACATTTCCCCCCCCCTTCCACTGCTTTTAATAGTTTTTCTATGTAAACAAGCACTAGATGGACATCTTTAACCATTGCACCACATCTCACTGGTTTTTCAGCATCTTGCTCATGAACGTTGAGTCATTTAGGGTTTCAGCCCCTAAAACCTGTCACTTGGAAGTCAAAAAATACTGCCAAATAGTGAAACTGAAGCATTCCTCCTCATTCGGACAGGTGAAGAAAATGGCTCAGCATTTAAAAACAATTTCTGATGATTTACATTAGTTTATCTGTATTTTGGTGTGGATGTGTGAATGGTATCTTAATGGTATGTTAAGCTTTTTCTCGTATGAAAGCAGCTAATGTTTAATACAGTGCTTCTAGAGCCACTACTAGCTTTACTATCTTTAACATACTCACTCTCTGCTGTGCCATTGCAGTATCTGCCATTTATTGGTGGCAGATGCTCTGAGTAGGGTTTCCTCCTTGTGTGTGGCATTACAGGAAGAGCAAAAGGGGAGAAAGTGTGCACTAGTGAAGGCTGTAAACTAGGGAAATATAAGCCACGCACTAAAGAATGCAGGGGGTCACGGAGGAAAAAGAGAAAGTGTTATGGTCCCATTTATGGCATGTGAATACATACAACACAACGGATGACTCTGTGGCAAGCTGGCACCTTTACAAAAGACTGTCAGTCAATAATACCACCACTGTGTTTGTTCCTTCCTTTCATACACATGCTTGGAGTTCAGCGATTGGCTGTGGTTTTAAATAAGTGACTACATTTAGAAAACGCTGTGTTCTCCAAAAAAACAAAGGCGGATTTTCCCAGGACTATATTGCAACATCATTCGTTTAAAGGAATAGTTCTCCCAAAAATAAAAAATATTTTCTGAAAATGTACCCACCCTCAAGTCATCTCAGTTTATTCCTGAGAATGAGAGTCCAAACAGCAACATCCTGTGAAGTGAACAGCTGCATGTTTGTAAAAAACAAATCCAGCATTAATGCATTTTTACTGTTGTTTCTGCAAAAATATCTATAATCAACAATAATGCTTCCTCCATCCCCTGTTATCTTCTCACATCAAAATCCACCCACATATTTGTTTAAAGCTGTTTTGGCTTGTAAATGGTGCTTGATCTGTGCATATTTCTCTCCTGATTCAGACAAGATTGTCTTTCACTGGAGAAAGCAATATTATGGATAGAGTGGTATGGTTTACTTGTGGATTATTGTGATGTTTTTATCAGCTGTTTGGACTCTCAAGCAAGCGATGGAATGCTAAATTTCCCCAAATCTGTTCTGATGAAGAAACAAACTCATCTACATCTTGGATGGCCTGAAGGGGAGTATAGCATTTTTTCATTTTGGGGTGAACAATTGCTTTAAGAAACTATAATCTAGTTTTGATTACACTATAAGGCTAGAATGACTGAAGCAATCACAGTAAAGAATGCCAGATGAGTCCATTTTCATTGTTGTGAATGAGTTACTGAATTAGACAACTGTTGGTGGAGCAGTGAATGAGGGGGTTTCAAACTCGCTCAATGTCCATTGATTGTGCATGCCTTCCTTTGTACACTGTTGCCTTACATTTTCTGTAACCCAACTGAGAACCAATTTCATTACTGTGTGCTTTTGAAAAAGCCTAATGGTCTGCAAAAAGAAAGAAAAAAAACACACACACAAAACCTCACACACATGCAGAAGAAAGCAGGGTGTGTGATGGCGTTGAATTAGTACCAGAGAACGTCCTGAGAGGAGGGTGACCCACATGCCTGGATTACAGTGCGAAGCAGCTGCAAAGCCTGGATTGAGGGCCCAGTCAAGCATAGCCTTGTGGTTTATGTAAAGGAATTAAAACACAGGGCTGTATCAAAAAGCTGCTGCCACTGCGGCCACATTCATCACTAAAATATGTATAAAGATCATACGCCCTGCAATGTCTTTGATCATTTGATACGTTTAATTTGCTCATGACGGGAGGAAACACACGTTAGTGGTCATGCTAATTGATGCTCCGAGGGATAACACATCTGCGTGTATGCCGTATCACGGTGAATTCATGTGCTAATGAAGTCATTAATATAATCAAATTATTTAGTAGGCACATGTGCAAATCTTTCTCTGGTGTATTATACAGAACAGCATTGTCTGATAATATCGTCCCCTGGCAGCAAAGATACAGTGGGTACGGAAAGTATTCAGACCCCCTTAAATTTTTCACTCTTTGTTATATTGCCGAATATTCACCAGAATAGACGGACAGCAGCTCGTAAGTGTTGCGATACTTGGTCATAGATCTGTTGTTTAAATTATTTACTTGCTGTTAGGAAGGAATACTTTCGTTTTTACTTATTCCTTCCTTTGGTAGTTTGTATTTATTTGAACAATGCCTGAGACTTGGTGTTGCAAGCACTTCGTCTGTCTGATTGCCTCTTCAAGATGAATCGCTTTATGTATTCCCCAATTGTAAGTCGCTTTGGATAAAAGCGTCTGCAAAATGACTAAATCTAAATCTTGCAGCCATTTGCTAAAATCATTGAAGTTCATTTTTTTCCCTCAATGTACACACAGCACCCCATATTGACAGAAAAACACAGAATTGTTGACATTTTGCAGATTTATTAAAAAGAAAACTGAAATATCACATGGTCCTAAGTATTCAGACCCTTTGCTGTGACACTCATATATTTAACTCAGGTGCTGTCCATTTCTTCTGATCATCCTTGAGATGGTTCTACACCTTCATTTGAGTCCAGCTGTGTTTGATTATACTGATTGGACTTGATTAGGAAAGCCACACACCTGTCTATATAAGACCTTACAGCTCACAGTGCATGTCAGAGCAAATGAGAATCATGAGGTCAAAGGAACTGCCTGAAGAGCTCAGAGACAGAATTGTGGCAAGGCACAGATCTGGCCAAGGTTACAAAAATTTCTGCTGCACTTAAGGTTCCTAAGAGCACAGTGGCCTCCATAATCCTTAAATGGAAGACGTTTGGGACGACCAGAACCCTTCCTAGAGCTGGCCGTCCGCCAAACTGAGCTATCGGGGAGAAGAGCCTTGGTGAGAGAGGTAAAGAAGAACCCAAAGATCACTGTGGCTGAGCTCCAGAGATGCAGTCGGGAGATGGGAGAAAGTTGTAGAAAGTCAACCATCACTGCAGCCCTCCACCAGTCGGGGCTTTATGGCAGAGTGGCCCGACGGAAGCCTCTCCTCAGTGCAAGACACATGAAAGCCCGCATGGAGTTTGCTAAAAAACACCTGAAGGACACCAAGATGGTGAGAAATAAGATTCTCTGGTCTGATGAGACCAAGATAGAACTTTTTGGCCTTAATTCTAAGCGGTATGTGTGGAGAAAACCAGGCACTGCTCATCACCTGTCCAATACAGTCCCAACAGTGAAGCATGGTGGTGGCAGCATCATGCTGTGCGGGTGTTTTTCAGCTGCAGGGACAGGACGACTGGTTGCAATCGAGGGAAAGATGAATGCGGCCAAGTACAGGGATATCCTGGACAAAAACCTTCTCCAGAGTGCTCAGGACCTCAGACTGGGCCAAAGGTTAACCTTCCAACAAGACAATGACCCTAAGCACACAGCTAAAATAACGAAGGAGTGGCTTCACAACTTCTTGAATGGCCCAGCCAGAGCCCTGACTTAAACCCAATTGAGCATCTCTGGAGAGACCTAAAAATGGCTGTCCACCAACGTTTACCATCCAACCTGACAGAACTGGAGAGGATCTGCAAGGAGGAATGGCAGAGGATCCCCAAATCCAGGTGTGAAAAACTTGTTGCATCTTTCCCAAAAAGACTCATGGCTGTATTCGATCAAAAGGGTGCTTCTACTAAATACTGAGCAAAGGGTCTGAATACTTAGGACCATGTGATATTTCAGTTTTTCTTTTTTAATAAATCTGCAAAAATGTCAACAATTCTGTGTTTTTCTGTCAATATGGGGTGCTGTGTGTACATTGAGGAAAAAAAATTAACTTAAATGATTTTAGCAAAAGGCTGCAATATAACAAAGAGTGAAAAATTTAAGGGGATCTGAATACTTTCTGTACCCACTGTATATCTAATTTTGCCTGTCATAACATTGCCTATGTAATATTTAATAGTGTGCAGTACATGTATATAATTAGATATAGATATAGATATAATTTATGAATATTTCATCCTTATTGGCTGTGGATCTTTTATAGGCTCTAAGAACAAATATTTTGGCTCAACCACACTGAAAAATAACGCAATAGTTTTCACCAATCAATTTGAGTTATGACAACTTTCAGCCCGATCTCACGGCAATTTGTACATTTTTGACAAGGTCGCTAATTCGTAAAAATCCGTACAACCTCACTCGTACGAATTTGTATGATTTTTGAAAAATCATAAGTATTTTATGAGGTGGTAAATTCATACACCTAACCCTGCCCCTAAACTTAACCGTCACAAGAATCGTACAAAATCGTACGAGTGAGGTTGTGCAAATTTGTACGAATTAGTCACCTCTAAACTAGCACCATAAACATTATAAGTAATCAACTTCAACAATTTTGTAAGTTGTTCCAACAAATTTAAGCATAATTGAGTGGTGGCCCTGGAACCAACTAATTTTATCTATTTTAATTCAAATTAACAGCTAACACATCACAAGCTAACTTTTGCAAAAATAAATAAATAAATAAAAAATGCTATATTGACGCTCATATGGCTCATACGAAAGCACTACTTTCACTTTCACAACTTAAACAAAAGCACTACTTTTCAGCATAATATTAACCACAAAACCGTCAACATAACATAAACTCTTTTAAATGTCAAAAATTCAAACACATCAGCATTACACAAAAACAGGTCTTTCCATTCACTAAAAACATAAAATACCAATTCAACATTTATTCTTCTTATCGAGTTCTGTGCAAAGCATGATGAAAACTAGAAATCTACTGCCCAATTCTCAAAGCTATCAATGCAATTTCATAAAGTTACTAATTTTTTTTTTTAAAAGGTTGAATTAAATAAATAGATGCATGTTTTAAAATTAAAATTCTAATTTATTTAAAGGGACAGTTCACCCAAAAATGAAAGTTTTGTCATCATTTACTCACCCTTATGTTGTTCCAAACCTGTGTGGGTTTCTTTCTTATGTCAAACACAAAAGAAGATAATCTGAAGAAGTTTGAAGAACCAAACAGTTAATGGTCCCCATTGACTTCCATAGTAGAAATACTATGGAAGTCAATGAGGACCATCAACTCTTTGATTACCAGCACTCTTCAAAATACCTTCATTTATGTTCAACATAAAGAAACTCATACAGGTTTGGAACGACATGAGGGTGAGTAAACATTTTCGGGTGAACTATCCCTTTAAGCTGTGGAAGAAGGTCCGCTGAATGTGTAGATCACATTCCATACCAGTATGTCCTTCAAAGACAGTTAAACTTGTCCTCTAACTACATGTGAATGCTGTCATGATACACACACACCCTGCCACACTGCAGAGCTTGTTTAATAGTTCTGACTAATCAGTTAATCAGTATGTGTGCGTATTTATTTTGACTGGCTGTGACACAAGCAACCTGTTTTCCCACAGAAGCAAGCTCACCTTTCATTGGACAGTCCCCTGGTCTCACGAGCCCCACCGCAATTCCATTCTCCTTATGGAATTGGTTGCCATGGTGATGATCGTTGATGGTCATTCCAGAAAGGGAGGTTGCCATGGTATCGCCAGAGTTGTAGTGAGCTGTGTGGCTATTGGGCGAGGAGCTCAATAAATTGTGCTGCTGGTCCATAGCAAGTCCAAATGAAGATACTGAAGGGGGAGGGGAGGACGGAGGGTAAAGGTAAGAGAGAAAAAAAGAAAGAAAGAAGGGGGGGGGAGTAAGTGGATGCACAAGAGAAAAGCAGGTCAAAATGCTTTTGCTTGGCACTAATTGTTTTGCTCTGATTCCTAGTGCAAAAAAAATTATGGTGGCCCAGTAGTGCACAACACAACAAAATCTCCACAACATAACAAAATCGCCACAGCACAATGGAATTAGCTAAACACAACGAAATTAGCACAACACAATGGAAACATGTCGCAACACAATGAAATTAGCACAACAAAATGGAAACTAGCCACAACACAATGGAATTAGCTAAACACAACTAAATTAGCACAACACAAGGAAACAAGTCGCAACACAACAAAATTAGTCCTATGCGTTATGTTGTGATGATTTTGTTGTGCTGTGGAGATTTCGTTGTGTTGTGCACTACTAGGCTACCATTCAGAATGGCTTTTCAGTGCTGACAAAAGAAAAAAGTTATTTCCGTGAAAAATTCAGGTTGAAAACCCACAACCCATTAGCAGAAACCTCAGAAACAACTGTCAAACCAACCATATGACTTCGGTGAGTCAACAGTAGAGGCGTCCATCAACTTTTCAAAGGACAGCGTGGGTTGAATCAATATCCAATCGGCAGGATCCGTCTCTTCACACAGGGCTGTCACAAGCTCATTGTAAACAGAGCCAGAGTGCCGGTGTGAACCTGGATATTTATACTGCCAAACATGCCGGTCTAGCTTAAGGTTACTGCCATGCGGCCTAAAATAGTGCAGTCAAGCCAACGTGTCTCTATGCACCTCCAGCAAGCCTTTCTGCAGTCAATTTATTAAACCATTGTATCGCACAACGTAACACAGTGCACTTGCAAAACTGCTTTGGTATGTTCTTATTTGTAAGATTAAAGACTCACGCCTTATATGATGACAGAATGTAATTAACAATCTAATTGCCAAATTACAGAAAACACCCTTTTATCAACTGACCGCAATTGTTGTTTCTACACAGGACACTCCCGCTCTAGAGCTATGAGGTGTTAGAAATCCAAATATTCGCTCATGACTACATAATCATTTTGTAATACTATAATCGCTAATATTGAAAATCCATCCCATTAGTGGTCCTTGTTATTAGGATATTTAGTTAGCTACTCAGCCCGAAGCAGATTATAGATGTTGGATATTGCACAGCCATCCTGAAGCGCTATTCATCCTACATACAAACACACACTCATTACACAGCGCCCAGGCCTCTAGACATCCTGACAGCTCATTCTGACGTGTGTGCTTGTAGCACTTAGTAACAGTGTGCGTGTGTGTGTGTTTTCATTTTTCTTTCTAGAGCAATAGGAATGTATTGACTTTTCAAGTCTCTTATACTTTTCATGGCTGCATTTCTTTGATCAAAGCTGAATTTTCATCAGCCATTACTCTAGTCTTCAATGTCACATGATCCTTCAGAAATCATTTTAATACGCTGATTTATTATTCATGTTTGGAAACAGTTGTGCTGCTTAATATGTTTTTATAAACTGTGATACTTTTTTCAAGATTCTTTGATTAATAAAAAGTTAAAAAGAACAGCATTTATTTAAAAAATTAAAAATTGTAACAATGTAGGCTTAAGTCTTTACTTCTCACTTTTTCAATAATTTAACATATCCTTGCTGAATAAAAGTATTAATTTCTTTCAAAAAAAAAATAATAATTATGAAAATTATGAGGGTGAACTATCTATCCCTTTAAATTCTTCATGAGCTATGTACAGTCACAGAAAGCTTCATGCATTATTTAGTTTCATCATCTGAGGTTTCAGAAGTGTCAACCATTGATGGCAAACATTGACTGGAGTAATGAGCAGCATATTATAGTAGATCTACATGATTTAGAGATGGAATAAGTAAGCCTAAGACTGCTGTTGAGCATTACCAGCATCTTCAATGCTACTATAATATACTATACTACAAAACACAGCTGTTGATGAAATCCATTAGCATTTCTTGAATACTTTCCCAGTTATATTAACAAATTGCTCTTCTCTTTCATCTTCTTATGGGTTTCCCTGCTCTGCTTTACTAAAATACACAGCCAAAAAAAAAAAAAAAACCTGTCTGGATTCTCCAGGTCATTGCATTGGGCAGTGGGAAAAATCTCACCTGTTTTATGTGCATCTGGCACACAAGCTGTCTGGAACACAGAATTTGCACAAGGATTCAGGATCTTTGCTCACTCACCTTTGCTCAAAGCAAAGTACACTGGGAATGTGATGACTGCTCAACATTTGTCACCGTTTACCTAATATCCACATCTTCAAATAGAGCAAGTAAACTGTACAGTATAACAAAAAAACTATGACACAGTGGGATCCAAAAGACTTTTGCATTTTTCTGATGTATTCTGCTAATTTTACATTATTATCATCATCCCAACTGCAGTGAAAAGTTGAACTGACATGACTTACATTCAGATCATCTTAGTATTTGGTATGCCACCCTTTTGCTTTAATTACACCAACAAAGCACGATTCATGATCATGTTATCCCATATATAATTTGAGAATGGGATTGTCCAAACAACATCTTGTTCTTCAATGGAAGCAAGAACATCTGATCATCGGTCACATTGATCATGTGAACTCCTTTACAAATTTGCTCATTTGATTAGTGACCTAAATAGTGCAGAATCTCAATCTGTTTATCATTTATGCCATAAACTTCCAAATGTAAATTACATTTTTGAATCCCTGATGTTCAACATGACATTTGGACCACACTGTATGTCCAATGAGTTTGTGTTAAAAGACCTTTTAAAAATGACCTGACTCTACCTAGTACCATAACACCACATGCATCCAAGGGCAGTTGAAGAGCACCATCTAACCAACCAGGCACTAACATCTGTTGTCTTTTGTGTGGCGGTGCCTCATTCTGAGTGTTAAGCATAAACACGTGCACAGTTGGCTCTCTAATGTGTGTGTGTGTGTGTGTGTTCACGGAACAAGAATGATGAACCTGGCACTGCTCATGGCTCTTCTGCAAACCCACATAAACAGGGTGATTTAGAGGGTGTGTGCGGCTAGAGAAAGCACAAGATCAACATAGATGTTTGCACAGCACCTGCGATACTCTGCAAAGACATATTCACTACACAGTACACACATAAAGCCATCCGAAGTGTCAGTAACTGAACGCAGGAATTCAAACTAATCTCTTTTTGCAAAGCAGAGGTGAAGGTTAACATGTATAGTTGCCTGGACACAAAATCAGATTTCATTAATTCATTATTCCACACTAAACATTTTAAACAGTACAGTGTTGTCACATGACATCAAATTGCATGTGGATGGTGTACAGTTAAAGGGATAGTTCACCCAAAAATGAAAACTCTGTCATTAAATACTCGCCCTCATGTTGTTCCAAACCCATAAGATGTTTCAGAACACAATTTAAGATATTTTGATATTCTGTATATTAAATGCATAGAGAAAATTTGCATAATGTGCAGAGTATACAGTACATACTGTAGTATGTTAATAAGTCATTCTGAATATAAGCCTGGTATCACATAACATCAATAAGACTTTATTTCTTTCTCCAATACATGAATAATCAGCATGACAAGGCACTCTGGATCATCTCAATAGTCTGGTTTGAACTTCAGCTTCAAACTAGACTGCATGCTACTAATAGATGCAGATGAATGCTTCCTTGTAAACATACACTTCCCCTTTCACTGAACACTGTGAAAGTGATAGTTCAAACAGACGTGGGAACATTTGATTCTTCTCATGGAGCGTCAAGACGTCTCACGAAACAAAGCTCTCACTGTTACTCTGACAGGATGTCAACAAACTTCTGGAATATTTAAGCTGTTCTTGTCAGCGAGTGAGTGAGTGAAGTGAGTGAGTGAAGTGACATGTGGCCAAGTGTGGTAACCCATACTCAGAATTTGTGCTCTGCATTTATCCCATCCAAAGTGCACACACACAGCAGTGAACACACACACACCGTGAACACACACCAAGAGCAGTGGGCAGCCATTTATGCTGCTGCGGGAGCAGTTGGGGGTTCGGTGCCTTGCTCAAGGGCACCTCAGTCGTGGTATTGAGGGTGGAGAGAGCGCTGGTTATTCACTCACCTCACCTACAATTCCTGCCGGACCTGAGACTCGAACCTGTGACCTTTGGGTTGCGAGTCCGACTCTCTAACCATTAGGCTTGTCATATGGTGGAACATTTTAAACTGTGCTTCTAATACCAATAAATCTAGTAAACATCTAAAATAGCAATTCATTGTGTGTTATTGTGTGGTATGCGTGTTATTGCAAATATATACATGTACGATGATATGCTGAGGCAAGGCTGTAACCAGTGTGTTTGCATCACTGGATATTACTGTTCATAATACAGTTGTCAAATATTCAATGTTTGGCTACTTACATCTTACCTCACATTTTCAAAAACTGAAGCACAGAATTCATGTTTGGTATTTGTGAACAGTACAGCCATGGCCGTAGCCAGGCTTTGAAAATTAGTGAGGTCCGGATGGGGGGATGGTTGGGGGGAGATTGGATGCTATAATAACCTCTTATTATAGAATTGTGCTATAATAACCCCTATATATACACAACTCATTATACACTATTAACACTTTAAAATAGACAGAAATTTTTGTGAAAGAAAGAAGTTTTCTCTGTTTTGGAGGGATTTTAATTTTTAAATTATACCCTATTTATTGCATCAAAATTTGTTAATACATTTCTATAGTTATGGGGTGGATAATTTTATCAGTTGTTTATTATACATGCAACAATACTGTTATAGTTTTTATTTATAACCATTGCTGTGTAGCTGATAACTTGTCTAGTGCTGTTATAAATGTTTATAGCATGATTTGTGAAAATTTAACTACTATACCGAATGACTTGGCACATACTTCATAGTGTTTGCATATTTCATTTTATTCTGTAACCTACTTTTTCTACAGATCTCTGCACTAGTGTTAAATGCTACTGTTTTTGACAGCGTTGATAACGCTTTCTGACAGATAATATGAATGTTTATTTATTTATTTATTTTTATGCTTCCTTATCGAATGTCGTAGGGTAGGCTATGTCAAAATGGGCTTTTTGATTACTGGTGATTACGGCGATGCAGTGTTGCCAGATATTGCTATTAAGATGAGCAAAAGCCCATCAGTAAATAAAAATAAACTGAATATATTACAAATCTTTTGCAAATAAGATAAGATAAAGATATCGCTGACCCTAAACCGCAAGGTCCTACATTATTAACTTTCTAAAGTGTCAAATTAAGTGGGAAGACAAGTCAAAACGTGCATATTAGCTGGATTTGGCAACACGGAGACTGCGCCGCGTCCTCACTGCAACTCTCTCAAGCCTCGTTCACTCCGCCAGCGCCTCGCAGCGATCATTTTCATACCACGGACGCTAAACATTCTTGCAAACTGTCTAAACTGAATTATACATACAGACATATGAGGAGTTTAATAGCAAATTGGTCATTCAGAGAACAAATTTTATTTTTGAGCATGAAAAATGTACCGAGGTTCGGACCTCGGTGACCTCATAGCTGGCTACGGGCCTGAGTACAGCCTTCTTTGTTTTGATTGGACATCTTGATTATTTTGACATTGACAAGCAATGTTAGTCAGATTAATTTTTTTTTCATCCTAACAATAAACAGAACAGCATCACATCTATTAAATATTGAGGAGGATAAGCTGGTCATTTCTAATTATTTTCTATGATTGTTACGGGCTGCACTGAGGTCCAGTAGACAGAGACAACCTGCTCAACTTCTAATAAATAAAAAAATAAAAAAAATAAAAAATAATTGGTGGGTGTGTGTGTGTGTGTGTGTATACCAACTCAACAGGTATTATTTGTTATGCAACCAGGCAAATCTCTAATCAACAGATCTGACCATGTCAAAAACTGCTTGGTTGGATTTAGCAATAAATCCATGGATGGCACCAGTAAAAGTCTGAATGTATCTCCTTAGGGTTTATTTGCTTGTTTATCTGGCACCAAACTGAAAACGCCGCTCTCCACTGGCATGCACTGGGCTTGTGCTTTAGAATAGCTGAATGTCTGTGATGCTCTCATCACGGATGACTACCCTTGTTTCCCTGACCTAAATTTGCTCTGCATCGCTATGAAGCACAGTTACTCCTCTCTCATATTTTCTCTCAGCTCTCGATCCCAACCTCCTTTTGGGCAGGGCCAGTCATGTTCGAATTCAAACACAGTCCCATAACAGGGTAACAAAAAGGATTCTTCAATATGAAATCCACCAGATCATAACTGCATAAGATCCTAGCAGTCTATGTAGAGCCTGATATTGGATTAGATGTCAAGAATACAGACTGTAAATCTGATGCCACAAAATGCTGAGTGCTGTGATGATGGCATAAGCAACTTCTATTATCTCAGTAGCATGTGAAATGATTCTTATGATGAGTCACTCCCTTATGAACTGGGTGTAGAATGATTCCACTGTTCTGTGGTGGAAAAACAAATATTAATTTCAGAAAATTATGTATGCTATGTTAAATATGTTATTTGTCTTTTACTACTGCAGCCCAGTCCATCAAGTAATACAGATTTTTCTTTTAATATTCATACATTTACTAATATTTGGACAAATATACAACCAGGTATAAAATATAAAATCATCCAGCACATCCATAAAAATGCTAAATGTGATTATACGGTATATTATAAACATTAACATCATGCTGCTTTAAGATAATAATTTGTATTGTGAACAGCACTATACAAATACATTTTGACTTGGCTTTTGAATTTAGAAATGTGTTAAAAAGAAATTTATGTAAAATACATAAGAAATATTCAAGTGCTCTTGTCATGCAGATGGATCATCGGGTTTTGCACCAACTTGTGGAATTCATGCAGCTTGAGTACTGCTTTCTTTAAAGTAAAAAGAGGACAAACCAAACACTGAATTCTGAAATCACTATTAATTTTCAATTCATCTACATACTTATGACTATATAATTTGGGATCATTAAATTACTAATAAAATGTTGTTTCAATCTTCTAGTTTGGTAGTCACAAACTTTTGTAGCCCACTTTACATATGCTTCAGTTCATGGCCAACAGCATTCCAGAACAGTCATGCTTAAGTTCTCAGGGCAAAGGACCGTGTGGATGCATGTAGACATGGAATTCTGGAATCCTGCTCATCACGCTTCTGTCAGAGAGGTAATGGCCTAAGTCTCTACAGCTGCAAATTCACCTCAAATTACACAAACCCACTTGGTCTGTGGCAGAAACCCCAATCACACTCTCTCATGCCAGTTAGTCTGAGGGGACTGTTGCAGCAAGCGAAACCCCTCTGTCAGTGCCTTGCCAATGCAACACATGAGAGACTTCATATGACATTATGTCAGAGATTTTATGCTCTTTGTAAGCCTGCCCATGTCAATAAACAACAACAATTTGCTCAGATGTTTTCGTGCAGCTTAGTGACCATTAAAAATAACAAGCGTGCACGGCTAACATTTATAATGCTGCAGCTAAAGTTTATCTTTTTTTTTTTTTTAATGTTTATACAAATAGCGCAAACAGCAATCACTGTGATGTGATAAGGACAGAAATAACCTAATAAATTTTTTTATTCCTTCTTCAGAGCAAAGATAATACTTGTATCTAATTATATAAGTACATTTACATTTTTTGATTCAGTGGTTCGTAATGTTTTACGATTTTACATATGCCGTAATAATGGCTTATGCTGAAATTCCCCATTAGTGTGTTTGGAAATACCTACAATTGGTTGGTTTAATTAACTGAACGCTTATGAATTAGATTTGACAATTTTAGTGTGGATTATTTATAATGAAAATGCCACAGCTGCTCTTTTCCATTCAATGAAAGTGCATGGCAGTCATGCATTGTTTGACAATTTCAGAATTCCAGTTGGCTGTTTCCTTGGATTATTAAAAATAAAAATAAATAAATAATAATAGTAATAATAATAACGAAATATAATAATAATAGAATAGAATAGATGGTTTCACTTTATTTTGATCATCCCTATAACACATTCTATTGACTATAAGTAACGTTGCCCCTACATATTAACTAACTTTCATTAAGAGTGTTAGTAGAGTATTAGTAGAGTGGTAGGGTTAGGGTTAGATTAAGTTGGCATGTACTTGCAAAGTTACTTATAGTCAGTAATGTCTTGGGAGACTATTGCAATAAAGAGTTAGCAGATATTAAACAGACAATCTACTAAAACTCTAATGAGATTTAGTTGACATGCAAGTGTAATGTTACTTATTGTCAACAGAATGTTCAAAAGGGACCATCAATATAAAGCGTTACTGAATAGATACGTGCATAACGCCTCTGGATACACCCTACAGGGTTCTTTGAAGGGTCTTGTCAGAGGGGCATGTCTGGTCCTCAACAGTATTCCAGAATCAGTCACCTCAATACAGTCTCATAGCATTTTAAACCATCAAACAGCAATCGGCCACTACACTCACTGGGGCGGAACCTTTTCATAAGGTACATGTTTGTACCTAAAGGGTCCATTTTGGTACCTTAAAGGTACATATTAGTACTTAAAGTGTGCATATTTGAACCTAATAGGTACAAAATTGTACCTTTTGAAAAGGTACCACCCCAGTGACAGCTTTTGCACCTTTATTTCTGAGAGTGTAGCAATGGTGAAAAAAAGAAATAATGTAATGGAAAACGTCAACTGTAATTAATGAGAAAAAAGGTGAGGCTACCCAACAACACAACCAGAGAGGCGTGTACAGGCAATACAAAAAAAAACAAAACAAAAAAAATCCTCAACTCAACCCCCATTTTAAATCGGATTACAGTCCACAGGGATGCAATGTAACACAGTGATAATATACTAAAAGGTCCGCTACCAAAACGACCGCATGTGCGAAGCACGGTGAACATATGCAGAATAATGCTGGTTCCTGAATGAAATTATGCATCCCCCCATGATTAGACAACTGTCGTTGAAGAAAGGCGTTGCATGCCATTATTTGAACACCGAATCAGCATTCGGAAGCGTAACCAGACTTGTAATAAAAACGAGTCGTCTATCATTTCAGACACAGAGCGTGATTTCAGACACCGAGACACTGTGATGGCTGAATTAAGATACATGAACACAGAGAGACGACATGAAGAGCTGGAATCATGGCCGCATCTCTGTTCTTTAGAGATGGAGGGAGGAGGCGCGTTCCAACAAAGCATCCTTCAACCAAAATCGATTTACAATGAGCTTGAACTCGCAGACATATTAGGATTTTTAAGAAGAAACAGCCTCACTTAAATTCATTATCCCTTTTATATGACAATAATCGCATTATTCGAATTCTTCAGTCAGTGCAGCAGGAATATTTAGCTAGTATTAAAATGACACATTGCACGCAACAGCTCTCGCAATTTGTCTTCAACTGATAAGAAATAAAGGAAACGTACAGGAATAAGGTTTTGCACGTCTATGGGTTTAATCTTGTAAATGACCACGACAGTATATAGGTATTTGGTGAAAAGTCCCATAAATACCGTTACATCAACGCTTTGTCCAGTTTGAATAATAATGTTACTTAACATATTTTTTCTGATGAGACCGGGTATTTTTTATCTCTCCCTAATAAGCGAGTCGATATTCAAGCATATGCTATATTCAGAGCATTAGTTAATTAATACGTAAGCAGCGCAGGCCCGATTTAACAACATGACATGTCCGACGCCGATTTAAAATTGCTGCAGGGCACGCGTGTTTTATGTTTAATACAAATCACCTTCGAATATAGCGCACGAAAACCAGTGGATACACTAATAAATCGCATTTACAACATCACACACGGCAGCTTTGTCAGGTTTTACTTACCTGTGCACGGCTCGCTGTTATTGTCTCTCCAGCTGCAGTCGCTCGCTGAGCGCACGAGGAGAACTGTCGTTTCTATAGCGACCTGAGCAAGAGGGGAGGCGCTAGAGAGAGATTCTTCTGCCTGAGAGGATAAACTGCTGTCTTCATATTTCATAAGTCACCACGTTCGATAAAACATGCTAAAAATGTCTGTTTGATGACAAATCGAAAACGTGAGTGTTTAAAAACACATAGTGGGTGGGAATATGCCGCCTGTAGATCTACACGAATGAACTGTATTTGGCTACATAGCAAAACATCAAACAAAGCGCTGTTTAATTCAAATAAACATAGCAAAACATGCTTCGGAGTAAAATACTAAAAATAAGTTAGGTTCATTACAGAACAACAGTGTGATCTGTCACAAAAATCACTGACGTGATTAAAACACAATTGCTTGGAAAGTGAACATGGTAGGCCTACTTTCTTTGCAAAGTCATACACTGTAAAAAGTGATAAGTTGACTTAACTTAAAACAATTTAGAAAACCCGTTGCCTTAAAATTATAAATAATAAAAAAAAATAAAAAATAAAAAGTGAAGTGAACTTGACAATTCACTTAACTTATTTTTTTAAATTATCATTTACTTAAACATTTTAAGGCAACGGGTTTCCTCAATTATTTTTAAGTTAAGTCAACATCACTTTTTACAGTGTACCCGAAAGTGTCTAAACACTTTTTGGGGCCACTATGTGTCATACATATTGGCCAACCAAGGAGTATTTCTTGCCTCTTTTCTCATAGCAGTCATGAGACTTGTACTGAGAAATCAACTGCTATGTAATCTCAAGAGATTATTGTACTCTCCAAAGAGCTGTGAGAACGTCTAAGCAAGTAACAGTCTCTCTATCTTCTCACTCTTTTCTGGACACGAGCCCAGGGAAACATTTGTTAGCGTAGCTGATATTCCAGGCAGAGGGATTTGTCTTGAGCTGGACTTGAGCTTTTCCCATCAGGTGTTTCTTTATATCCTGATCAGCAAAAAAGTACAGGTCACTTCCCTAAGCACCTGCTCATAACATGGCAAGTTGGTTTTGAGTGTGGATGGCCCTCTTTTTAAGTGCTGTTTGAGAATAATGTTGAGCACTGTAAATTTAGGCCCATTTATCATTGAGATCAAAAAATTTAAACACAAGAACAATAGTAACAATGTGATTTGACAGAATACAAATATATGCAAATATTGGTATTGGAGCTCCTCAGGGCTATGTTCTCTCCCCACTGCTTTTCTCTCTCTACACAAATGACTGCACCTCTAAAGACCCCTCTGTCAAACTCCTGAAGTTTGCAGATGACACCACAGTCATAGGTCTCATCCAGAACAGCTGGCTGTCTGGTGCAGTCACAGCAATCTGGAGCTCAACACGCTCAAAACTGTGAAGATGATAGTTCAGGAGGAACCCCCCTGCACTCCTCCCACTCACCATTATGGACAGCACTGTGGCTACAGTGAAGTTATTCAAGTTCCTGGGAACCACCATCTCTCAAGACCTGAAGTGGGACACTCACATTGACTCAGCAGTCAGCAGAGGTTGTACTTCTTTCGTCAGCCACAGGTGCAGATGACACAGTTTTACTCAGCTGCTATCGAGTCGGTTCTGTGCTCCTCTATAACTGTCTGGTTTGGGTCAGCCAGTCATCTCTAATTATTGCCTCTCTCTCAAGTACTATGTAAATACATATGCACATTTTCTATACAGCTGTATATATAGAGTAAATAATGCACAAATCTGTACATAAATCTTCTGTTCCAGATTCATACACATTATTATTTGTTAAGTCTTATTTAAATGTTTCTGTTCTCATGTCAGTTATGTATGCATGTATGTACCAAGAGCTTCTTAAAAAAACCACAACAAATTCCTTGTGTGTTTGCGCACACTTGGCGAATAAAGCTAATTCTGAAACAAAATATGCATTGGTATGTGTAAAGGGAGGCACCACTTGCCACCACAAATGAAGCAATAACCCAACTTGTTCAGTTGTCTTCAGCAGTTATCAGACTGTACAATTAGAATCAATGTACATCCATGTGCTCTTCAATTAATCAACTTTTCAGAATGCAGCCAATGAAATGGTCAATGCAGCTTTTACCTGGGCATTTTGTGCATCTGACCACAGTTGAAGTACCACAGTTAACCAGTAGATGGGGGAATAATGCAGCATATGCTGTGATGACCGTCTAAGAGTTTTCTAGAATATCGTGCAAGGCTAGCTAACATGCAAAAGGGAGGTGCTTATAGTCCTACATAAAGGGAGATGATAAACTTTACAGTGATATTGTGTGAAAAAGGTGAAATATGACTCCAGTCATAGTCAATATCTTAACATTTATATTGTGCTGAATTAAAATTGTGTATATAATGTGTTCATTTCAGTTCGGAATCGTTTTCCTTATTTTGTCAACCATTTGGGATGTAAATCCAGCCTGAGCTCTGAAGTAAGCAGGACACTGATCCTAACCCACCCATGAAAAAGGTAGCAACAGTGCCTCATAGATGAAGCCTATTGTTGTGTTTCAGGCAGTGTTTTATGTTCAATTTTTCAAATTTAAATTTAAAGCACTTTACTGGCCTGATTGCGTTTACATACAATATTGCCAATGCATTATACACAAAACAAGTAGCAATAAGACATTGTAACATCACCTTTCTTATCTA
This sequence comes from Onychostoma macrolepis, assembly GCF_012432095.1. Taxonomy (NCBI): domain Eukaryota; kingdom Metazoa; phylum Chordata; class Actinopteri; order Cypriniformes; family Cyprinidae; genus Onychostoma; species Onychostoma macrolepis. The sequence goes on along the minus strand of NC_081166.1, from coordinate 26,873,428 downwards.
TTGTTTGTCACTGTAATGAATTAAAATAAGAGAGAAAAAAAAAACATTTCTCAAAAAAAAAAAAAAAATACTATAATACTGTTAGGTCCATATATATTTGGACACTGACACAATTTTCATAATCTCGGCTCTGTATGCCACCAGAATAGATTTAAAATTAAACAATCAAGATGAAATTGAAGTGCAGACTTTAAAAATATAACATAAAAAGCTTTGGAATTACAACCATTTTTATACACAGTCCCCCATTTTCAGGGGCTCAAATGTAATTGGACAAATACATATAATCATTAAATAAAATGTTCATTTTCAATATTTTGTTGAGAATCCTTTTCCAGGCAATGACTGCCTTAAATCTGGAACTCATCATGGACATCACCAGAGACTGGTTTTCTCCTTTGTGATGCTTTGCCAGGCCTTTACTGCAGCTGACTTCAGTTGTTGTGTTTGTGGGTCTTTCTGCCTTTAGTTTTGTCTTCAGCAAATGAAATGCATGTTCAATCGGGTTGAGATCAGGAGACTGACTTGGCCATTGCAGAATATTCCACTTTTTTTATACCTTCAAAAACTCCTGGGTTGCTTTTGCTGTATGTTTTGGGCCATTGTCCATTTGTACTATTAAGCATCGCCCAATCAAATTTGCTTCATTTTACTGAATATTGCTAGAGAGTATATCCCTATACACTTCAGAAAATCACACTGCTCCGTCATGTTTCACAGATGATGTTGTGTGCTTTGGATCATGAGCTGTTCCAAGCCTTCTCCATACTTTTTTCTTCCCGTCATTCTGGAACAGATTGATCTTAGTTTCAGCCATCCAAAGAATGCTTTTGCAGAAGTGGTCTAATCTGGCCTTGTTTGCACCTTGTGGAGCACCCTCTGTTTTTGCTCTGATGAAGTCTTCTCTTGATTGTAGACTTTAACATTGACACGTCTACCTCCTGAGGTGTGTTCTTCTCTTGGCTGGATGTTGTAAAAGAGCTTAAAAGCCCTTTGACAACATCCAGCCAAGAGAAGAACACACTTCAGGAGGTAGACGTGTATATGTTCTCTGTGGACGTTCAGGCCTTTTTATGTTGCTGAACTCACCAGTGCGTTTTTTTTTATTTATTTTTTTCAGAACATACCAAACTGTAGACTGAATGTTCCTGCTATCGCTCTGATGGAGAGATAGCAGCCAAACAATTGTCTGTTTCACGTGCATGAAGAGCTCCTTTGACTGCATGATGTGGGTTCACAGCAACAGCTTCCAAATGCAAATGGCACACTTAGAATAAACTCCAGACCTTTTACTTGCTTAGTTGATGTAGAAGTAAAGAAGGAATAGTCCACGTCTGTCCATGAAATGGCTTTTGAGTCAACTGTCCAATTACTTGGTCACTTGAAGAAAATAAAAAAGGGGGGGTATTCATATTAAGGAGCTGTAATTCCTTAACCTTTCCTCCAACTGTGATGAGAACACCCTCAAAAAGCTCAGTGTGCACACAAAGTGTTTAAGCCCATATTCATTATATAACTGTAGCTTGGAATGTGTTTTGGTCAACAGCTAAAATAATAAAAATTGTCCCCGTGTCCAAATATATCGACCTAACCGAATTTTGCTGCAGTTGATGTCTGTCTCCCCCAGTAATAACTGCATTTGATCTATGAAGAACTATAAAAACTGTGGCATGAAGTTGGAGAAAGTGTGTCTGTCTCGACCTCACCAGTGTCACAGCAAGTTTGTCTGTGGGTGCTTCTCATTTCTTATCTTGCCTTGCTTTCCATCAAATGAGAACAGAGGAATCAAAGAAAGTCTTATTTGAACATACTTGATCACACAAATGTCACTTGTTTTAATATTTTCAGCCTTTATGCAAGACTGAACTACCTCCTATGTTTCTGTTAAGCACTGATAAACAAGTACATGGTGCACCCAGGAACTGGGAAGTATATGCCAATGCATGGGCAGGCAGAGAAGGCGATAGATGTAGTTGTGATTTCTGTGTTCTTGGCCGTTCTTCGCTTCAGTTCATTGCTTACAGTGAAGGTGGTTCTTTGAGTATTTATTAGTATTAGTTAATTTATTTGTTCCCTCCTGATGGAATAACTCAAGCATTCTCTAACTCCATTTTATCCATTCATTTTCATTCTTTTATTTAAAAAGGCTTCCAACAATAGCGTTCTCCATTTACTGGTTTTCTTTTTGCTGCGTGCACACATATATTGCTCTTTTGGTGGCTTGATTGCTTCAATTGTCCTCATTTGTAAGTCGCTTTGGATAAAAGTATCTGCTAAATGACTAAATGCAAAATGTAATCAAGACAACATTTCATGTTGACCACAGTGAAAATCTTTTATTCATTTAATACAGTGATATTTACATTACACAGACTATAAAACACATTTTCAATTGCAACAAATAAAATATTCAATATATTTTGTCAAAAGCCTCTTCAGATGCTTACATTGTTCTTTTTTTACATTTATATTTCCATATTAAGAAGCATGAGCACATAGATCAGTATTTGTAGCAGAGTTGCAGTCTTTAGAGAATACCACAAGACCTTGTCCTTATCTTTGTCCATCATCTGCTTGTCTCGTCGTGTTAGAAGAGGCCCGACCAATGGTATGCTTGTTCCTTAGATAAACTTGAACATCTGCAAAACATGATCATAATTAGTTTATTAAAGGTTATGTGGATTAATATACTTAACATGAAGTATAGTTTAGTTCACCCAAAAATGAAAACTGTCAATTGCACATTCATATGCCTTTCCAAACCTATAAAAATTGTTTATCTTCATTCTTATTTTTGTCCACCCACTGAAAATCTATATGAAACCTACATGTATGGTGTGCAAGAACGAACCTCACTGTTTCTTGTGCATCACACATGCACTTGAGCTTCCTTGGTCCGTGTAACAGTTTTCAGTTCTTTGTTCAATTTGCACCATCAAAATTAACCAGGTAACAATTGGCTTCAAGCTTTCATTTCCCATTTCATTTGGAATACCTCGCAACCGGATAATTGTCCGTTTAATTTCTGATTCTACAAGTTTAGGTTGTTGCATCTGAATAAGATTTTTAAACAAACATAAAACATGACCCATTACTCTGATTTTCCATTTTTTGTTAATTTGCGCTTGTGGTTGGCCCGTACCATTACTGCCAGGGGAGGATTAGCCTAAAGCCAGCAGCAGACCCCGAGCACTGCTGCTTTGTGTGTAGGAATATGGCTCATTTGACCAAGCAATAATTTATTGGCTACATCAGAACTCATTAACTGTGACTGCGCGTTAACCACAGATTAATTGCTACGATAGCACAGTAAAGTTAGTTTTAAGTTCTATGTTCATTTTAGCTTCGTTTTAACAATATGCAACCACTTTACATAGACATGAAAAAATCATTTAAAAACCGCCTACATGTACTGTAGCAGCAAATCTAAACTGGAGAAAACTGACGCACTATTGCAACACGATGCGTAAGGGACCGTCTGAAAATTCCACCGACTGGGTTACAATGTCGAATGTATGTTAATTAAAATGTTTAAAATTAAAAACACATTGTTAAACTGTAAAGCTTGCCTTAATTATTTACTGCAGGTGAGATTTTGCCAATACATTCCTTCATATATGTACAGTAAACAAGGTGTTAAAAAAAAACTACTGTACCCAAAAGGCTGTTCATAAAGGTTCTAGGCCTAGTACATTCCTAGTGTGCAGACTGATTTACTACAGGTGAGATTATGCGGATATGTCCCTTACTGTATGTACAGTAGACACATTTTCATAAAAACTAATTCACCAGAAGTGTTTTTAATGGTTGTAGTAAATTTCTAGCTGCAAAACACTACAGGTGAGATTTTGCAATTTTGAGGTGTTGCAATTAATCAGCAATAGGTCTCTAAAGGCATTAAAATCAACAGCTGAAAGGGTGACCAAATTTTTGCACAGCCTATTTTTCCACAATTGACTTTAATACAACTTATGGCTACACTAAGTATTTATGTATGAAAAATCATTATGCAGCATTCTCTAGAAACTGAATGGCACATCACTACGATCCTTTCTTATAAAGAAAGAACTAATTAGTAGGCTGCCTCAGAGGGGTGTCAAAACTTTTGTATAAAACTGCATGTGTTAATCGATATGTGAATTCTTCTGAAGAGAATCACTACGATGAAGAGACTTGAGCAATCTGCTTAGTTCAGATGGATTACGCATGTCATTTTGTACTTTGAGGGATCTATCCCTTTGAGAACAGTGAAAGCATTTAGTAAATGAACCCTGTAACAAGAAAAAAAGGAAAAGAAATCCCATACTACTTAGAATACATGAACAGTCTTAGCCAAACGTAAGCAGTGCAAAATTAGTAAGCAATGCAAACTGTTACGTAGGGATGGGCGATATGGGCTTAAAAAAAATAAAAATAAAAAAAATCACAACGTACAGGGCTCGACATTAAGCCTTGACATGTGCTTGTCATTCAGTCATTCACTTGTCCAAGTAAAAACAGTTACTTGTCTGGGGCAATATTTTCCTAACCCTACTAAATGTACATGCCATAATTGACAAATTCTTAAATTTCAGTTAGAATAATTAGACTCTGTATGGTTGTTACCATTCAAATGAAATCAGTATCAACAAACTCCATCTTTCCACTGCAGAGGAAACACTGAAACCGCATCAGAAGTGCCATTTAGGTGCATTTACTCAAAATGAAGATAAGAGGTTCCATAAATTCATTTACACAGTAAAATTGCAAATGCATAAATTATTAGATTGTTTTACTTTTTAAAAACATAAATCTGAAGTGTTGGAAAAATGCAATGATACTTTTAAATATCAAACCAAACCATCAGTAGGTGGCGGCAAGTCACTGTCTTAATGAGTGAGTCACTGATTCAACCAGTTCGTTCAAAAGGCTAAATTCATTCAATAAATAAAAGCAAAGGCTCACTGAATCATTGACTCACCTGATTTGTTAAAAAATGCTGAAACATTCAGTAGTGAAACACCGCTGTGTGTTGCTCGGAGATGCGCGACTGTTCTGCTGTGACTTTGCTTAGAACTATTTTCGTTAGCAAAAACGGTCAATAATGTCTAAAATGTAAGTCAGTTAATATTAAGTATTTGTTTAATGAACTACCACTGACTTAAAATAAAAAAATGTCACATTTGCAAACGTGCTGGTGCTTGGTCGTGTGATGTTGCTTACCTACATGTTATACAGAAAATTTGTTCATGTTTGTTAATTTGTGTGTGCTAGTGTGCCTATTAGTTTTGATTTCTCTGCAAGTCGGACAGGCTGCACAAGCCCCAACCTTCATCCTGTCAATACATTATCCGTTATCAGTCACTGCTTACACTGAAAGTAATAAAATCAGAATCATTCTCACCAAAATTCTGGTGCTGCCCTAGTTATTGTTTATTGCCGTTTTAATCAGGTTACTTGTCCGGTCAGGCAAGTAAAATTCTTTCACTTGCCCCTTCAAAAAATCCACTTGTCCAAGACAAGCGATAATGTCGAGCCCTGTGGTATTTATTGTGATAACGCCATCAATGACGATAATTCAGGAAATCTTGTTTCTTTAGAGAAAAGTTTTCTAATTTTTAAAAGAGAAAAATCTTTCCTAATTTCTACCCAAAATAGGGTGTTGTGAGCATTACTGAGTCCACATAATGTAATGATGTTTTTAATTTAATTCATACTGGAAGCTGGAGGGCACCCTTACGCAGAAAATCCACATATGCATTGCAGAAGTACAACTGACGATGCTCCACAAAGGTATCCAGTTATCCATGAATAAAACGTACAACTTTAAGACAATAAACATATGATTGCACAAAATATGGTTTATCTTTGTTCAAGCAATCTTTTTGCCATTTTTTTTTATACAGTAGGTTTTTTTTTTATACAAGTACAGTATCTCAAGAGTGAGTACACCCCACACATTTCAGCAAAAATTTTTGTATATCTTCTCAAGGGACAATGAAACAATTTACACAAATGAAACGTACTACACAAATGATATATTTTAGAGTAGTCAATGTGCAGCTTGTATAGAAGTACAAATTTACTGTCCTCTAAATATAACTCAATTTATAGCCATTGTTGTCCAAATAACTGGCAACAAAAATGAGTACACCCTAAGTGAACTTGTCAAAACTGTGTCCAAAGTGTCAATATTTTGTAGGGGCACCATTGATATCTAGCACTGCCTTAATCCTCCTGGGCATGGAATTCACCAGAGCTGCACAGGCTGTTGCGGACATCCTCTTCCACTCCTCCATAATGACATCACGGAGCTGTTTGATGTTACACATGGTGCTTCTCCACCTTCCGCTTAAGGATTCCCCACAGGTGTTCAATAGGGTTCAGGTCTGGAGACATACAGGTGCATCTCAAATTAGAATGTCGTGGAAAAGTTAATTTCAGGAATTCCACTCAAATTGTGCAACTCAATGCACACAGACGGAAGTAGTTTAAGTCTTTGGTTCTTTTAATTGATGATTTTGGCTCACATTTAACAAAAACCCACCAATTCACTCAACAAATTAGAATATGGTGACATGCCATTCAACTCAAAACACCTGCAAAGGTTTCCCGAGCCTTCAAAATGGTCTCTCAGTTTGGTTCACTAGGCTACACAATAAGGAAGACTGCTGATCTGACAGTTGTCCAGAAGACAATCACTGACACCCTTCACAAGGAGGGTAAGCCACAAACATTCATTGCCAAAGAAGCTGGCCGTTCACAGAGTGCTGTATCCAAGCATTTTAACAAAGTTGAGTGGAAGGAAAAAATGTGGAAGAAAAAGATGCACAACCAACTGAGAGAACCGCAGCCTTATGAGGATTGTCGAGCAAAATAGATTCAAGAATTTGGGTGAACTTCACAAGGAATGGACTGAGGCTGGGGTCAAGGCATCAAGAGCCACCGCACACAGATGTGTCAAGGAATTTGGCTACAGTTGTCGTATTCCTCTTGTTAAGCCACTCCTGAACCACAGACAACGTCAGAAGTGTCTTACCTGGGCTAAGGAGAAGAACTGGACTGTTGCCCAGTGGTCCAAAGTCCTCTTTTCAGATGAGAGCAAGTTTTGTATTTCATTTGGAAACCAAGGTCCTAGAGTCGGGAGGAAGGGTGGAGAAGCTCATAGCCCAAGTTGCTTGTAGTCCAGTGTTAAGTTTCCACAGTCTGTGATGATTTGGGGTGCAATGTCATCTGCTGGTGTTGGTCCATTGTGTTTTTTGAAAACCAAAGTCACTGCACCTGTTTACCAAGACATTTGAGCACTTCATGCTTCCTTCTGCTGACCAGCTTTTTAAAGATGCTGATTTCATTTTCCAGCAGGATTTGGCACCTGCCCACACTACCAAAAGTTGGCTAAATGACCATGGTGTTGGTGTGTTTGACTGGCCAGCAAACTCACCAGACCTGAACCCCATAGAGAACCTATGGGGCATTGTCAAGAGGAAAATGAGAACCAAGAGACCAAAAAATGCAGATGAGCTGAAGGCCACTGTCAAAGAAACCTGGGCTTCCATACCACCTCAGCAGTGCCACAAACTGATCACCTCCATGCCACGCCGAATTGAGGCAGTAATTAAAGCAAAAGGAGCCCCTACCAAGTATTGAATACATATACAGTAAATGAACATACTTTCCAGAAGGCCAACAATTCACTAAAAATGTTTTTTTTTTTTTTTTTTATGAAGTATTCTAATTTGTTGAGATAGTGAATTGGTGGGTTTTTGTTAAACGTGAGCCACAATCACCACAATTAAAAACCAAAAGACTTAAACTACTTCAGTCTGTGTGCACTGAATTTATTTAAACACACGAGTTTCACAATTTGAGTTGAATTACTGAAATAAATGAACTTTTCCATGACATTCGAATTTGAGATGCACCTGTACTTGGCCACTCCATCACCTTCATCAGCAAGGCAGTTGTCATCTTGGCGGTGTGTTTGGGGTCATCATGCTGGAAAACTGCTGTTCGGCCGTTTCTGAAGGGAGGGCATCATCTTCTGCTTCAGAATGTCACAGTACATATTGGAATCCATGTTCCCCTCAATGAACTGCAGCTCCCCAGTACCAGCAGCACTCATGCAGCCCCAGACCGTGATGCTATCACCACCATGCTTGACTGTAGGCAAGATACAGTTTTCTTGGTACTCCCCACCAGGCGTCACCACACATGCTGGACACAATCTGAGCCAAACAAGTTTACCTTAGACTCATCAGACTACAGGATATGGTTCCAGTAATTCATGCTCTTGGCCAGGTTGTCTTCAGCAAAGTGTTTGCAGGCTTTTTTGTGAGCCAGCTTCAGAAGAGGCTTCTTTCTGGGACGACGGCATTGCAAACAGACTTGTTGCAGTGTGTGGCATACGGTCTGAGCACTGACAAGCTGACCTTCCACTTCTGCAACCTCTAAAGCAATGCTGGCAGCACTCATGCGTCTGTTTTTTGAAGCCAGCTTCTGCACCTGACACACAGCACAAGGACTCAACTTCTTTGATCGACCCTTGCGAGGCCTGTTCCGAGTGAAACCAGTCTTGGAAAACCTCTGTATGACCCTGGCCACTGTACTGTAACTCAGTTTCAGGGTGTTACCTAACTTCTTATAGCCTAGGCCATCTTTGTGGAGAGCAACAATTCTAATTCTCAAATCCTCAGAGAGCTCTTTGCCACAAGGTGCCATGTTGAACATCCAGTGGTCAGTATGAGAGAATTGTACTCAAAGATCCAAATTTTAACTGCTCTAAAACAAGATACACAAATTTGTATAGTCCTGTCAAGCAGACAAAAACATGATAAATAGGACATGTGGCTTTGCATGGTTAAACAACATATAGCTGTTTCACGTAGGGTGTACTCCCTTTTGTTGCCAGCTTTGACAATAATGGCTGTATGTTGAGTTATTTTCAGAGGACAGCAAATCTGTACTGCTATACAAGTTGCACATTGACTACTCTAAAATATATCCAAGTTTCATTTCTATAGAATTGTCCCTTTTAAAGATATACTAAAATGATTGCCGAAATGTGAGGGGTGTACTCACTTTTGAGAGATACTGTATATTTATAATGCAATGCTAATTGACATAACATAATACTAATACATAACTATAATAAGACAGATATAATACCACCATTCTGTAATATGAAAACATGTCTGGTCACAAAAAGTTATTTTAAACACTCGACCATGTTATTAAGTTAACTTGAAGAAAAAGCATGTCAATAAATGATATTTGTTGGACAACAGGTTTGTAAACCGGCTCCTACACATGCAAAAATGTATCACACATGCTACTGTAGTACATTCATTCAGACCGATTTTTTTAGTGCACTCTACAGCCCTAACCAGTTCCAGATTAGAGAAGGAGCTCCTCATTCAATGATTAACTCCTCAATTTCATATCTGCCTTCCGCGATGTCGCTCCGCACTATTGCACACAGAGAAATGTCAACTAGACTTTATCGTTAGTCGCAGGAAGAATAATTCTTATCGTGGGGAGAATTTTTACCATTATAAAAGTCGCAAACAAGATATCACCCACCCCTACTGTTAAGCTTCTGAAATAAAATCTGTACATTTGATGTTTCTGAAAGTCTAACCTGAAAAACAGTTCCGTTCATACACCATACATCCTTAAATCTGCAGCCTCCGTTGTAGCAATTGTGACCATAAACAGCAAAGCCAATTCACCTTAAAGAACAAAACAAAAATTAGATATTCAATGAAAATGGACAGATGCAATTAAACATTGATAATTTCTCTCTTTTTTGTGGACTTTATACATGTTGACCTTTTAATTGAGAAATCTAAAAACGTCTCAGGTTACCCATGTAACCATGGTTCCCTGAGAAGGGGAACGAGACACTGCGTCCCCTAGAGGACACTTTGGGGAACGCCCTCACCAGGACCGGTGTCTGAAGTGCATGTGGAACAGGACAATGAACTTGACATTGGCCTATGATGCGTTACTGATGTGACCATGAGTATAAAAGGGCACCTGTAGAACACGTCATCAGCTTCTTGTCTGAAGGAGACGTACACAGGAATGCCTGAAGCATGGCAAGGGGACGCAGTGTCTCGTTCCCCTTCTCAGGGAACCATGGTTACATGGGTAACCTGAGATGTTTCCCGATCGAATGGGAACTCACTGCATCCCCTAGAGGACACTTTGGGGAGCGAATACCCACGCTGCCATGCTGAAGGAACGAGTGCCTTAGCAGGCATAAGCCAGGAACCCTAAGTTGTTCTCATCCCCAGAAATACACCAGCAACAGCCAACACACTGTAAGGGTCAGAGTTGAAGCGGGCCAGCTTCTCTATCCACGACCCTAAGTGCAATGAGAGGGCCTTATTGCACAACAGTGCTAGGAATTGGGAACGCGAGAGGCAATATTACCCCTCTTCCCAACCGTAGTATCTCGAAGGTTACAGCATGATTGGGACGCGAGTCGCGGAATAGCCCACTATCTCCACATACCTCTCATCTCTGAGTGCAAAACCTTCCCCCGCCGCGATATCATATGGTAAATAAAAAGTGGGGATGCGAGAAGCGATACTTCCCATCTACTTTAAACCATATAATATTGTGAGGAATAAAGCAGAGGAAGTGGGATGCGAACCGCGGAATAGCCCACCCTTCCCGCATATACCTCACCGTTTTAAGTGTAATACAGAGGTCTGCCTTATAGTGTAACAGATAAAGTAGTGGGAAATGCAAACTGCAATACTGCCCATCTTCTCAACACATCTTACAATCTTGTGCAGTACAAAGGCAACCTGCCTCGTCCTGTTTATATGACATAAGTGGGAAACAACAAGGATTCTGCCCAACTTTCTAAACCCATAATACAATTTGTATAACAGAAGAATAACTGAGGTTAAGTGGGAGCCGATTTGCAGAATAGCCCACGTTCCTCAGCACATCTCATAACCTAACACCGATACAACGGGAAGCTGCCGTTGTACTGGGAAAACTACGAATTGAAATTAGGGACCGATTCCTACTACAGAATGAAAATAAAGTAAAAGAAGAAAAGTATTTAACTAAGGCTAGGACTAAGTGGCTTTATTAAAAGGTTTTGCTTTTTTTTCCCTTTTTTTTTTTTAAACAGTAAATAAACAGCCCTGGACTCAGGGCTTCGAATTGCCTTTCTTGGCATTGATAACGTCCCTGAGGTCCTGTCTCTGCCTTACGCGAGGTTGCTGCCTAGTGCCCCGACCCCTTGGGGAGCAGCTTGATTGGTCGCACAGAGGGCAAGGTCACATGAGCGGCGGAGCTCCACGATTCCAACAGGAGCCACACACCCTGCCGCATCAGCGTCCCTTAGCAGATTCGCCTGGTAAGCCTGCAATACCGAAGTAGTATGCAGGGTACCGCCCGCCTGCCCAGCCGCCGTGTATGCCTTGCAGACGAGCCTAGACGCAAACTGGCACGGCTTCAAAGGCAAAGTAGGAGCCCTCCACAAAGATGCCAGGGGAGCAGCGAGATAACCTGCAAGGGACTCCTCCATCCGAGGCATCTTCGTGTACCCGCTGTCTTCCAATCCCTTCACATTAGCGTAGTTGGACTTCCTAGGGGGAAAGACGCGGGCAGAAAAGCGATTCCTCCATGACCTCAACAGCTCACTGTGAAGCTCAGGGAGGAATGGAAGGCCTGGGAGCGTTTATGACCCACTAGGAAGCACTCATCCAGACGGCTAGTAGACGCGCATTCCTGAACCTCCGCTGACAAGTCCAGGGTTAACCTGGCAGTTGCACGGGCCATGACATCCAGGAGTTCCCCTTACGCGGGTGACGAGGCGGCGGCGGTTTGTGATCTAGCGTCCGCCTCAACTCCTGTCACGTCTATCTCCTCGGAGCAAAACCGGCCAAGTAACATGCTCTCTGCCGGATCGGAAGAAACCGGGGACTGGGCTTCCAGATTCGGTTTGAGAGCAACAGAGCTGACAACCGAGGATTGGGATAGGGAGAGACCCGTCCCAAGCTCATCGGCCAGATCTAACTGCGAGCCCCATGAGTGCAGACGGCGCTCTGCCTCGGCAGCAGCAGGTCCAGCACCACGAGGCGCAGACGCTTGGCTTCCGTCCTCTGTAAACGGAGCCAAGCAGGAGCGCAGCTGCTTTACTGTGAAACGATCACAGTAAGCACAGCCGACCCCCTTGAGAGCCAACCGTGCATGCTGTGCCCCCAGGCACACTACACAAAGCTCATGTGAGTCACTAGGTGTGATGTACCTTTCGCACGGTGGGACACATCTTTTAAAACTGCGCTCACTCATCACTTTTCTTTTTCAAGTTCTGCTCACACAAGCACACGGCTCCTGAAGACAAGCTGATGACGTGTTCTACAGGTGCCCTTTTATACTCATGGTCGCACCAGTAACATGTCATAGGCCAATGACAAGTTCATTTTTGTGTTCCACATGCACTTCAGACACCGGTCCCGCTGAGGGCGTTCCCCAAAGTGGATGCAGTGCGAGTTCCCATTCGATAGGGAACTGGTTGTCATTAAAGGTGTGAATATTTTAACACTTGTACCATCTATGAAACTAGTTCTAATTAAAAGAAATATATATTTAAAAAAAAAGTTGTTTCAGCTTGGAAAAAAAGTGGTTCCTGCAGCAGTTCTAGTTTCCAAAGTAATAGTGCTTAAACAGCAAGGGAGATGAGTGTAGTTACAATAAAGTTTGATTTTGCAGCAGATGTCACTACACGTGTGAAAAGTTGAAAAATGTCTACTTGCATCCATTTACTTGAAGCTTGCACTGTAGTTGGTCTATTAGTCTATTTCCCTCTTGCCCTACTTGTTTTAAAATCAATAAAAGTGTAGATGTTTGCAAAATTGAAATTAAGTTGTTTCAAAGGAAGTGGTACTACTTACTACAGAAGTTGTAGTTTTCGAAGAAGACAGTAGTAGTTTCTGGATAAGTTGTGCCCAGGAAAAGAGTTTCCATAAAGTGGGAGTTTTCAGAGCCATTGTGGTTTCAACGGATGTTAAGCCTGGAGTAGTTTCAGATGTGATTGTTGCAGCAGTCATTACAGGTGTGGATGTTTCCAGTATTGTGGCTGTTGAACTAAAAGAGGGTGATGTTTCTACAGAAGTGGTGCCAGCGGTACAAGTTTCTATTGCAGTAGTACCTGTAGGACATATTTTTGCAGAAGCTGTAGTTTTCAGAGCCATTGTGGACTCAACAGCAGATGTTAAGAAAAGCATAATTATAACAGGCTATTGTTTCAGAAGTTATCATTTCTGCAGAAGTGGTACCAAGGGTAGACATTTCTGTAGTAATATCTGCACAAGTGGTGGTTTGAGCCATTGTGGTTTCTACAGCAGTCATTACATGTGTGGATGATCCAAATACTATTCCTGTTGAACTAAAAGATGGTTTTGTTTCAAAAGTGGTGGCTAGTGCGCACACAAGCGGTACCCAGGGAAGTACCTTTTACAAAAGAGGGACCAACGGTGGTGTTTTTTGCAGAATTGGTGCCAAGTGTTGTAGTTTCTGCAGTAGTGGTGCCTAATTGTATTTTGAGTCACTGTGGTTTCAACAGCAGGCGTTAAGACAGGTGTGCCTATAGCTGTAGTTCCTGCTGAACTAACTGAGGGTGTTTCAGCAAAAGTGCTATCAAGCATTTTAGTTACTGCAGAAGTGGTTCCAAGTGTAGTTTCTGGAAAAGTAGTGCCCAAGTTAGTACCTTCTACAGATGTAGTACTAAGGGCAGTGCACAAGTGGTACCCAGGGAAGTACCTTCTACAAAATCGGGACCAACGGTGGCGTTTTGTTTTGCAGAATTGGTGCCAAGTGTTGTAGTTTCTGCAGTAGTGATGCCTTGTGGTTTCAACAGCAGGCGTTAAGACAGGTGTGCCTATAGCTGTAGATCCTGCTGAACTAACTGAGGGTGTTTTAGCAAAAGTGCTATCAAGCATTTTAGTTACTGCAGAAGTGGTTCCAAGTGTAGTTTCTGGAAAAGTAGTGCCCAAGTTAGTACCTTCTACAGATGTAGTACTAAGGGCAGTGCACAAGTGGTACCCAGGGAAGTACCTTCTACAAAATCGGGACCAACGGTGGTGTTTTGTTTTGCAGAATTGGTGCCAAGTGTTGTAGTTTCTGCAGTAGTGATGCCTTGTGGTTTCAACAGCAGGCGTTAAGACAGGTGTGCCTATAGCTGTATTTCCTGCTGAACTAACTGAGGGTGTTTCAGCAAAAGTGCTATCAAGCATTGTAGTTACTGCAGAAGTGGTTCCAAGTGTAGTTTCTGGAAAAGTGCCCAAGTTAGTACCTTCTACAGATGTAGTATTAAGGGCAGTGCACAAGTGGTACCCAGGGAAGTGCCTTCTACAAAATCGGGACCAACGGTGGTGTTTTGTTTTGCAGAATTGGTACCAAGTGTTGTAGTTTCTGCCATAGTGCTGCCTATTAGTAGTTTGAGCCACTGAGTCTTCATCAAATAATAAGGCATGTGCAGTTATAGCTAAAGTTGTTGTTCCAGCAGTTGTCATTACTGGTGGGGATGTTTCCAATACTGCTGTTGAACTTACAGAGGAAGTAGTTTCTGCAAAAGTGGTGCCCAGGGTTGTACTTTCTACAGAAGTGGTGCCAGGTACAGTAATTTCTAGAGATGCGGATCCAAGGGTAGTAGTTTCTGCAGAAGTGGTGCCAAGGGTAGTAATTTCTGTAGAAGTGGTAGTTGGAGTCATTGTGGTTTCAACTGCAGATGTTGAGGCAGGCGTAGTTATGGTTGATGCTATTGTTCCAGCAGTTATCATTACAAGTGTGGATATTTTCACGATTCCTGTTGAACTTACAGAGGATGTTGTTTCTGCAGAAGTGGTGCCCAGGGTTGCGCTTTCCAAAGAAGTGGTGCCAAGGGTAGTAGTTTCTGCGGAACTGGTGCCCAGGGTTGTGCTTTCTACAGAAGTGGTGCCCAGGGTAGTAGTTTCTGCAGAACTGGTGCCCAGGGTTGTACGTTCTGCAGAAGTGGTGCCAAGGGTAGTAATTTCTGTAGAAGTGGTAGTTGGAACTATTGTGGTTTCAACAGCAGATGTTGAGACAGGCATAGTCATGATTGATGCTGTTGTTCCAGCAGTTATCATTACAAGCGTAGATGTTTCCAAGATTCCTGTTGAACTTACAGAGGATGTTGTTTCTGCAGAAGGGGTGCCCAGGGTTGCGCTTTCCGAAGAAGTGGTGCCAAGGGTAGTAGTTTCTACAGAAGTGGTTCCAAGTGAGGTACTTGCTGCAGAAGTGGTGCCAAGGATAGTCGTTTTTGCAGAAGTGGAGCCAAGAGCAGTAATTTCTGTAAAAGAGGTAGTTTGAGCCATTGTGGTTTCAACTGCAGATGTTGATGCAGGCGTAGTTGCTGTTGTTCCAGAAGTTGTCATTACAAGCAAAGATGTTTCAAAGACTCCTGTTGAACTTACAGAGGATGTTTCTTCAGTAGAAGTGGTGCCCAGGGTTGTGCTTTCTACAGAAGTGGTGCCAAGGGTTTTAATTTCTGTAGAAGTGGTAGTTGGAGCCATTGTGGTTTCAACTGCAGATGTTGATGCAGGCGTAGTTGCGGTTGTTCCAGAAGTTGTCATTACAAGCAAAGATGTTTCAAAGACTCCTGTTGAACTTACAGAGGATGTTTCTTCAGTAGAAGTGGTGCCCAGGGTTGTGCTTCCTACAGAAGTGGTTCCAAGTGAGGTACTTGCTGCAGAAGTGGTGCCAAGGGTAGTAGTTTCTACAGAAGTGGTTCCAAGTGAGGTACTTGCTGCAGAAGTGGTGCCAAGGATAGTCGTTTTTGCAGAAGTGGAGCCAAGAGCAGTAATTTCTGTAAAAGAGGTAGTTTGAGCCATTGTGGTTTCAACTGCAGATGTTGATGCAGGCGTAGTTGCTGTTGTTCCAGAAGTTGTCATTACAAGCAAAGATGTTTCAAAGACTCCTGTTGAACTTACAGAGGATGTTTCTTCAGTAGAAGTGGTGCCCAGGGTTGTGCTTTCTACAGAAGTGGTGCCAAGGGTTTTAATTTCTGTAGAAGTGGTAGTTGGAGCCATTGTGGTTTCAACTGCAGATGTTGATGCAGGCGTAGTTGCGGTTGTTCCAGAAGTTGTCATTACAAGCAAAGATGTTTCAAAGACTCCTGTTGAACTTACAGAGGATGTTTCTTCAGTAGAAGTGGTGCCCAGGGTTGTGCTTCCTACAGAAGTGGTGCCAAGGGTTTTAATTTCTGTAGAAGTGGTAGTTGGAGCCATTGTGGTTTCAACTGCAGATGTTGATGCAGGCGTAGTTGCGGTTGTTCCAGAAGTTGTCATTACAAGCAAAGATGTTTCAAAGACTCCTGTTGAACTTACAGAGGATGTTTCTTCAGTAGAAGTGGTGCCCAGGGTTGTGCTTCCTACAGAAGTGGTTCCAAGTGAGGTACTTGCTGCAGAAGTGGTGCCAAGGGTAGTAGTTTCTACAGAAGTGGTTCCAAGTGAGGTACTTGCTGCAGAAGTGGTGCCAAGGATAGTCGTTTTTGCAGAAGTGGAGCCAAGAGCAGTAATTTCTGTAAAAGAGGTAGTTTGAGCCATTGTGGTTTCAACTGCAGATGTTGATGCAGGCGTAGTTGCTGTTGTTCCAGAAGTTGTCATTACAAGCAAAGATGTTTCAAAGACTCCTGTTGAACTTACAGAGGATGTTTCTTCAGTAGAAGTGGTGCCCAGGGTTGTGCTTTCTACAGAAGTGGTGCCAAGGGTTTTAATTTCTGTAGAAGTGGTAGTTGGAGCCATTGTGGTTTCAACTGCAGATGTTGATGCAGGCGTAGTTGCGGTTGTTCCAGAAGTTGTCATTACAAGCAAAGATGTTTCAAAGACTCCTGTTGAACTTACAGAGGATGTTTCTTCAGTAGAAGTGGTGCCCAGGGTTGTGCTTCCTACAGAAGTGGTGCCAGGGGTAGTAGTTTCTGCAGAAGTGGTGCCCAGGGTTTTACTTTCTACAGAAGTGGTCCAAAGTGAGGTACTTGCTGTAGAAGTGGTGCCAAGGGTAGTACTTTCTGCAGAAGTGGTTCCAAGGGTAGTAGTTTCTACAGAAGTGGTTCCAAGTGAGGTACTTGCTGCAGAAGTGGTGCCAAGGGTAGTAGTTTCTGTAAAAGTAGTAGTTCGAGCCATCGTGGTTTCAAC
The DNA here is from genome assembly GCF_012432095.1 of Onychostoma macrolepis. Taxonomy (NCBI): domain Eukaryota; kingdom Metazoa; phylum Chordata; class Actinopteri; order Cypriniformes; family Cyprinidae; genus Onychostoma; species Onychostoma macrolepis. The sequence goes on along the minus strand of NC_081166.1, from coordinate 26,856,272 downwards.
TGCAGATGTTGAGGCAGGCGTAGTTATGGTTGATGCTGTTGTTCCAGTTGTCATTGTTACAAGCGTAGATGTTTCAAAGATTCCTGTTGAACTTACAGAGGATGTTTCTGCAGAAGTGGTGCCCAGGGTTGTGCTTTCTACAGAAGTGGTGCCAAGGGTATTAATTTCTGTAGAAGTGGTAGTTCGAGCCATCGTGGTTTCAACTGCAGATGTTGAGGCAGGCGTAGTTATGGTTGATGCTGTTGTTCCAGTTGTCATCGTTACAAGCGTAGATGTTTCAAAGATTCCTGTTGAACTTACAGAGGATGTTTCTGCAGAAGTGGTGCCCAGGGTTGTGCTTTCTACAGAAGTGGTGCCAAGGGTATTAATTTCTGTAGAAGTGGTAGTTGGAGCCATTGTGGTTTCAACTGCAGATGTTGATGCAGGCGTAGTTGCTGTCGTTCCAGAAGTTGTCATTACAAGCAAAGATGTTTCAAAGACTCCTGTTGAACTTACAGAGGATGTTTCTTCAGTAGACGTGGTGCCCAGGGTTGTGCTTCCTACAGAAGTGGTGCCAGGGGTAGTAGTTTCTGCAGAAGTGGTGCCCAGGGTTTTACTTTCTACAGAAGTGGTCCAAAGTGAGGTACTTGCTGTAGAAGTGGTGCCAAGGGTAGTAGTTTCTGCAGAAGTGGTGCCAAGGGTAGTAGTTTCTGCAGAAGTGGTGCCAAGGGCAGTAGTTTCTGCAGAAGTGGTGCCAAGGGCAGTAGTTTCTGCAGAAGTGGTGCCAAGGGCAGTAGTTTCTGCAGAAGTGGTGCCAAGGGCAGTAGTTTCTGCAGAAGTGGTGCCAAGGGCAGTAGTTTCAACAGAAGTGGTGCCAGGGGTAGTAGTTTCTGCAGAACTGGTGCCCAGGGTTGTGCTTTCTACAGAAGTGGTGCCAAGGGTAGTAGTTTCTGCAGAAGTGGTGCCCAGGGTAGTAGTTTCTGCAGAAGTGGTGCCCAGGGTAGTAGTTTCTGCAGAAGTGGTGCCAAGAGCAGTAGTTTCTGCAGAGGTGGTGCCCAGGGTAGTAGTTTCTGTAGAAGTGGTGCCAAGGGCAGTAGTTTCTGCATAAGTGGTGCCAAGGGCAGTTGTTTCTGCATAAGTGGTGCCAAGGGCAGTAGTTTCTGCATAAGTGGTGCCAAGGGCAGTAGTTTCTGCATAAGTGGTGCCAAGAGCAGTAGTTTCACCAGAAGTGGTGCCAGGGGTAGTAGTTTCTGCAGAACTGGTGCCCAGGGTTGTGCTTTCTACAGAAGTGGTGCCAAGTACAGTAATTTCTAGAGATGTGGATCCAAGGGTAGTAGTTTCTGCAGAAGTGGTGCCAAGGGTAGTAGTTTCTGCAGAAGTGGTGCCAAGGGCAGTTGTTTCTGCATAAGTGGTGCCAAGGGCAGTAGTTTCTGCATAAGTGGTGCCAAGGGCAGTAGTTTCTGCAGAAGTGGTGCCAAGTGACGTACTTGCTGTAGAAGTGGTGCCAAGGGCAGTAGTTTCTGCAGAAGTGGTGCCAAGGGCAGTAGTTTCTGCAGAAGTGGTGCCAAGGGCAGTAGTTTCTGCAGAAGTGGTGCCAAGGGCAGTAGTTTCTGCAGAAGTGGTGCCAAGGGCAGTAGTTTCTGCAGAAGTGGTGCCAAGGGCAGTAGTTTCTGCAGAAGTGGTGCCAAGGGCAGTAGTTTCTGCAGAAGTGGTGCCAAGGGCAGTAGTTTCACCAGAAGTGGTGCCAGGGGCAGTAGTTTCACCAGAAGTGGTGCCAGGGGTAGTAGTTTCTGCAGAACTGGTGCCCAGGGCTGTGCTTTCTACAGAAGTGGTGCCAAGTACAGTAATTTCTAGAGACGTGGATCCAAGGGTAGTAGTTTCTGCAGAAGTGGTGCCAAGGGTAGTAGTTTCTGCAGAAGTGGTGCCAAGGGTAGTAGTTTCAACAGAAGTGGTGCCAAGTGAGGTACTTGCTGCAGAAGTGGAGCCAAGAGCAGTAGTTTCTGTAAAAGAGGTTGTTTGAGCCATTGTGCTTCCAACTGCAGATGTTGAGGCAGGCGTAGTTATGGTTGATGCTGTTGTTCCAGTTGTCATCGTTACAAGCGTAGATGTTTCAAAGATTCCTGTTGAACTTACAGAGGATGTTGTTTCTGCAGAACTGGTGCCCAGGGTTGTGCTTTCTACAGAAGGTGCGCCAAGGGTAGTAATTTCTACAGAAGTGGTCCCAAGTGAGGCACTTGCTGCAGAAGTGGTGCCAAGGGTAGTAGTTACTGCAGAAGTGGTTCCAAGTGTAGTTTCTGGAGAAGTAGTGCCCAAGTTAGTACCTTCTACAGATGTAGTACTAAGGGCAGTGCACAAGTGGTACCCAGGGAAGTACCTTCTACAAAATCGGGACCAACGGTGGTGTTTTGTTTTGCAGAACTTGTGCCAAGTGTTGTAGTTTCTGCCATAGTGCTGCCTAACAGTAGTTTGAGCCATTGAGTCTTCATCAAATAAAAAGGCATGTGCAGTTATAGCTAAAGTCGTTCCAGCAGTTGTCATTACTGGTGAGGATGTTTCCAATACTGCTGTTGAACTTACAGAGGAAGTCGTTTCTGCAAAAGTGGTGCCAAGGGTAGTAGTTTCTGCAGAACTGGTGCCCAGGTTTGTGCTTTCTACAGAAGTGGTGCCAAAGGTAGTAGTTTCTACAGAAGTGGTGCCAAGGGTAGTAGTTTCTACAGAAGTGGTGCCAAGGGTAGTAGTTTCTACAGAAGTGGTGCCAAGGGTAGTAGTTTCTACAGAAGTGGTGCCAAGGGTAGTAGTTTCTACAGAAGTGGTGCCAAGGGTAGTAGTTTCTACAGAAGTGGTGCCAAGTACAGTAATTTCTAGAGATGTGGATCCAAGGGTAGTAGTTTCTGCAGAAGTGGTGCCAAGGGTAGTAGTTTCTACAGAAGTGGTTCCAAGTGAGGTACTTGCTGCAGAAGTGGTGCCAAGGGTAGTAGTTTCTGTAAAAGTAGTAGTTTGAGCCATCGTGGTTTCAACTGCAGATGTTGAGGCAGGCGTAGTTATGGTTGATGCTGTTGTTCCAGTTGTCATTGTTACAAGCGTAGATGTTTCAAAGATTCCTGTTGAACTTACAGAGGATGTTTCTGCAGAAGTGGTGCCCAGGGTTGTGCTTTCTACAGAAGTGGTGCCAAGGGTATTAATTTCTGTAGAAGTGGTAGTTGGAGCCATTGTGGTTTCAACTGCAGATGTTGAGGCAGGCGTAGTTATGGTTGATGCTGTTGTTCCAGTTGTCATTGTTACAAGCGTAGATGTTTCAAAGATTCCTGTTGAACTTACAGAGGATGTTTCTTCAGTAGACGTGGTGCCCAGGGTTGTGCTTTCTACAGAAGTGGTGCCAAGGGTATTAATTTCTGTAGAAGTGGTTCCAAGTGAGGTACTTGCTGCAGAAGTGGTTCCAAGTGCAGTAATTTCTGCAGAAGTGGTTCCAAGTGAGGTACTTGCTGCAGAAGTGGTTCCAAGTGAGGTACTTGCTGCAGAAGTGGTTCCAAGTGAGGTACTTGCTGCAGAAGTGGTTCCAAGTGAGGTACTTGCTGCAGAAGTGGTTCCAAGTGAGGTACTTGCTGCAGAAGTGGTTCCAAGTGAGGTACTTGCTGCAGAAGTGGTTCCAAGTGAGGTACTTGCTGCAGAAGTGGTGCCAGGGTAGTAGTTTCTGCAGAAGTGGTGCCAAGTGAGGTACTTGCTGCAGAAGTGGTACCAAGGGTAGTAGTTTCTGCAGAGGTGGTGCCCAGGGTTGTACGTTCTACAGAAGTGGTCCAAAGTGAGGTACTTGCTGCAGAAGTGGTGCCAGGGCAGTAGTTTCACCAGAAGTGGTGCCAGGGTAGTAGTTTCTACAGAAGTGGTTCCAAGTGAGGTACTTGCTGCAGAAGTGGTGCCAAGGGTAGTAGTTTCTACAGAAGTGGTTCCAAGTGAGGTACTTGCTGCAGAAGTGGTGCCAAGGGTAGTAGTTTCTGCAGAGGTGGTGCCCAGGGTTGTACGTTCTACAGAAGTGGTCCTAAGTGAGGTACTTGCTGCAGGAGTGGCACCAAGGGTAGTAGTTTCTACAGAAGTGGTTCCAAGTGAGGTACTTGCTGCAGAAGTGGTGCCAAGGGTAGTAGTTTCTACAGAAGTGGTTCCAAGTGAGGTACTTGCTGCAGAAGTGGTGCCAAGGGTAGTAGTTTCTACAGAAGTGGTTCCAAGTGAGGTACTTGCTGCAGAAGTGGTTCCAAGGGTAGTAGTTTCTACAGAAGTGGTTCCAAGTGAGGTACTTGCTGCAGAAGTGGTGCCAAGGGTAGTAGTTTCTACAGAAGTGGTTCCAAGTGAGGTACTTGCTGCAGAAGTGGTTCCAAGGGTAGTAGTTTCTGTAAAAGTAGTAGTTCGAGCCATTGTGGTTTCAACTGCAGATGTTGAGGCAGGCGTAGTTATGGTTGATGCTATTGTTCCAGCAGTTGTCATTACAAGCGCAGATGTTTCAAAGATTCCTGTTGAACTAACTGAGGATGTTTCTGCAGAAGTGGTGCCCAGGGTTGTACGTTCTACAGAAGTGATCCCAAGTGAGGTACTTGCTGCAGAAGTGGAGCCAAGTGTAGTAATTTCTGTAAAAGAGGTAGTTTGAGCCATTGAGGTTTCAACAGCAGATGTTAAGGCAGGCGTAGTCATGCGTGATGTTGTCCCAGCAGTAATTACAAGGGGGGACGATTCCAATAGTCCTGTTGAACTAACTGAGAATGATGTTTCAACAGATGTGGTGTCCAAGGTTGTACTGTCTACAGAAGTGGTGCCAAGTGCTGTAATTTCTACAGACACTGTTCCAAGTGTAGTAATTTCTGCAGAAGTGGTAGTTTGAGCCATTGTGGTTTCAAGAGCAGATGTTAAGGCAGGTGTAGTTACATATGAGGTTGTTGCTCCAGCAGTTGTTACTGGTGTGGATGTTTCAAATATTCTTCTTGTTGAGTGAAGTGAGGGCGTAGTTTCAGCAGAAGTGGTGCCCAGCAAAGTACTTTCTATAGACGTGGTTCCAAGTGCAGTAATTTCTGCAGAAGTGGTAGTTGGAGCCATTGTGGTTTCAATAACAGATGTTAAGGCAGGTGTAGTTGTAACTGAAGCTGTTCCAGCAGAAGTCAATACTGGTGTTGATGTAAACCATATTCCTGTTGAGGATGTAGTTTTTGTGGAGGTTGTTCTCAAGGTATTACTTTCTACAGAAGTGGCGTCAGTGGCAGTAGTTTCCATAGCAGTGGTTTCCATGGTTGTGCTTTCTACAGATGTGGTTCCAAGGGTAGTGGTTTCTACAGAAGTGGTTCCAAGTGAGGTACTTGCTGCAGAAGTTGTGCCAAGGGTAGTAGTTTCTGCAGAAGTGGTAGTTTCAGCCATTGTGGATTCAACTGCAGATGTTAAGGTGAGCGTAGTTATGGTTGAGGATGGTGTTCCAGCAGTTGTCATAAGTGTGGATGTTTCCAAGACTCCTGTTGAACTTACAGAGGATGTTTCTGTAGAAGTGATGCCCAGGGTTGTACTTTCTACAGAAGTGGTGCCAAGTGAGGTACTTGCTGCAAAAGTGGGGCCAAGGGTAGTAGTTTCTGCAGGAGTGGTAGCTTGAGCCATTGTGGTTTCATCTGCAGATGTTGAGGCAGGCATAGTTGCTGTTGTTCTAGCAGTTGTTGTTACAAGCGTGGATGTTTCCAAGATTCCTGTTGAACTTACAGAGGATGTTTCTGCAGAAGTGGTGCCCAGGGTGGTTCTTTCTACAGAAGTGGTGCTAAGAGTTGTGCTTTCTACGGAAGAGGTGCCAAGTGAGGTACTTGCTGCAGAAGTGGTGCCAAGTGTACTAATTTCTGTAAAATAGGTAGTTTGAGTGAATGTGGTTTCAACAGCAGATGTTGAGGTAGGCATAGTTATTTTTGATGCTGTTGTTCCAGCAGTTGCCATTACAAGCGTGGATGTTTCCATTATTCCTGTTGAACTTACAGAAGATGTTTCTGCAGAAGTGGTGCCCTGGGTTGTGCTTTCTGCAGAAGTGGTACCAAGGGTAGTAGTTTCAGGTAAGGTTGTTGCTCCAGCAGTTGTCATAACAGGCGTGTATGTTTTCAATACAATTTCTGTTGAGCTAACTGAGGGAGTTGTTTCTGCAGAACTCAAAGGAGTCAATGGGATATCTGAGAAACCCCATTCATAGTCAAGTCTTGAAACTGTAGTCTGACCTGTTTGTGTGGGAGTACTTGATGGAAGTGTACTTTGAGTAGTTTTCGGGGTTTCTTCAAATTCCCCATAAGGAATAGTGGGTTTGACATCAAAATCAGAAAAATTAAAATCCATCCAAAACTCTACATCAGCATCAACAAGAGGAGTTGCCATTTTGGTTATCCTGTCTGGTTGTGTAGCTGCACTTGAGGATTCCCCTTCTTTGGTTGTACCAAGAGTTATTTCTGGTGGCCTGAAGGGATCTGCGTTTATCCATGAAGTGGTGTGTGGATGTAAAGGTGTGCTGGATGGAAGTGTACTTTGGGTAGTTTTCAGGGTTTCTTCAAATTCCCCATAAGGAATAGTGGGTTTGACATCAAAATCAGAAAAATTAAAATCTATCCAAAACTCTACATCAGCATCAACAACAGGAGTTGCAGTTTTGGTTATCCTGTCTGGTTGTGTAGCTGCACTTGAGGATTCCCCTTCGTTGGTTGTACCAAGAGTTATTTCTGGTGGCCTGAAGGGATCTGCGTTTGTCCATGAAGTGGTGTGTGGATGTAAAGGTGTGCTGGATGGAAGTGTACTTTGGGTAGTTTTCAGGGTTTCTTCAAATTCCCCATATGGAATAGTGGGTTTGACATCAAAATCAGAAAAACCTAAATCCATCCAAAACTCTGAATCAGCATCAACAACAGAAGTGACAGTTTTGGCGATTCCACTTGACTGTAAAGCAGCACTTGAGGTTTCTGCTTTCTGGGTTGTGCCAGGAGTCATCTCAGGTGGCCTGAAGGGATGTGTGTTTGTCCATGTAGTGGAGTCTGGAAACGTAGATGTGCTGGATGCAAGTATCCTTTGGGGCGTTTTAGATGTTTTTTCAAATTCCCCACAAGGAACAGTGGGTTTGACATCAAAGTCCAAAAGACCAAAATCTGCCCCAACAGTAGGTATTGAATCATATTCCGAAATAAAATCAAATGGGTCTTGTCTTCGTTTTCTGATGTCCTTTTTAAATGTCTGTTGAACACAGGACAACATGACTGTCTGTGATCTTCCAGTCACATCAAGATAATCCAGCTGGAGAATACCATCCTTTAGAGAGGTGGCAAAATCAATACATGGTAAAATTTAAGAACAAAAACATAGCAGCAAAACTTGACTATACAGTGCACAGGTCTTACCTCGACTGCAGAGTGTTTCAATTTGACAAACACAGTATGGTGACTTTTCCGAAAGACAGCACGAGGCAATTGCCTGGACATACCTTGAGAACAGAAGTAGAATGGAAGAATTTTACTGGTTTTAAATATGGTTTCAAAACGGTTACCAGTTTACATCTGTTCATTGTATTATTAGTGCTGTGAATCGATAAAAAAAAAAAAAAAAAAAATTAAATCACATTTTTTCTGAAATTGTGATTATTCCCACCTAACATTAAAGTTTAAATTTACTTTTATATTGCAATAATTTCACATACAATCTTCACATTTGTTTAATGGCATCTTTATGCCTGAAGGGGAGCATCACTGATACCAATACTACTGATGTCTCTAAATAGTTTTTTCCCCATTTAACCATTGACTATAGCCATTCAAGATTACAGTATAATTGAGAGGTATCAATTTTAACATATTAGATTTAAAAAAAAAAACTAATTTAATTGAACTTAAGTCTTCACATAAACCCACAATAATAAAATGTCATGCCATAATTAGCTACCTGTTCCCTTCAGCAAGTGCACCAGGACATGTTCTTAAATGGGACTCATAATTAAATACTTAATGCATGCACAGTTTTGATCGCTTTAACCATCTTCATGACTTAACTGACAAAATAACTACAACAGCGCATGCTCATAGTTTCTTTTATGCTTTAATATTAAATACACAACACGTGCCACCCCATTTGTACGTGCAATTGAAGCGCATGTGCTACGAGCACAGTATAATGGCTGACAGGACAGGAAAATTTGTTTTTACTGACATATGGCCAGACAATACATCATTGTTCTACTGAAGCATCATGAATATTGAATAAAATTGCTATAGTCCAAAATTAGTGGTGTAACATCAGTAAGTACTCACCCAATACTTTAACACTTTTAATCCTCTTGGCTGGTAATTTTACAGTCACAAATGGCTTTTCACAGATAATTTCAGCTGATTCTTCTGTAGAAGGTGCATCATGTGGCAGGATGGCAGTATGACAGGTGGCGATGCCAGAGAAACTCTTCATTAGAAGGCGATCAAAATAAAGTACTCTTACATAGTAGTACATCCTTCTGCCTCGAGTCTGAGGGATTAAATGGACAGTTTCACTTTCTTTCTAGCAAGCAATACACAAAATTGGCAATAGCCAATGAACTGAGAAACAAAAACATTAGGTTTCTGTGAATTGTGGGGACATTCCACAGACTTCTATTGTTTTCATACTGACCAAACAATATTTTCTATGCACTAACACTAAACCTACTCCTTACAGACAAACTGTTTGCATTGTTACACTTTCAGATAAACATCATTTAGTATTTTAATTGTTTTCCCCTCATAGGGACCATATGCAAACCCCATAATGTTGGAAATTATGCCCATCAATTAGATTTTTTGATCACAAATCCTGATCACAACAGGCCAAATTCCCTATTCATATTATACATATATGAGCTATATGTGCATGGGTCAATGATGTGACGACTAAATTTTCTGTTAAAAAATTGCATTTCAGTTAAAAATTGGTTTAACCCCCTGGGGTCGAAGCCCACACTGGTGCGATCGGTCTTGTATTTGCTTTATGACCACGAAAAGAACTAAAAACACTTAGTTTTGATCGCACAGATAAGAATAAGGTATCGTTTGAAACTGCAAAGGGTCTACTTTTTGTAGTTTGTATTTGTAGTACTTTACTTTATATGCATCATAAGAATGTGCTTTCGTAAAAATAAAGAAAAACTGCATTCTCTGCCATCTCAGTCACCTCTTCACTAGGGGTCGACCCGATTATCGGTGCCGATATTATGCACTTTTATGATTATCGGTATTGGTCATTTTCAAAACCGATGTGCTGATAAAATAATTTAATTTTGAAACCCGCTATTTGGCTCTGATGCAGCCTGTAGGAACTCACCACTCTGTGGCCTAGAGCAGTCTCCGCCCACCGCCCATCTGATTTGTTGGGAGTCAAGAGTCTGACCAATCAACGTGGAAGGCTAAAGCGCTCACACCAAAAGCGCTTGCTAACTGGTGCTGCTTCAAGCTTCAGTGATTAAGTGTCAGTTGTCTCTCAAAAGGCAGCAGCACACATTGCTCAAGTTGCAATAAATCACAATCCACTACACTGAAGTTATTCAAAACACCTCAATATTATGTATTCATGGTTTCCGCGATGGGGAAAACACAGACGGAATCACGGAATCCAGTCATATAAAGGGAATTTACTGTATAACGCAGAGTCACGGAATTTGTCAAAGTTTGGATGAATTAATCAAAAGTAGGTCAGTACACTTAAATCGACACACCATGGACTAGTATCTGTAAACATTAAGCCGCAAAAAGGTTATTTAAATATGAATTCTGCATGTTCTGCGCATCTCTGTATGTGTGAATGGCACAGACGCGCAGTTTTGATTAGTACACACACTGAAGTGCGCGATGCTTGCGGTGTTTTCAGCATCTGCCGTCTCACATAAATACATGAACAACATCCCCAGAACTGCTCTGAGTGTCACTTCATGAGCATTTGACAGTTTCATTTGAGTAAAACAATCGTCAAAACATATACATAGGCTACAGAAACTTAAGAGGTACTCACTGCAACCCGTCAAAAAAGTTAGTTTATCTACTAATACTACAACAACAATTACTACAACTTGTTTAAAAGAATAAATCACAATACGCCATTTCTTCCATGTCTTAATTTTAATAGTAAACCCATTTTTTTGCCAAAAAATAGTTTAACTCATTTGATTAAAAGATAAATTAAATGTTTTATGGCTTCATTTGCACTGCACTGTAAATTAAAACTAATGGAAATTACTGTCACATAGGCCAAGATTAAGATACTGTCACATAGGACAAGATTAGGACCACAGAAATTGTGACATTTCAATAGGCTATTGAACCAAGTGTGCCTCTAACAGGCTATTAGTGTTATAGTTTAATTCAAATAGTTGCGGTCTTCGCAACTTCTACAATAGAGCTATGAAGACAATTAAATTATTTACACGTATACATTGTGCTTTTTAAGGTAACCAATTGATGTGCATTAGATGATGAATTGAATAGTCACCTCTTGTAAGTTATGATTTAGTCATCAGAAAATAAAGAATTATGAGAGGTTATGCTATTACACATACATTTCTAACATGTAAATTATTGAAGCCAAATACTTAGATTTCCCCAAGCTATTTAGCTGTTGTACAGTATGCATAGGCTTAATCATGAAGCATACAGTGGCCCCACTTTTAACTCTTTATATTACCCTTATTGTAGATGGATGCATGGAGGAAGACAAGAGTAAGAAGTGCAACCAACACCAAGGAAGGCAGTTTTTGTCAGAGCCCTCGTTATGCTTAATTGACATTAATTTTCATTTTTACATATATAACGGTTAAAATATCGGTTATCGGTCTACTTGGTCTGTAATAATCGGTATCGGCCCTGAAAAAAAAAAAAAAAAAAAGACGGTCAACCTCTACTCTTCAGACACTTAAAACAACAAATCTCCGCGAAAACTAGCCTCAAGGATATGAGAAATGTATAGAAAGCTTGAAATGTCTACTTTTAAATGAAGTCAGTCACGTCCAAAACAAATACTGTTAAAGTAATCCATATGAAACCAATGTGATGTCCAGTTTTTCCCATCTCTACTCATATCTAAATAAGTCACGCCCACAAGCCAAATCGCGCTTTTCAAATTAAAGCGTGCAGGGAAAAAAAAAAAACTTCCCTTATAAGCAGTAAAGCTGTCTATATACTGTTTTATGAATGAATCTCTTGCATCATACGAACATCTGCACTTTGTTTATGAGAGAATTTGCGTGAGCTGAATTCAGTCAGCGAGCGCGTGCAGTGAACAATAACAAAAACTCATCTTAACGCCTCTGATTGGCTATTGCATTCATAAGCTCAACAGAATCCTGTGTGATTGGTTGTAATGTGCAACACTATAAAAAAAAAAATCATGGCGCAACATTGAACATCTAAATTTAATAATGCGGTAAACCCTTTAATTCATTTTCATTTTATTCACTATAGCCGTAATGGATTTAGTTTAACTGTACAACAGCATTTGTGTCCATGTGTTGCCATAGTTTCTACAAGCGGAAACTGGGGATACACAGATATTATGTCATTGATCGGCGACAATGACCAGGGACGAGTCATTTAAAATTGGAATTTCTTGGATTTACAAATCCTTGGGAACTTTTGGGATAAACAACTGCATGAAATACACTAGTTTTTGTATATTTTATTAGTAAAATCTTACATATTGTGCCTTTAATGTGCTAAAGCGGTTACATGAAAAACGCCTAGAAATCCTACAAAAATTAGGATATTAACTTGGATTGTTTAGATTATATTTAAGGAGGTGTGCATTATGCCATAAAAATAAAATGATAAAAGTTGGCTTATTGTTGAGCGTTATAGGCTAGGCCTAGTTCTAACATTTTGGCACTAGAGTCACATTGATGTAAAAAATGAAAGGCTTGAACCTTACATTTAATAATTTGCTGATGCCAGCGATCAGAATTCCCTGGATTTCTTCTGTGTCTTTAGAGTTTCTATGTGAGAGCACCCTTTAGCTTCCAGATGGAGATTTACTAAAAAAAAAAAAAACACAGAACAATGCCTCACTGACTAGATGTGCACATGAATATTGCAGCTTTTGCCTAATATCGATTGCGATTTATCGCGATTCAGCCCTAGTCAAAGGTACAAGATGTTCAGGAAATGAGATGCGGACTAAATGCCATTAATGCCACAAGGATATTGGATGATTTTGGAAAAAAAGCATTATGTTTTAGAATTTTATACACACAGTGTTGGGAAGGTTACTTTGGAAATGTAATAGGTTACAGATTACAAGTTATCCTACTTAATGTAATAAGTAGTGTAATTTTTCAGTTACTTTAAAGTAATGTAACCGATTACTTTTCTAAATTTCTAATGTTTCAACTGTTAATCATTTTCAAACATGTAAACCAGGCAGGGTTAACCTTACAGTAGTACTCAACACTGATTGCTGTCAAACTTCGAAATCCTTCATCACTTGAACTAAGATTATAATATTTTAATTTTAAAGGAGACATTGGATGCAAAATATCTTCATTTGCATATAAATGTTTCTTTGCAGTGTGTTGACAACCACCCTACAATGGTAAAAATTCACTCTTTTTAATCCCCAAAAACCTAAAGTGTCTCTATCAAGCCATTTTGATTTTGGAGTGAACACCAGCGCTCTCTTCCACCTTCAATACTACGACTGAGGTGAGACCCTTGAGCAAGGCACCAAACCCCCCACTGTTCCCCAGGCACCACAGCAATGTCTGTCTGTCGGTTAAATGCTGAGCACAAATTCCAAGTATGGGTCACCATACTTGGCCTCACTTCACCTTCACTAAATTTGTTTATGTCTGGCTGCGCAAATCATGCTTTCTGAATGAGGGACAATTCAAGGCAGGTTTTGTTAAAAAGTTAAAGCTCAAGGATGGATCAGTACCCATTGTTCATGATCCAGCTGCACCTCCAGAAGTAGTAAGTCTCACTTTATTTTTTATGATCATTTGCGAATCACCTTTGCTCTTCCACAGAAGAGATGGGTGGGGTGAGCAGAGCTCATTAGCATGTAAAGAGATATGCACCAAAACAAGTCGCTGTGAACAGCTGTTTTTGACAAGGGGAAAAGGGTGTTGTTTTTCAGGACCACTGAGAGCATTCCGAGAGGACCCTAAAGAATCATACCAACTTGTGGAAAAAGGGCATTCGATGTCCCCTTTGAAGCACAGCCACCACAAAATCAGAGTTTAAAATCATTCTGAGGTCAAATACAGATTTAAAACCATAAGATAGTTTAATAGCTATGATACTGTTTTTGAAATCAAATATTTGCATAGCTATGACAGGAAACACTGGAATCTAACAATGCCTTAGAAAAAAAGAAAAAAGTTAATCTTAAAAATAAAAGCATATAAACCCAAATATAAAAAAGTTATTGGATAAGCATGTTATAAACGTCTGAAACATTGGCGTTTCATATTTTAGAGCAGTTACTGCAATTTATGAAAGAACAATTAAATCTGTATGTGGGAGTGTGTGTGAAAAAATCAGATGTAACCCTTTGTAATCATTAACATTTTCATAAGTAATTTAACTACACATTTTTTTTAGTAACTAACTGATTACAATTACTTTTATTTTGTAATTACAATTACGTAATTCCGTTACATGTAGCTAGTTACTCCCCAACACTGCATACACATACATATGGGTAGTTGACAAATAGGCAGTAAAAAAAAAAAAGCTTTGGAAAAGACTTTTGGAAAAGAAATGCATATATGAAGTGTGAAGTCTGATCTTTGAGAAAATATAAAGGGTCTCTAACTTCGCCAATTCTTTCACTGCTTTTTAACATTTAAACTGAACTGTACCATAAGTTAGGAGTGACTGCAAAAATTAAGAAAAAAAAAATAGCATGAGAGATTAATCTTCATTATTAGACACTTATTTTCATATAATGCCATTTATTTAATATGAAATTTCATTTTTCCCCCCATGACTTGTTGGACAATTAAGACAAACTTTGACGAGACAAACTTTGCCGTCATCTGTTCAAAACTGCTGAAAATTATGCCATTTTAAGTTGAGTGATATTTGCATCTCCCCTATTGCAATACTCAACTGTTTTTAAGATGTTTTGAGATAAAAACAAATCTGTGGTTCTTTTAAAGGTGCCATAGGTGATTGTCTTCAGAAACATTGTTATTCTGGTTGAAAGTCTCTCCACATCCCGATAGCTATCATTAAGTGGTCTAAATTTATATATTCTGTGAAAGGTGTAGGACCAAGGAATGTTTGTCCAATTAAAACGCTCGGTCCGAGCATTTTAATTGTCTTTCCTACCTGCCCGTCAACGTATGTATTAGCATACCTCTGCGTACCCTGTTTGCGCAGACAGGATACATCAGCGCGATCACGCACACTGTTCAGACAGAGCGAGAGAATGGCAGGCAAACATCAACAACCCGATCTTCCTTCCTGGTATTGTAGTACTTTTACTAACTGTGCTGTAAAGTTTTCTCACCGGTGAATGACATGTAGCCCAGCGGTTCCCAATTCCAGTCCTCACGCCCCCCTGCTCTGCATATTTTGCAGGTCTCGCTTAGTTAACACCTGATTCAGATAACCAGCTCGTTAGAAGAGAGCTCCGATTGACATGCTCCCTACACAGTGTTCATTGCTCCCTACTCCCTGAGCAGGGAAAATCCATTTATTTCACTTCAGAACATTCAATCACGGATTTGCGCTGCTCCTCACACACAGACGAAAGAGAAGTGTTAAGTGTGACATAATATACCTCTGTAAATAAATACAATTTAAATTCAGGTCTGGCACACTTTAATGCCCTTTGTATGGAACAAACGCTCACTTCGAACTGGAATCATGGCGGAATATCTGGTGATGGCCACTTCGCAGGGCACTTTTGACTTACGGTCGAACAGAACACCGTCAGACGTGATAAGATATACATATGAAAAGTGCAGAGCTAGGAGGGCACGAGGACTGTAATTGGAAACCGCTGATGTAGCCTATTGTAATTTATGTTGTCTCTGGCTGCTCTTTGAGTGTATGTGCGTTCAGGGGGCGTGGCTTATGACGGCAATTGCAGGGAGGGTGGGATGTTCGCTTTCAGTGCTACCAGGCTAAAGTTTGCATTTTCCGAGATCATCTACTGCACCTTTAAGTGTGTCACACCATAGGATATCACATCACACCATAGGACAGAAATGGTAGTTATTAATTTCTATTTAATTTTGAACACGTCAAAGGAGAAAGTTTAACTTTGATACAAAATGTTTTGTTAAAAAAAAAAAAAAAATTCAGTCTTAATCAGTATGTTACTAAAACTCTTCTAGCTCCCGCTGCATGTGCAGCACAGCTAAAAATGATTGATATTCAAACTACACTGAACAAAATAAACGCAACACTTGTTTTTGCCCCCATTTTTCATGATCTGGGGCCCGTTCTTCATACGTTGCTCACTCAGTTAGCTGGATTTTATTGTTGCCGATTTCGCTTGTTCTTGGATTGTTTGGTTCTTTGAAGCTCATCCTGGAGTTGTTGTCATAGCAACAGGTCCGTAAGCTTAAACCTGCTCGGGAGCAGGCTTATTTCATGTAAACCGGATTAAATCGCATCTTAAGCAGAATTGATACTTATAATAGGCCCCAGCCACTGCTACTTTATTAAGAGTTCCCTGCTGGTCCAGGGACAATAATTTATATTTAAATAATTAAAAAAATTTATTTGAAAATAAGATAATGTTGTGTAGTCTATAATACTATAGACACAGCCAGTTTTACTCATTGAAAGAATTATTAGTGATGAAATAATTACTTTATAATTGTATTTGAGTCTTTCACATGCTATACAGTTAATCTGAGTCGTGCATTAATTTGAGTGATGACATTATGGGAGTGGCTTGATGGAGCACAGGAGATGCAGATAACTTGATCTCTAAGAAACTTTAATGCCGTCACATAAATCTGTTTCAAAGATAAAATTAAACTAATTGCTACTTACAACGTTGAAGTAAAAATGTAAAGCCTGTACAAATACCAGAAATCACAAATATAAATAATTGGGAATCATGTAAAAAAATAAAACTAAAAAAAAAAGGTCTGCCCTTTTCAGGGAACACGGGAACGCGCAGTGATCTTAGATAACTTAATCCAGATATTTTAATCTAATACGCAAATTCGTTTGAAGAACCAAATTAGCCAGAGATGAGTTATCAGGATTAGAAGATCTGGAATCTTTCAAATCATCTCAGATGTAATAAGCGACGTACGGAGAACGGGCCCCTTAACTCAAAGATTTAAGACTTTCCATGTACACAAAAGGCCTATTTTGCTCAAATTGTTCACAAATCTGTCTAAATCTGTGTTAGTGAGCACTTTGCAGAGATACTCCATCCACCTCACAGGTGTGGCATATCAAGATGCTGATTAGACAGCATGATTATTGCACAGGTGTTTTCAGCTTCCAGGAATTGTGTTCAGATCCTTGCAACATAGAGCCGTGCATTATCATGCTGCAACATGAGGTGATGGTCGTGGATGAATGGCACAACAATGGGCCTCAGGATCTCATCACGGTATCTTTGCATTCAAAATGCCATCAATAAAATGCACCCATGTTCGCTATCCATAACATACGCCTGCCCATACCATAACCCCATCATGGGCCACTCGATCCACAACGTTGACATCAAACCACTCACCCACACAACGCTGTCTGCCATCTGCCCTATACAGTTAAAACCAGGATTCATCCGTGAAGAGAACACCTCTCCAAAGTGCCAGGTCGAACTGCAGTCAGGTCGAGACCCCGATGAGGATGACAAGCATGCAGATGAGCTTCCCTGAAACGGTTTCTGACAGTTTGTGCAGAAATTCTCTGGTTATGCAAACTGATTGTTGCAGCAGCAGCCGGGTGGCTGGTCTCTTGGAGGTGAATATGCTGGATGTGGAGGTCCTGGGCTGGTGTGGTTACATGTGGTCTGCGGTTGTGAGGCCGGTTGGATGTACTGCCAAATTCTCTGAAACTCCTTTGGAGACGGCTTATGGTAGAGAAATGAACATTCAATTCACAGGCAACAGCTCTGGTGGACATTCCTACAGTCAGCTTGCCAATCGTATGCTCCCTGAAAACTTGCAACATCTGTGGCATTGTGCTGTGTGATAAAACTGCACATTTTAGAGTGGCCTTTTATTGTGGCCAGCCTAAGGCACACCTGTGCAATAATCATGCTGTCCAATCAGCATCTTGATATGCCACACCTGTGAGGTGGATGGATTATCTCGGCAGAGGAGAAGTGCTCACTAACACAGATTTGTGAACAATATTTGAGAGAAATAGGCCTTGTGTACATGGATAAAGTCTTAGATCTTTGAGTTCAGCGCATGAAAAATGGGGGCAAAAACAAGTGTTGCATTTATAATTTTGTTCAGTGTACATTCATTAAGATGTGAATGAATTTAAAAACTATATGGCTACTTTAAGGCATCATTTTGATTATTTACTTTCTGCATTGTTCTCTTAGGATCTCCTCCCTTCTGCATGGATCCCTGTTAATTCTCTATATATTTCCGTGTCCTCCCTCTTCCACTAATTTCTCTCCCTCAATTCTGTGTTTTAAAAAAGTACCATATTTAATACTTATTTTCATGACCCTTTATAACAGTACAAGTTTTCTGTAAAAACATCACAAAATAATTTAATGTAATTATTGCATTTAAGAACACTGAAAATGATCAAAATGGAATAAAAAGTAGTTGAATAAATCTTTATTTAAAATGTTTTTTTAAAGGAGACCTTGTCCTCTGGTGTGACATCTTTGTCCTGTGGTGTGAAAGTACAGGCGTCACACCGGAGAACATTATCTGTCACACCATAGGACGTTTCAGGCTTCTGTTAATTAATGACCTTGCTATTCAAAGCTAACCTGTCATTAGCAGTAAGCAAGACACATTTGCATAATTTTCCATGATTACGTAGTTTAACAGTTTTTCCATTTTAAAAAAATATATATTTAGGGGCCTCACCAAAAAAAAAGTTAAATATTTGAACAATTGAGACAAAACTGACTGTGTGCACGTCATGGGCTTCACAGGGGGCTTCAGTAACACAACCATGAATGGGATCCTTCAACTAATTAAAGTTTTCTCTGGAATTGGCCGATTTAAAAATCAGGATATGGTGTCACACCATAGGACATGGTTTTCAGAGACAAAATGTACAAAAAGTTCCTACGCTTTCAGAAATATGGATGGAAAAAAGTGATTGCCATTTACTGAAATAGACTTGTACAATTACGCCAGAGGTATTTAACATTATGCTTTTATTTTTCATTTACAAAAGTTGTAATTTATTGAACCATGCTTGGGACAGTCACACCATAGGACAATTTTGAGATTTAGCTCAGTTTTAAAAAAAATCTAACAACATGTTTAACCATGTAGTGCATTTTAAATAACGACAATTATATTCATCTTTATATTGTGAAAATGCCAGGTCACGTCAACAACCCATATTTTTATACATGTATACACACAAATTGGGCCCAATTAGCCATTTTCTCTTCCCGGTGTCATGTGACTCGTTAGTGTTACAAGGTCTCGGGTGTGAATGGGGAGCAGGTGTGTTAAATTTGGTGTTATCGCTCTAACTCTCTCATACTGGTCACTGGAAGTTCAACAAGGCACCCTAATGGCAAAGAACTGAGGATCTGAAAAGAATTGTTGCTCTACATAAAGATGGTGTAGGCTATAAGATTGCCAAGACCCTAAAACTGAGCTGCAGCACAGTGGCCAAGACCATACAGCGGTTTAACAAGACAGGTTCCACAGGCCTCACCATGGTCTGCCAAAGAAGTTGAGTGCACATGCTCAGCGTCATATCCAGAGGTTGTGTTTGGGAAATAGACGTATGAGTGCTGCCAGCATTGCTGCAGAGGTTGAAGGGGGGGTCAGCCTGTCAGTGCTCAGACCATACGCCATGCACTGCATCAAATTGGTCTGCATGGCTGTCGTCCCAGAAGGAAGCCTCTTCTAAAGATGATGCACAAGAAAACCCGCAAACAGTTTACTCAAGACAAGCAGACTAAGGACCTGTGGTCTGATGAGACCAAGATACGCTTGACACCATCTGAACCAAATAAGTTTGTCGCGGCAACCAGGTGAGTACAACAAAAACAAGTGTGTCTTGCCTACAGTCAAGCATGGTGGTGGGAGTGTCATGGTCTTGGGCTGCGTGAGTGCTGCCGGCACTGGGGAGCTACAGTTCATTGAGGGAACCGTGAATGCCAACATGTACTGTGACATACTGAAGCAGAGCATGATCCCCCTCTCTTCGGAGACTGGGCCGCAGGGCAGTATTCCAACATAACGACCACTGCCTTGCTAAAGAAGCTGAGGGTAAAGGTGATGGACTGGCCAAGCATGTCTCCAGACCTAAACCCTATTGAGCATCTGTGGGGCATCCACAAACGGAAGGTGCAGGAGCGCAAGGTCTCTAACATCCACCAGCTCAGTGATGTCGTCATGGAGTGGAAGAGGACTGCAGCAGCAACCTGTGAAGCTCTGGTGAACTCCATGCCCAAGAGGTTTAAGGCAGTGCTGGAAAATAATGATGGCCACACAAAATAGACCCTTTGGGCCCAATTTGGACATTTTCACTTAGGGGTGTACTCACTTTTGTGGCCAGCGGTTTAGACAATGGCTGTGTGTTGAGTTATTTTGAGGGGACAGCAAATTTACACTTATGAAAGCTGTACACTCACTACTTTACATTGTAGCAAAGTGTCATTTCTTCAGTGTTGTCACATGAAAAGAAAATATTGTGAGGTGTACTCACTTCTGTGAGATACTGACGTGACGCCTAAATTTTCTGTCAGATTGCATTTTTTCAGTTATAAATTGGTTTAAATGCATAAGAGATATATACACACACAGTATATATATGAGGGGCCTCTCCCATGTATGAACTCACTGTGGTGCGACCGTCCGGCCATAACTTGTACGTTTTGTAAACATCTTTGAAGTTATCCTAAATTTATTCAGATAAATTTTCTGCACTACTTGGCATGATTTCCAAAGTGTTTTGTAATCCTGTATAAAATTGCAAAGCATTTGTATTTATATTTCCATCATAATATACAAACAAACTTTGGCCGATGATTTTCATTTTATAAAGTATCATGTGGTGCGACTAGGGCCGGGTATCGAGTTTGATACTTTTTAGGCACCAACTGAATTGGCTTAATACCATTGAGTATCGAAAAACGTCTTGTTCGGTACCAAATTTCGATACCTAAGGGGTTAATCTCAATGTCAGTGAGGCAATAAGCCTGCAGCACTAGGGGTGTTTGACGAAGCGGCGCAGATTAATCAGTGTCTGACATCCGTGATAGCGATTCGAAAGCATATGGAGCAGTCTGCTCGTGCGGTTTTGTTTACTAAAGCAGACTGAAGCGCACGTGATGCTCGCGGTGACTACAGCGTCTGCAGTCTCACTAAACGAGGACAAACACATGAACAACATCTCCAGAACTGCTCTGAGAGTCACGTCATTAGCATTTTACCATTTCATTTGAGTAAAACTAGCATCATATACACACAGAACTCTAAAGGTATTCACAGCAACCCGTCAAAATAAGTTCAAGAAACTACCATTTTGGGACTTATGTTGAAATCCATTGCATCATAGCAATTTGCCAAGGACCCATGGAAGCATCAGGCAGGTTTGTAAGTCTTTCAAAGTTGAAAAAAAAAAAAAAAAAGAACCTTTTTAACGGCTGGAATGTAGTTACCACATTTGGATATAATGTGGTATGACCTCAAAAAAAAAACAATGAATTGTAAGTTATTTCTGCAATCATTTATTTTCATTATAAATAATTTGATAGTGACCTTTTGTGGGAAGCTAGCTTGTTTTGTTTTGTTTAGGTGACCAATTCTGTGCTTGTAAGTTTCGACTGAATTTGAAAATGTGGTGCAACCAAATATCATGTGGTGTGACAACTGCAGAGTGTTTTCCATTGTAGATCTATGTCCCAGATTAGCAGTTTTTGTGCTTATATATTCAATTGATAGTTTATATTCATAATATACTTTAGTATAATTTAGAATATATTTTTATGCAATTTGGGTCATTTCAGACGGTTTGTTTAATCTTTGTACAAGAGAAAAAAAAAAAAGAAAAAAAAAATTTGAGCATGTAATTTTAGCTTGGTAATTATGCATTTATTAGTAATTTGTTTATAAACTAGTTTAACCTATTCTACCAGAATATACTGCCAAGCAAAGTAAAAAACGCTCATCATAGGCAGCATGTTAATTCTAACCCTGCAGTCTTGCACAAACTCCAGATGTCATTTTCTACTATAAGATAGATGTTCATGTCATCTAAGAACCTGAGCCAGCAACCTAAACCTAATCTAAATTGACCCTTCACAAAGACCCCCCTTAGTTACTGTTGCTATGTCCTACAAACCATGGCACTTTTATGCCATGCATCATGTTCTCACGCATTGAAAAATACTTCACGGAGCAAAGAGGACACCGACAATGTGCCGACAGACAAGACAGAGCTGGTTACGTTTAGTATGAAAGTCTCAGTGTTCAAATTGTCTTTTTTTTTTTTAAAGAAATTCAAACAACAAATACTGTTTTGTGGCTCTTTAATATGTCGTGACAGATCGCTGTAGCGCCTCAGTTCAAGCGGCACATGAACCGATCATCTCTTCATCTTTACTAGTCATATGAAATAAACATGAATGAACATCAGAAGGTATCTCGTTTCAACCATGAAAAGATGTCAATACACCATTTTTCTACTCTCCTGTCTGGTTTGTCGACGTTATATGTCAGACTGCCTGTTAATCAAACTCCCGGCAAAAGGGTCAATTGAGCAGCCAATATTTGACAAAGTACAGAAATAACTGGTGCTAAAGTGCCGGCAGTTAATGTCACGTGCTGCACTTTTCACACGTCTCTTTAAATAGATTTTTAATGATATAAGGTCGTTGTGTCATTTGGATCCACCATTCATGTAGTGCGAACAATAACAGAAATAACTATTACAAAAATAATTTGTGGTTGAAATATGAATCACTGCTACAGTATGCTTAAGTGAATGGTATTTTTAAAACGTTTTTAATCAGTTTTATGCAATTTGCAGGAAAAATAAGTCTGTTAACTTCATTTAAGTAGGCAACTCAAATTATAGAACAAAAATAAGAGATCATTATTTAAAAAAAAAAAGTTAAGAGTTTTAGCTCCAACCCTAATCAAACACCTGATCAAACTAATCAAGGTCTTCAGGATTATTAGAAACTTCCAAGCAGGTGTGATTTGGAGCTGGATGGAGCTAAACTCTACAGAGCTATGGCCCTCCAGAAATTGAGTTTGAGATCACAGATCTAGATGGAGAAAAAAAAAAAAGTTTTTTGTTGGTTTTTTTTTTTTTTTCCAAGTAGATTTTTTTGTATTTTAAAATTGGCCTGTCGAAAATCCTTACGTCAATGACACACATATACATATATACACATAAAACTGTGTCTAATGTGGAGAGGCGGCTAGAAATAAGCTGTAAAGGAGAGCATGGTCTGGATTCACTGTGGGAGCTTAAAAATGCCTCTGAGGGAGAAACGGCAGGTGCCCCCACTGTGGAATATGATGTGGGCCTGGAGGTGACTGCAAGTGGAGCGGGATTTTCGGCGGCGGCGGCGGCGGCGTCTACTTCCATGACATCGGAGCAAAGGAAATCATCAGAATGGAGTCTGGTAGTGAAACACGGCAGACGCAGGAGGAATTGTGGATGGCCAAACACCTCCAACTAAACAGCGAGCTGGTAAAGCTAAACAAAGGATGTCTAAGCCTATTATTGGTACAGGGGCATGAGGGAATATTAGTGTGGTGCGGACGAAATTGTTTGCTACCAAATTTACTCCAGATCTTAACGCTGAAACTGTGTCAAACTATCCTAAAGAAAAACTTGGCCGAGATGTGAATTGCCAACGCACTGACACCACGAACAAAAGATAGTTCATTTAAAGTGAGTGCTGAGTATATTAATGTGGCGGAGATGTACAGTCCGGCGATGTGGCCTGAAGGCTCCATTGTTCGTCATTATTATGAGCCACGCAAAGTGAGAGCGTTGGGGGCTAATATTGCTGCCTCCATGTCAGGTGCATCTGTGACTGAGGGGGCTGCTGCTGCAGCAGAGTGCACTTGATCTGAATGTGTGGATTATATCCTATAACTGCGAGTCGGTGACCGCGTTGGGGATAGCGCCCAACGCACCGTAGTTGATAATTTGCAAAACTGTGATATCCTGTGCTTGCAAGAAACTTATCTAAACAGGATTTGGGAAAATTGAACTCAAATTTTCATGGTGCTGGGACATCTACAACTGATCTTACTATGGGTATAGTGAAAGGAAGGATATCGGGTGGTGTGGCTACCTTGTGGCACAAAAAGTTGGACTCAGTGATTAATATCATTAAGGTTGATGTTGACTGGTGTTTCGCTGTACGGATGAGTTGCTCTAGTAAAGAGTTAATTATCCTTAATGTATATGCACCATATGAAATGTCAACAAAATGAGGACGAATATTTAAATAGACTTGCTTTTATTGGCTCTTTTATTAAAGTAATTTTGGTGGTTGGGGACTTGAATGCAGATCTTACTGACAAATCTGTGTTTGCCAAGCATATGCAGCATTTCTGTGTTAATAATTTTAAGTTATCTAGTAAATTGTTACCTATGGACAGTTATACTTATAAGTGAAGCCTGGCATACAACTTCATGGCTTGATCATTGTATTAGTACAGCTGAGGCTCATGATACCATACAGTCAGTGACAATTTTATATGGGAATTCTATATCTGATCATGTACCATTCTTAATGCTTGTTGATTTCGAAAGTTTGCCCGAAGTGAAATGACTGTAAGAGGGCTGCTTTGGGAAAGTTAGACTGGTCTAAACTTACTGATGAAGATATTAAAACATATGAGAAAACGGACACTGTTGAATTAAGGTGGTATTACCCAGAGATGCAATCATGTGTACAGATGTGAATTGTAATGTCATTTTCTGGAAGGATGTAAGAGCATTAAATAGGAGCAGTGTGACATTACCAAGCTCTATTGAGGGTGTTTCGGGAGCTGAGAATATAGCAGAGTTGTGGAGACATTATTCTACTGTTTAATTGTGTAAAGAGTGAGCCATGTAAAGTGGAAGTTGTCTCTATGGATACAGGGAGTATTACAACAAACGAGGTTTATCAAGCAATAATTCAGCTTAAAAGATAGGAAAACTGGTGGTTTAGATCAAATAACTGCTGAACACCTAAATTTTGCGAGCCCTAGACTTGTGGTTCTGCTTGCAATTTGTTTTGCTGGTTTTGTGATACATGGGCTGCTGCCAGAGTCTTTGTCAGTAACCTTGTTGCCTGTTAAGGATAAGGCTGGCAAGATAGGTAGTTTGGATAACTATAGATCAATTGCTTTAGCGAGTGTTGTGTCAAAGGTTTTGGAAAGAATCATATTAGATCGATTAGGTGTCTCTTGATACCACAGACAATCAGTTTGGTTTTAAGGCTCACCATAGTACTGATTTGTGTATATATGCTCTGAAGGTAGTAGAACTGTATAAAAGACAATTCCACTGTTATAATCTGCTTTATTGATGCTTCTAAAGCTTTCGATAGTTAATCAAAAGTTCAGTAAACTAAGACAAAGGGGTGCACCTAATAGTATATTAAGAATTTTGACATTGGTACACTAATCAAAGTATGCAGATAAAGTGGGGCAATTGGATGTATGCTTGGTAATGCCACAGTCAATCACTACATGTATGCTGATGATTTGGTTGTTTTTTTTCCCCAAGTAGTGTTGGTTTTCAACAGTTACTTAATATATACACATTCTGATTATGGTATAAGATATGATGTGCAATACAATACAAAAAAAAAAAAGTGTTGCCATGATATGTAGAACCAAAGAACAGAGATTTGAATTTCCCAGAATTTTATTTATCAGGGCAAGTGTTAAATGTACTACTGCAAAATATTTAGGACATATCATTAATAACGAAATGAGATGAAGATATGTATAGGCAATATTGTAAGTTATATACTCAAGCAAATATGTTGGTGAGAATTGTGTGTTCAGATCAGGTAAAGATAAACCTTTTTAGAGCATATTGTATTTTGTATACTGCTCCTTTGTGGGTTAAGTTTAAGAAAGAGAGCCTATGTAAGCTTCAGGTTGCATACAATGATTGTATGAGGATCCTGCTGAAAAAACCAAGATGGAGCAGTGCAAGTAATTTATTCTGTAAGGCAAGAGTACAGTCATTCCCTGCATTGAGAAATTTGATGTATAAATTTATTTGTCGGCTGGATGATTCACATATTATAATGTTGTCAAATCCTAGGCTTACTGATGTGCGATATCAGTCCTCTATGAGGACGTATTGGTATAACTGTCTTTTTTAATGTGTATTGTGTGTTTCTTGCTAATGGACCTGGAGTCTGGAAATAAAGTTGAAATGAATTTATTTATATTTATATATCCGAAAATAAGACGATGTGGGGTTTTTTTTCCTTGGAAATACCTCAGAAAAAAAAACCCATTCGTCTTATATTCAGGGTCTAGACTTTGACATGTCAGTAATACCCCACAACAATAGGTGGCGCCAAAAACGCATAAAGAGTGTGCCATGAAATATGTAATGTGTGTTGTAAAGATCGCGAATGAAAACAAGTGAAAAGGAAAAGCTTACAGCAGCATGATCGTGACTCATGTTAGTCTGATGGGACCAAACTTCCTCTGTAAGTGATTTTAAAACATAAGTCAGTACCCAGATTTGAAGACTACAATAAGATTTCACGTCTACTGATAATAACATTGGTAGGCTACTATGAGTTGAATAACCTAATTGTTATATAATTCAGATGGGCTACCTGTTATTTCAATGGTATATCAATTTTCCAATGTCATTGTTGGTACATTTTACCAGTATTTACCAAACTTTCAAAAAAAATTTGAATTGGAAAAATATTCAATATGAAAATTAAGAATAAATGTGTTTTACAGAGAGGAAAAAAAAAAAAAAAGTTTGAGTGAGTGATTCCATTGGTCCAGATCCATCTAGGATATGCAACATTACAGAATTTGTATCTGCACCCAATACAGTTTCAAAACCCGAAAATTAAGAGATAGGTTGACAAAACAGAAAAAGTAGGGTCAGGAGTACAAGGGGCATAAAGTAATACAATATTCCTATTCTCCACCATTGTTTTTATGTGTTATTCTACCATCTGTATCAACCTTTATCTAAAATAGTAATATTTAAAGTCTTCCGCATCAATATTAGGACACCCTTGGTTTTAGTATCTGAAGACGAGTGAGATCACTTCATAAAACTTATTACACCTGCGTATATATCCTCTTTCAAAATGGGATTCTTGAACTAACACTATCAATCTTCGCAAAAAATCCAGAAAACCTTCAGGCAATCCAATCAGACGCAGATTGCTGTGCCTATTGCGATCCTGTAAGTCCACAACCTGTTGCTCGAGCACGGCTACTCCCCTACCGTGATCTGCGACAACTTTTTTCTCCCATCTCACCTGTAAGACGATTCAATTAAAAGCATAGCGACTGAACGACTGACATGTAAGAAGCGAACTCGTTCCGCATCGCCGTCAACTCAGTTCTTCTCAAAGTGTTAAAGTGTTGGACATCTTGTCCACCATATAGCTCTCGGACGGTGGCTTGGATTTCTTATTAACCAGAAGCCGACGGTGACACCTCCTGCTGTTTCCGATTGTATACCATCAGGGAAAGTATTAATGAATAAAACTAGAGAGAAAAAAAAAAAAAAAAGCAAATAGGAGCCAAACGTACGGAGCTCTACTCAAGTGTGACTAGGTGAACGCGTCACATGACTCTCTCCAGAGCACTCTTTTAAAGAATGCTCCTAATCTCAGCTTGTTACCTGTATAAAAGACATCTGTCCACAGAAGCAATCAAATCAATCAGATTCCAATCTCTCCACCGTGGCCAAGACCAAAGAGCTGTCCAAGGATGTCAGGGACAAGACTGTAGACCTACATAAGGCTGGAATGGGCTACAAGACCGTCGCCAAGCAGCTTGGTGAGAAGGTGACAACAGTTGGTGCGATTATTTGCAATTTGAAGAAACCCAAAATAACTCCGTCTCCCTCGGACTGGGGCCCCATGCAAGATCTCACTTGCATTGTTTCAATGATCATAAGAACGGTGAGGAATCAGCCCAGAACTACAGGGGAAGATCTTGTCAATGATCTCAAGGCAGCTGGGAACAG
This sequence comes from Onychostoma macrolepis, assembly GCF_012432095.1. Taxonomy (NCBI): domain Eukaryota; kingdom Metazoa; phylum Chordata; class Actinopteri; order Cypriniformes; family Cyprinidae; genus Onychostoma; species Onychostoma macrolepis. The sequence goes on along the minus strand of NC_081166.1, from coordinate 26,828,964 downwards.
TCACCAAGAAAACAATTGGTAACACTATGCAGAGAAAGACTGAAATCCTGCAGCGCCCGCAAGGTCCCCCTGCTCACGAAAGCACATGTACAGGCCCGTCTGAAGTTTGCCATTGAACATCTGAATGAATCAGAGGAGAAATGGGTGAAAGTGTTGTGGTCAGATGAGACCAAAATCAAGCTCTTTGGAATCAACTCAACTCGCCGTGTTTGGAGGAGGAATGCTGCCTACGACCACAAGAACACCATCCCCACCGTCAAACAAGGAGGTGGAAACATTATGCTTTGGGGGTGTTTTTCTGCTAAGGGGACAGGACAACTGCACCGCGTCAAAGGGACAATGGACAGGGCCATGTACAGTCAAATCTTGAGTGAGAATCTCCTTCCCTCATTGAAAATGGGTCATGGATGGGTATTCCAGCATGACAATGACCCAAAACACACAACCAAGGCAACAAAGGAGTGGCTCAAGCAGCAGCACATTAAGGTCCTGGAGTGGCCTAGCCAGTCTCCAGACCTTAATCACATAGAAAATCTGTGAAGAGAGCTGAAGGTTCGAGTTGCCAAACATCAGCCTCAAAACCTTAATGACTTTGAGAGGATCTGCACAGAGGAGTGGGACATACACACATACATATATATATATATATATATACACACAGGGTACGGAAAGTATTCAGACCCCCTTAAGTTTTATACACTGTTATATTGCAGTCATTTGCTAAAATCATTCAAGTTCTTTTTTTCCCTCAATGTATACACAGCACCCCATATTGACAGAAAAACACAGAATTGTTGACTTTTTGCAGATTTATTAAAAAAGAAAAGCTGAAATATCACATGGTCCTAAGTATTCAGACCCTTTGCTCAGCATTTAGTAGAAGCACCCTTTTGATCTAATACAGCCATGAGTCTTTTTGGGACAGATGCAACAAGTTTTTCACACCTGAATTCTCTGCCATTCCTTCTTGCAGATCCTCTCCAGTTCTGTCAGGTTGGATGGTAAACATTGGTGGACAGCCATTTTTAGGTCTCTCCAGAGATGCTCAATTGGGTTTAAGTCAGGGCTCTGGCTGGGCCATTCAAGAACAGTCACGGAGTTGTTGTGAAGCCACTCCTTCGTTATTTTAGCTGTGTGCTTAGGGTTATTGTCTTTTTGGAAGGTTAACCTTTGGCTCAGTCTGAGGTCCTGAGCACTCTGGAGAAGGTTTTTGTCCAGGATATCCCTGTACTTGGACGCATTCATCTTTCCCTCGATTGCAACCAGTCGTCCTGTCCCTGCAGCTGAAAAACACCCCCACAGCATGATGCTGCCACCACCATGCTTCACTGTTGGGACTGTATTGGACAGGTGATGAGCAGTGCCTGGTTTTCTCCACACATAACGCTTAGAATTAAGGCCAAAAATTTCTATCTTGGTCTCATCAGACCAGAGAATCTTATTTCTCACCATCTTGGAGTCCTCCATGCGGGCTTCCGTCGGGCCACTCTGCCATAAAGCCCCGACTGGTGGAGGGCTGCAGTGATGGTTGACTTTCTACAACTTTCTCCCATCTCCTGACTGCATCTCTGGAGCTCAGCCACAGTGATCTTTGGGTTCTTTACCTCTCTCACCAAGGCTCTTCTCCCCTGATAGCTCAGTTTGGCCGGATGGCCAGCTCTAGGAAGGGTTCTGGTCGTCCCAAACGTCTTCCATTTAAGGATTAAGGAGGCCACTGTGCTCTTAGGAACCTTAAGTGCAGCAGAATTTTTGTAACCTTGGCCAGATCTGTGCCTTGCCACAATTCTGTCTCTGAGCTCTTCAGGCAGTTCCTTTGACCTCATGATTCTCATTTGCTCTGACATGCACTGTGAGCTGTAAGGTCTTATATAGACAGGTGTGTGGCTTTTCTAATCAAGTCCAATCAGTATAATCAAACACAGCTGGACTCAAATGAAGGTATAGAACCATCTCAAGGATGATCAGAAGAAATAGACAGCACCTGAGTTAAATATATGAGTGTCACAGCAAAGGGTCTGAATACTTAGGACCATGTGATATTTCGGTTTTTCTTTTTTTAAAAATCTGCAAAAATGTCAACAATTCTGTGTTTTTCTGTCAATATGGGGTGCTGTGTGTACATTGAGGGAAAAAAATGAACTTCAATGATTTTAGCAAATGGCTGCAATATAACAGTGAAAAATTTAAGGGGGTCTGAATACTTTACATACATGAACTTCAGTTTCTAAGCTATTTTACTGAGAAAAATCACAGAACAGTGTTGACAATACATTTCCACGCTGAATGATTCTGTGCATGCGCGATCTGCACGTGATGTACGAGGTACTGTCTGTAGCCTATGTATGTGCAGTGTTTCCCTACCATTATTTTAGCACCCCCCGCCCCCCTTGAAGGTCAAGTTCATTTTATTTAAATTTTCTCTATAGCGCCAGACCACAAAAGTAGTCATTCAATGTTACCTTCCCTATAGAACAGGTGTATACCTTGTTCTTTTATTAAACAAACTAAATAGCCTTATGTTATTTATCTTATTTGCACGACGGCGTGTCATTTCTGTCTCTACGTTACATGATCGCGCTCTCTATCGCACGCACAGCGAAGTTCCGCCCCAGTTCGCGCACACACACAAAAAGCGCACACACACAAGTGAGCACACTCTCACTCCTATTTGTAAATATTAAGCCGTAAAACGTCTATTTAAATATGACTTCTGCCTGTCTCTGTGTTAATGTATGGCGCAGACGCACGGGTTTGTTTACTCCTACAGAAGCGCGCAACACTTGCGGTGATATTAACATCTGTCGTCTCACTAAATGAGGACATAAATACATTAAGTTAAGTCGTGACGTATTGTCAAGTATGGTGACCCATACTCGAAATGCATTTAACCCATCCAAGTGCACACACACAGCAGTGAGTAGTGAACAAGTGCACACACACACACACACAGTGAACACACACCCGGAGCAGTGGGCAGCCTTGCTCCAGCGCCCGGGGAGCAATTAGGGGTTCAGTGCCTTGCTCAAGGGCACCTAAGTCATGGTTCACCCAAGTCATGCTGTTAATTCACAATCCCCACCTTCAATTCCTGCCGGCGCGAGAATTGAACCAGCAACCTTCAGGTTACAAGCCCGACTCCCTAACCATTAGGCCACGACTACCACGACTGCCCTACATGAACAACATCTTCAGAACTGCTCTGAGAGTCACTTCATGAGCATTCGAACTTTTCATTTGAGTAAAACTATCCTCATATCATATACAGAAATGTAAAGGTATTCACGGCAACCCATCAAAATAAAAGTTCGGTTTCACTTGAAGACATTGGACAGAACGTAATGGGCTACTACTAGTAAAACTTAAAACCTTAATAATAATAATAATCATACAATGTCTTCAAAGTTATCATCAATATTAAATTCCCTTTATTTTTATGTCGGGAAAAAACAGAACCCCCCCTTAAAGTGTCATGGCAGAGCATTGAAGTCGACTAGTCGGTGCAACCCCTACTTAGTACTAAGTCATGTATCAATCAAATAAAAAATTGGAAAAAAAAAAAAAAAGAGACCTGCAAACCAACAAACACGAGCCACATATCAACAAACACTTAAAATATACAAGCCACTGCTAATACAGAAAAAAGCTGATCACATGAAAATAAAGCTTGGTAGTCGATCAAAATTTTTGGGAATTATGGAATAATTTAGATAAATCCAAAGAAGCTAAACATTCCCATCCACGACCCAAACATCTGGAATGAACATTTCGGAAAACTATTCACAAAATGAACCAACCCTTACCCAAAAACATCTGACCTCCAAATTACATGACCTAGAATTCACTACAAAAGAGCAGCTAATCCATTTAGACAAACCCATATAATTAAATGAACTAATAGGCAAAATTAAATCCCTAAAAAATAAAAAATCCTGTGGCTTGGATGGAATATCTAATGAGATGCTGAAACAGGAGCTCCAAATTGAAAGATTCTGAAATCAAGTCAATTTCTTACTAAAATCAGGACACTTTCCTGAAATGTGGGAAAAAATACAAATAAAAATCTAGTAACTCCAATTTTGAAACAAGGTGATAAGTACGACCCAAATAATTAGAGGCATCACAGTCAGCAGTAACCTCGGAAAACTGTTCTGCTCTATTATTAAATGACAGATTAGTTAAGTTCATTCAAGAACACAATTTTAAACTGTCAAATTGGATTAATGCCTAAACAGAACATCAGATCACATTTACACACTCCACACTCTCATACAAAAATACGTTCAGCAGACAAAACAAGAAAATATTTGGTTGCTTCGTTGATTTCCAAAAAGCCTTTGATTCGGTATGGCACAATGGACTTTTCCTAAAACTTATCCAAAGTGGAATAGGAGGAAGGACATATACAACGGGAACAAATGCTGTCAAAATCAACGACAAACGGACTGATTATTTCAGTCAGACCAAAGGAGTCCGTCAAGGCTGCAGCTTCAGCCAGACTCTACTTAATATCTATATTAAACTGGCATCAGCACTTGATAAGTCCTCTTGTCCTGGTCTGACCCTCGAGGGCAGACAAATCAAATGCCTCCTGTATGCAGACGATCTTCTGTTGCGGTCTCTCCATTTTGGAAAAGTACAGTAATGATTGGGCCTTACCGATAAACATGGAGAAGTCAAAAATCATGATCTTTCAGAAAAAGCCTTGTCTTGCTGACAAAAAAATATGAGTTAACAATTGGTGGAACAACTCTTAATTATGTGACCTGTTATAATTATTTGGGTCTGACAATCACAGCCTCTGGACAGCTCAATACTGCAATAAAAGATCTGACTGATAAGGTACGCAGGGCTTTTTACAGTTTAAGACGACCCCTGTTCAAATTCAACCCACCCATTAAACTGTGGCTGAAAATCTTCAATAGCACCATCAAACCCATTCTTCTCTATGGTTGTGAAATCCGGGGACCCAAATTTAAACTAAACTATGAATTAAGGGACAAAAACCCTGTTGAAATTTTCCACCTTGAATTCTGCAAAAAACATCTTGGGAATTCACAGAAACGCCCTAAGTCTCGACTGCAGAGCAGAACTGGGCAGATTCCCTCTGCTCTCTGAAATCCAGAAGAGAGCAGCGAAGTTCTGGTTCCATCTTTCAGGGTGTTTTCACATATAGTTTGTTTTAAAGAGAACCAAACCTTAAAGTGAACCAGAAAGGGAACCAGCCGAAAGTGACCGCAGTCCTTTTGGTGTTCACAATGTAGTGGACTCAAAAGAGAACGTAGTTCTTTTTTTGGTCCTCTTCAGCAATGATATCTCAGACCCTTTCTTGTTCACACCACAACTTTATAAGAACTCAGACTTCTTTGCAGCAGTGGATTTTGGGTATTCACGTGGATGTGGCACATTTTGAAGCAAATGACAAACAGAAAGAGTCAGACAAAGCAGAACTAAAAGGAAAGCATCTGAAAAAAACAAAGGATAGCAACTAAAAAGAAAATTCTTCCAACACTATCAACAACTGCACAAGCGCTTGTACCCAAAATTTCATCCAAATCTTCGTAGAAGGGACAGGAATCTTTTATTTCTGCAGACTCTCCACCTCAACGGATTGTCCCAGGTGCTCATGAACTTCTGGCAAAGTTTTTAAACTTTTTTTTTTTTAATTGCATTGTAGAGAGGTTCTGTTATATCCCCTTTCCTTAATTTTTTGGGCAAACAAAAAACATGTTTTTATGAGTTGAGGAGAGTTGGCGTTTAATGTAATCATCTTTCCAAATTTCAATAGGTGCACAACTTCTCCTGGGACAACAACCCCACGACCTGCCATGGTGAAAAGTTTTTTTTCCTGTTACAGCAGTGACGTAACATGGCTGCAGGTATGGCAAGCCTCCAGGTACACATATCGAAACGAAATGCAAAGCGGGCCGGGATTTCATTGCTTGCGCATATCATGAAGATATTGAACCACAAACTGACCCACAAACAAACCGTACTCAGACCACCTCTGGAGGTGTTGATTAGCAGCAAAAAGTAACTCAAGTAAAGAAATTAACTTCCACAGTATAAAACCTGATTATAAACTAGCACCATACCAGAGCAGTATTAAAGACTATGGTCGGAGAAAGCTGCTGACGAAGTATCGTCTGAGTGAGCACAGTCTGTGTGTAGAGACGGGCCGACAAGCAGAGCTGGAGAGCCAGAGAGCACAGACTGCGTTCTCACTGCACAGAGGACGAGCTGCACTTCCTTACGGAGTGCAGCAAATATAAAGACATCAGAGATGCTCATTTCAAACAAATAGCGCTAGTCACCTGAATTCCAGCAAACCAGCAACACAGAGAAACTCTCGTATATATTGAGAGAGAAGGAAAAGTGCATCCACCTGGCAGCGCAGTATGTGTCCTCCTGCCATCAAATGAGGGACAAAGGCTGAACCCTCTTTACCATTTACAATTACTCTGTATTTTTAATTTGTGATTTATTTATTCTTTCATTGTGATAAGTTGGACGTGTTTATTTTTCCCCTTTTTTATTTATCTGTATGTTTGTACAATATAATTGCTTTGGCAACATTGTGATGTTACACAGTCATGCCAATAAAGCTGAATTGAATTGGAGAGGGGGAGAGAGAGAGAGAGGAGAGAGAGAGAGAGGGAGAGAGAGAGAGAGAGAGAGAGAGAGAGAGAGAGAGAGAGAGAGAGAGAGAGAGAGAGAGAGAGAGAGAGAGAGAGAGAGAGAGAGAGAGAGAGAGAGAAAAAAAAAAAAGCGTGTGTGAATAGCATCTGTGCGTCTCATTCTGTAAAAGTGAAGCTGTGAGTTTCATTACTACAACACATCAATTTTACCCCCTACTAGTTGCTGAGAAATATAGCGATTCAGTATCAAAGCTACTATATTAATAAAACTTGCTCAGCAGTGTTGACAAGTGTCCATGCTTGTGAATATTTCTGTGTGAGAGCAGCACAATCTCCAATCTGTGTCTCTGCGAGTGATGTGTGTGCATGCGGCGTCTCGTGTGACAATGAAAGCAGTGAAACAATATAGTGGCAATATAAAGTTAGTAGCAAAGAAACATTTTAACACCATCTCATCTGAGGAAAAAAGCAAGTTGAATTAACTTTATACATAATACTCCCTTTTAATTTTAAGATTGACTAAAATGCATTGTTAAAGCTCTGCAATGTCTTGACCGGTGTCATGATCAGCGATTGCCAGCTCTTTCTCACCCCCTTCCCGGTCCACTTCATCTTCCAGATTTTCCAGATCAGACTCCAGCATTTCACTGCTGCACAGAAAACTGGAATCTGGGTTCTTATGAAGTTGTGGTGTGAACAAGAAAGGATCTGAGATCAAGAGGGCCAAGAAAAGAACCGGGTTCTCTTTTGAGTCCACTATACTGTGAACACCAAAAGGACTGGGGTCACTTTTGGCTGGTTCCCTTTCGGGTTCACTTTAAGTGAACTGGGTTTGGTTCCTTTAAAACGAACTGTGAGAAAACGCCCTAAATTTACATGTAGAAATGGAAAGGGATTGATGTAATTTAATTTCTAGTACGGAAATGAGCAGAGCAAAGCAAAGAAAGAATTGACCAGTCTGTTAAGGTGACAACTCATGAATATTAGTAACATGGCATTTATGGTACTTCTAAGAGAATCTTACCCAGTTTGAAGCACAGCAGTCTTTGAAATAGATCCTCAGCAGCACTGATGGCCCATGATTCCTTCTGATGCATCGGCACTGCTTTTGTGTGTGTGTATCTGCCCATTCAGCCTCTGCAAATGAGATTTGAAAATTAATTAAAAAAAAAACAAAAAAAAAAACTAATGATTCAGTGATTTAAACTAGTTTAAAGCCAGATAAAATGATGCTGACAAACAGGAGAAACACTGTGCACAGTCAGGAGCCTTTTCAATCAGCAAATTGCCATCATTTACCATGGATTTACTGTAGTAACACTAACTGTACCATGATATTGTGGCAGAAATGCGGGATACTCGTAGAATTTAATTATATTATTAATATAGACATGTATTAAAGGAATATACAGCTTTTTTGTGATTAAGCTATAGTGTTTGTGCATTTATACTAAGTGTATTTAGACTACTGTTTTTCATACAAATACCTAGAAACCATATAGTTAAATTTTTAAGATGGCATTGTTTTTAACTGTGGGTCTCATGATCTAAATGTATGCTACTATGGAAGACCAATGGTTCATTTTAATAAACCTAAAAAGGTCAGAATAATTATTTCGCCATATAAAAATGAAGTCCTTACACTTTTTACAGATGTTACGGTTTTGATAGTAAAACAGGCTAATTTTGAGAAAGAAACCTGAAATTCGATATTTAATTTTTCATAAAAATTAGTTCATTAAGCCCCCGTCTAGCAATCCCAATGCTCCAAACTGTAATTAAACATCTAAAATCATCTTTATTTGTATGGTTTCTGAGAGGAGTAACTTTTCTCTGCTCACTTCTCACGCGTCGCATAACTCGCACACAAAGGCACTTCCACCAGCGTGCAATCCTGATACAGAATTGCAGGATTTAAGTAGGCTATTCACGCAAACAATCTTATGTCTCAAGTGAACGTTTAGGGAACTGTTGGGGAAACACTTCTAATGTAACATTAGATCTGTGCAGTACAGTAGGTCTTAATATATAGGCCGTCTGTCTCAATGTTAATCTAACAATAAAAGAAAAGAGAATCACTTGCTGCTCTACACTGAACAGTTTTTGTAGTTTTAAATTTATTTGTAATAAACACTGAAGTGATTTTTACATTTGATTGTTTTTCTTTCTTGATTTTAAGATGGAAAACTAAAAAGTAATGCACTATTGTTTTTGACACGTTCTGTTTTTTTGCATGTGCTCTTATTTTTAAAGAAAAAAATAGCTATATTGTGTTTATTAATATAGTAATTAATATTAAGGAATTGGAGGAAAAGATGCAACATGGCTAGGTGATTTTACTTTGGAAACTTCAGAAAACATTTTTTCTAAGAACTGACTTTGCTGACATTGTTTACTTCAAACGGATGTAGATCACTTTTTTCTGATTCCAATGAATCATACATCATTTTTAAGGTCTTTTAAATGAAAATAGAAATAACTCTTGAAAATTTGCTCATTGCGACTCATTTTGCCAGCACAGGTCACATTAATATTGCAGCCTACACTGCAAACTGGACTGAAGATAGATGTCAAAGTCAGGCAACAACCCCGTTTCATGATTTGAAAATATCACTCATTCGAACACGCAGAAACTAAGAACTCTTTTTCTATTAAAAAATATTATGCAAGGAAAAATGACTAGTAAAGTTAAAAAAAAAAAAAAAAAAAAAATAGAATGTCGTTCTGAGTCTGACCATAAAATAGTTTAAAACTAGAGATGCACCGATTGCAATTTTTCTGTAAGCAACCTACCGATACAGATTTTTGCTGATTCCAATTTTCTTTCTAAAAACTATAAGTTGACAGCATAAACAAAAATCTATACTTTAAAAAAAACATGATAAAAATTACACAATACCCCCCAATCTGGACAAAGTTACAGATGTTCCCTCATTTAAACAACTCAAAAGTTCTGTGACAACAGAGGTAGAAATAATTGACTCAAAAAAAGAGTTGCTGTATATAACAAAACAGATCATTTCCCACTGTGTCTTAAATTGTATTTTTTTCCACTAACCTTATTAAATGTGTCATTTCACATCAAATTCTTACATCGTTTCAATCATTTCAGTTAGAATAAGAAACTATAGAGCTGTTACCATTCAAATGAAATAAGTATCAAACTCCATCTTTCCACAGTAGGAAACAGAAGCCGCATCTGAAGTGGCATTAGGTGCATTTACACAGACTTGTTTGATGCTCCGGGTGTGTGTTCACTAATATAAATTTGTTGTTAGTAACAGAAATGGTTTAACAGAACTATGGTTTATCTGCAATTAAGTATTGTGGTGCCTTACACAAAATAAAAACATTTGAAGAGTCAGGACTGATGTTTGCCATTATAGTTAGGCCAGAGCTACTAAAATAGTTTCGTCAGTGCATCTTAGATTTTGTAATGTATTGTAATGAAAATAATATAAAAATGTGAACTTATCGGTATCGGCCATGAGAAGGACTTAATTATCAGTTAAAATTTTTCATATCGTGAATCCCTAAATTTAAGATTAATGTTTTAAATATTTTTAAACATACAAATAAGATGTACAAAATAAGAAATTTTGGGAAAAATGCAATGGCTTTAAATATGAAACCAAACCAGTAGTTGGCAGAAAATGACCATTTGAATAAGTCATTTTGTCTTCCATTCAACAGATTTGTTCAAACGGCCGATTCATTCAGAAACAAGGCAAGTGACTGTCTTTATGAATGGGTTACTGAATCATTGACTCACTTGATTTGCACAAAAACATGGATTCATTCGGTAACGAAACAATGTTGCTTGGAGGCACAAAACAGTTATGCTGTGGCTTTGATTAGGTTGTGGCTTTGAATCATTTTCATCAGTGAAATTGAGCAAAAAGAGTCAATAGTGTGTCTAAAACATAAGTCACTTAATATTAACTTCTTGTTTATTGAACTCCTATTGTGGTAACACTTTACAATAAGGTTCATTAGTTAACATTAGTAAACATGAACTAAGAATGAACAATACTTCTACAGCATTTATTCATCTTAGTTAATGTTAATTTTAGCATTTACTAATGCATTATTAAAATCACAAGTTGTGTTTGTTATCATTAGTTAATGCACTGTGAACTAACATGAATAAACAATGAACAACTGTATTGTCATTAACATTAACAAAGTTTAATAAATACTGTAATAAATGCACTGTTCATTGTTTGTTCATGTTAGTTAATACATTAACTAATGTTAACAAATGACACCTTATTGTAAAGTGTTACCCCTATTGTATAAAATCACATTGCAATTGTGTTGAAACTAGGGCTGTGCAATTTGCCCTATTCGATTTGGCCTCCAACGATTATGAACAAATACAATAATCGAGGGACATGCTTGATATTAATGTGGATTAGATTTATTCATGTTTTTAAACGGAAACTTGCATTGTTCCTCGGGAGTATTTCTGTGTAAGCGCTCAGAGATGGAACAGAACACAGACATGTAAAGTCAACTTCGCGCCTAAACGGTCAAAACTCGCAAAAATGTCAAAATGCGGCACTTAGTGATTCACGTAAACTCTTGTCGGTTATGTAGTAATTGAACGTAAACAGTTGAGAATATAAATACTTGTGTAACAGTAAATTGGATCGGTGCGACTCAGTGGCAGGGGGCTATATTCCTGCTTTCAACTGGGTGCTTAATATCAAACAACAAAAGACAGACAAAATCACTTGCTGCTCTAGACTGAAGGACTTTTTGTAGCTTTAATAAGTAACAAATGAAATTTAATTCTTACAGTTAAGATTGTGTTTTTTTTTAAAGATTAGATTCAAATATAGCCTAATCGCCATTTTTAAATAAATCATTCATTTAAAGTTTGTCATATATCCCACTTATAATCGTGTTAAATAATCGTGATTACAATATTGGCCAAAATAATCATGATTTTGATTTGTCATAGTCGAGCAGCCCTAGTTGAAACATTGGTCATGCAATGTTGCATACCCAAGTCATACACTTTTTTTTTTTTTACTACTGCAGTATGAATCTATAACTTTGTGTGTACTGCTGCGTGTTCAATAGCAACCCTCCATGGACACCTTGGCAATTGAATCACCATTAGCTAGTAAATTTTTTAGTTTACTCGCAGACTGATATACTGTGTGTGTCGAGTTACTAAAAAAATGTATTTACCACTTGTAGTACACTTGAACCCATCTTCCATACACTAGTACACTCAAGTGTACTACAAGTGGTAGCTAAATACATTTTTTAAATACAACGATAGTATGTTAAAAGTGCATTTTAGTTCATATTCATGGTGTCTCAAAAAAGCACAGTTGAGTACACTTAGATCTTAAGTTTCTTAAGTACTAAAGGATAATTTTTAGTATATTAAAGGAACACTCCACTTTTTTTGGAAATAGGCTCATTCTCCAATTCCCCCAGAGTTAATAAGTTGAGTTTTACCGTTTTTGAATCCATTCAGCCGATCTCCGGGTCTGGCGATAGCACTTTTAGCATAGCTTAGCATAGATCATTGAATCTGATTAGACCAGTAGCATCGCGTTCAAAAATGACCAAAGAGTTTCGATAGTTTTCCTATTTAAAACTTGACTCTTCTGTAGTTATATTGTGTACTAAGACTGGCGGAAAATGAAAAGTTGCGATTTTCTAGGCCGATATGATTAGGAACTATACTCCCAGTCCGGCGTAATAATCAAGGAACTTTGACGCGGCAGCAGGCGTAGTGATATTACGCAGCGCCTGAAAGTAGTCCCCAGCTATATTATAACTAGGTACTTGGCTGGGGACTACTTTCAGGCGCTGCGTAATATCACTGCGCCTGCTGCGGCCATGGTACGGCAGCAAAGTTCCTTGATTATTACACCGGAATGAGAGTATAGTTCCTAGCAAAATCGGACTAGAAAAAAAAAAAAATCGCAACTTTTCATTTTCCGCCGGTCTTAGTACACGATATAACTACAGAAGAGTCAAGTTTTAAATAGGAAAACTATCGAAACTCTTTGGTCATTTTTGAACGCGATGCTACTGGTCTAATCGGATTCAATGATCTATGCTAAGCTATGCTAAAAGTGCTATCGCCAGACCCGGAGATCGGCTGAATGGACTCAAAAACTGTAAAACTCAACTTATTAACTCTGGGGGAGTTGGAGAATGAGCCTATTTCCAAAAAAAGTGGAGTGTTCCGTTAAGTACAAAGTTAGTGCATGAAAAGAGAGCACTTTAAAGTACATTATGGAAGTGTACTTGTTTTTCACCTGGGAAGAGCTTTTGCCTTGCGATTCTCCGCTAAACTTCACAAACATGCGAGCCAAACAGAACGCAATGAAACAGGAGCTCAATAACTGCCTAAAATATATATTTCGCTTAAATATTTGTAGTTGGTCAATATGCGACATGCAGAATTTTAAACCTACAAGTAAGTGTATTTGTATGATAGCACTAACTATAAAGTGTAATGGGGAAATAGCCTTTTTACGCAATTAGTCAGTGATTTTTTATTATTTTCATTTTTAAGTTTAGTAAAATGTAACTTCCGTTTTAAAAGCATTATTTTTGTTTTTAGATTGCAATGTTACGCTGTTAAAATGTAATGTGACTTCAACCCTTTTTTTTGCACATGCCTACATGCTTACATTCACTTTATTTGTTTAATCCAAATACAGAGATATATACCATATACTGCAAATCAGCCAAAAAAATAGAGATAGGAATTTTTACTCATACATAGACATATATACATTAGGGCTGTGCAATTAATCGAAGTCAATTATGCGCATCTCGTCAGTAAAGCCGGTTTCGTGATTGGCAGTAAATTCGTGGTGAAAGCATCACCTGGTTTCAGATGGAGCGGCAGTTAAAATTGATTGTTCTTGTAATGCTGAATGGCTAGTCAATGGTTAAACATTAGGAGGGAAAATTTCATAGAGGCAGCCGTAGTATTGGTGTCAGTGATACTGGCCTTCAGTCATGAATGAATGAAGCATTTATATAGTGCTTTTATTGTGTATTGCTATACACCCAAAGCGCTTTACAATCATGTGGGGGGTCTCTCCTCAACCACCACCAGTGAGCAGCATCCACTTGGATCATAAAAAAAAAAATGATGCCATTATACAAATATTAAATGTACTGTGTTGCTTCTACATTAATTTGAAGATTGAATGTGAAATTATTGCAATGCAGAAGCATTTATAAAAACTTTAGTGTTAGGTGGGACAGAGAAGACCGAGCACACCCTTTTTGTTTTTATTTTATTTTACAAAAGCTCAAAGTTTTGTTATTTGTGAGTGTACACAAAAGTAAACACTTAATGGTATCGAATGATGTATAACACTTATTTGTTTGACAGTATTTTTAGTGTCTTTCGTACTGATCTTAAAAACAAAATAAAAAGGGAGCTGGTCGCACTGGTGCAACCGTCGACCCCAGGGAGTTAATCGGGATTAATTTAAGAAAAAAAAAAAAAAAAGTGCAATTAGTTGTTTTTTTTTAATCGAGTGACAACACTAATAATTATGCATTAGCAGTTTATTATTTAACCATTTTAATATATTTTTCCAGATTCCACTGCCAAGCAATGTAAAATAAACTTGCAATAGGCAATATGTTAATTCTAACCCTGTAGTCAAATACAAACTCCAGATGTAATTTTCTACGGTAAGAAAAATGTTCATGTCAGCAAGCGAAGCAACCTCTTGCTACTCTAAACTGACCCTTTGCAAAAACCCGCCTCCGCTTACTGTTGCTACGTCCGACAAACCATGGCACTTTTATGCAACACGTACTCATGCAGTGAAAAACACATCACAGAGCAAGTCCACAAAGTTAATCTACTCTCCTGTCTATTGGTCTCTCCAGTTATAATGGTCAGATTGCCTGTTAATCAAACTCCCGGCGAAAGGTCAATTGTGCAGCTAAGATTGGACAACGTTCAGAAATAACTGGGGCTAAAGAAATGGCTGCAGTTAATGCCATGTGCTGCACTTTTCATAAGGTCTTTGTGTCATTTGGAGCGACCACTCATGTGGTGCGACCAATAATAGCAATAACTATTAAACTGAAAATAAAATAAAATTTCTGTGTTTGAATTATGAATCACTGCTACAGTATGTTTAAGCGAATGGTATTTTTAAAACTATCAGTTTTATGCAGTTTACAATAGAACAAAAATGATCATTTACAAAAATACAAACGCTGTTACTAAACTTTAATTACGGAGTAGTAGTAGATTTTTTTATATGTCAGCATCTTTTCATTTGCTATTTTCATGGCAAAAACTTTTAATTACTGAGATCTTAATGTTAAGCATGTTAAGGAAATGAATTAATTTTATTATAAATCATGGTCGCGCCACATGACTTTTTTTAAAAAGGTGCCATAGAATGGAAAATTATTTACCTTGGCATTGTTGAATAACAGTTCTGTACATGGAAATGACATACCGTGAGCCTCAAACACCATTGTTTCCTCCTTATGTAAATCTCATGCAAGCAAAAGACCACTGAAACTTAGGCGAATCTGAACATAACACTGACTGTAACGTTACAGTCGGGGATCACTAATAGTTACGCCCCCAACATTTGCATATACCGATCCATGTTCTAGGCCAGCCGCCAACCGAATCATCAGAATTTCTGCAGGTACTGTGAAGAAATAAGTGAGGATAATAGCGAAAATGTCAGATCATGGAAATAAATGTTATGTTCCAGGCTGTGCAGGGGATGTGAAGTGCAGAGATGGGTTGGTGTCTGTATTCAGAAAGGCAAGGAAAACAAAACGCGTTCTAAAAATAATGCGAGCCACTAAAGGGACATGGTTAGCTTCTTGCTAGCGGTAGCCTGTTACATTACAGTATATAAGATTTCACTCACCACAAACAAAGTAAGGAGAGATGACTGAGGATGATGGCGAATAATTTACAGATCCTGAGCACCACTGACAAGCATCTGATCTTGTAAAATGTGGTAAGTACTGCCGCTGTAGTTTACACAGAGCACGTGCGATCGCAAATCTCGAAAGCGAAAGTAAAAAGCAATCGTGTATTCGAAAGCGGTTTCAATGCCCCGCATATTACCGTATTGACCCAAATATAAGATGATGTTTTTTTCTTAGAACTACATCTGAAAGAAAAAGCGGTTGTCTTCTATTCGGGGTCTAGACTTTGACATGTCAATTATACACCCACAACAATAGGTGGCGCCAAATACACAAAACGAGTGTGCCAAGAAATATGTAGTGTGTTGTAGTAATTAGAAGATCGCCAGTGAAAAAAGAAAAAAGCTTACAGCATCATGAGTCGTGACTGTTACGTTAGCCTGATGGGAACAAACTTCCTCTGCAAGCGATTTTAACTCGCAAGACAGTAGCCTACCCAGATTTAAAGGCTACAATAAGATTTCACTTCTACTGATAATGAAATTTTGCTAGGCTGCTATGAGATGGATAGCCTAAATGTTATATAATTCAGATGGACTACCTGTTATTTTTATGGTATATCAAAAAGTGTATATTTTAAATGTGATTGTTGGTACATTTTACCAGTATTTACCATACATTCAAAACAAAAATTAAAATGGGAAAAAAACATGCAATATTGAAATTAAATTTAACCCTTGTGTTATGTTGGGGACATTTTCATCCACTATGGGGTGCTGTTGAGTCTTAATTTGGCCACAACTTTCTTTGCGTTTCAGCAAATGGAATGGTTTTTGGAAAATGCTTTGAAAATTTTCAAAAACTCAATACACTGTGGGCAAATTTACTACCCTTTCGTTATGTTCGGGATGAAAACATCCACTAAACTGCTGTAAAAATGTATCAGATAAACACTTCAAATTTTTTTTGCATAAATCTATTAAAATCAACCTAAGTCCTGATCAAAACTACTAAATGTTTTTTTTTAAAATCCAGGATTTTTACTCTTTAATTGGCAAGTTCATAAATGTCACCGATTTGAAAAAAAAAACGACTTTCCAATATAAAAAGTGATTGTGGACTAGATTTTTTTTTTTTTACCTTTTATCACAGTCTTGGGCATGTCAAAGATTAGTAACAACATTGGTTAGTTTTCGTGCAGAATCAGATTTAAATTTTTTCTCCCTCATTTACTGTTCGTGGCTGTTTTTGTCCCATTGACTTCCATTATAACGACATTTTTTGATTACAAAGCCATGACACCATATAATCATGCATTCTTGATTGTTGGTGGTTTTCCCTGTTGGGAAGAGGTAAAATTTGTAATTTTTACTGTTGATCACCAGGTAGCACCATTAACCCTTTAGATAGGCCTGTGCAAAACAAAAGCTTAGTTTCTGGCTTGTATATGTAGTTATATGGAGTATAACAGCATTTTTTTTTTTAACATTTATTAGTTTTGATCAGGACTGTGGTTGATTAACAGATTTATGCAAAAAAATGTGAAAAATTTATCTGATACAATTTCACAGCAGTTTAATTTAGTGGATGTTTTCATCCCAAACATAACGAAAGGGTAGTGAATTTGAATACACAAGGGTTAAGAAAAAAATGTTTCTTAAAACAAGATTTGGTTTTCAAAAAGCCTTTTCCGAAAGGTACATCTTGAAAAAGGGGGGGGTCGTCTTATAAGTAGGGTCGTCTTAGGTCGTAATGATGCCCGCATTTTATATACAGTATAATCAGGGGGGCCTGCAGGATTTCTTCCGAGGGTAAGCACAGAGTTTTACTGTGTAAGGGGGGGATTCATATGTAATGGTAAAGTGATTATATTTCATTTCGTTTTTTATAAAGCTAATTTATAAAAACGTTTGAAGCACTTTTTGTTCGTTAAATTTGTAAGGGTTTTTTTTTTTGTTGGTTTATTTTGTTTTTTTTAAGTAACGACCAAGTGGCCAGCGGCAGACAGTGATCAATTTAGCCTTCTCAAATCAGTTCAATAAACAGTTCAAGCATATCACAATGTTAGTTTAAATGTTTGAACTATATAAATGTGCGCTAGGTGCATATCTAATAGTTTGTGTGAAGTGGAAGCTGAAGCGCACTTTGCAGGACATGGAGGCGCCAGAGCGGTCACTTGCATTTTTTTCTTGATAGTGGAAACAACTTAAAATATGCCGTAATTTTTGCTTATAAAAAGGTAAGAGTAATACATCATTCGGAACTGTAAAGGGTCTACTGTTGTTTGTGTGCATTCACAACATCAAAAAAACGTTGTGCTTTTATTAAAATAAATAGGAAAACATGCGCTTGCCGTCTCGTCTTGAATTCCTATTCCACCTTCTGCGCTTCACAATGATGAACCGAAACTCAACTAATTGAATCACAAATATGATAAATATATCTATAGAAAGCTTTAAATTACTACTTTAAAACGAAATAATTCAAATCTAAAACAAAAAGCCTTTCATCATGTAAACCGTAAAGATGCATTTCTCTCTAAAGGCACGTCCAATGAGGAGATGGCGAGTCATTTTTCATCGCAGTCTAAAATATAAAAATAAGGAAAAGCCTAAAACAGGCCCGATTATATATTTTCTGATTTTTGTTGCTCTGCTCTGAATTTCCTTAAAATTTTAAGGATTTTCTGCAACGCAATTTTGTCTGATATGTGAATTATTTATTAGCCTATTTTTAATCCATGCAGCAAAACAGCTTTAAAATTACTTTATTGCATTCCAGATGATTTTAAAGAACTTTTCACTATACATTTTACAGGTAGCTTGAATGTAAAATATTGTCATGAATTCGTTGTATTCCCATTTGTAAAATAGGCTACAAATTAATTGTTGTAGTCTAACCCGATCTTATGAAAGTGCGCGTTTAGCACAATTTTCTCTTCCTATTTGACGCAATGTTTATAAGCAGAAATTGACTTTGGCATGCAAAAGACTGATACATTCATTATTAATGGCATGGCTGGTTCAGTCGACAAATACGGGACAAACGGGCCTATAATTTACTGCTGAAATGTTTGCGGGGCAAATCTCAGGACAGTCTGAGCACTCATGGTACGCACAGTGCGTACAGCCGTATACCTGCAGGCGCCACTGAGTATAATTACCCAACGATATAACTGCGAGAGAAAGCACTGAAATATATATTTTCCCTGTGTTTCTGTCCTGCTGTGTGAGCTACTGAAATGAGCCACACCGTGAAACAGCCAGAGCACAGCTCAACATTATTATTCATGACCCTTCCAAATAAGGTAATAACAGACCATTTCATTCTAGGGACAAATCCTAGGGTTGTAAATGGACATGTAAAACCACTTCTGGAGAATTTTTGCCCTTACCTAAGCCACATACCTTCTATGTAGATATCAGAAAACAAATTTAAGATATTGTATCAATGCATTCTATCAATGCACCTTTAAGGCTACGGCCAATTCATCCAGATGAAAAAGACACTACAATCACTAAATTTAAAATTTCAATATAAATGTGTGTACACAGTCTTAATGTTTGAACAATCACAATAGATATTTTTTGAATTTGAAAATCTGCCCGTTGAAAATACTTATACATCATTAATTTTACCATTTAACTTAATCGATAACGGGATGTGAAGAGACTTTCAACCAGCATTCTAAAAAGTGTTTCTGAACCAAATCACCTACACTGCCTTTAACAAATAGATGGGTGAAAACCGTATGTTTCTATTTTCACCACAAGTAATGTCCAATAAAAATTTATTTGTACTCTTTAAACTAAACTTGTGGCTCTCATAACCCTCTCACACAAGCGCTTGTCAATGCGGGTCTCTGCTGTTGTTGCAGTCTCCGATATTTTGTTGTTGTTCCATTTCTTTAGTTTATCTTTCCACTGTAAAACAGCAGCCCGTGACAGTGCTGCCACCATGTGGAAAAACTGAATAGTGCAAAAACTCTGTGCATGAGTACGCCTGTAATATTCTGGTGACAAAAATTGCATCAACTCTCGCATACATAAAAACCAAAGCATACTTTGCATACAAAGCAAAATGGCTTTCAATCAAACAACAAAAGACAGAGAAAATCACTCACTGCTCTTGACTAAATTACTTTTGGATCTTTAAGAATCCATTCATATTAGATTAATACAGTGAGGACTATATGCAGTGTTTTAAGTTACACACCCGATTATTCAGTTTCTGTAGCATTTATATCGTCACAATATCAAAACTGACAGCCACAAATAGATTTTCCAAAAGGCTTATACGTCGCTGAATAAACGGTGCACTGCACATTTCAAAGTTAAAATGTAGTGCGGGTGTTTTCATATGAATGTATCTGAAAAGAATTGAAAAGAACCGACAGTCTTCAGAAAAGCTTTGACATCATTTTCATTTAGTCTCTCCTGTAATGCCTGATAAAGTAGCGTTTATGAGCGCAGCGCTTTTTTGATTACAGATTGGAAACCACTATATCTCCCGCTTCAACAGCGTCTCCTGCTGGCAGAGAATGAATTTGCATTTGAAAGTCTGTGGGAAACACTGGTGTCTGTCAACAAACAAAAAGCATGCTTCAGAACAGTTTTTAGAAGGTGCTTAAGTTTTGAGCCATGTATTACTATGAATTAGGCAACTACTACTAGCATCTCATACCCTGCAATAAACATTTACTCAAACGCTCTTTTATGAGATAAAGGGGGGAAAAGAGAAAATCAGTCAAACATATCAGCCAAAAAAAAAAAAAAAAAAAAAAAAAAAAGAGCCATATCTGCCATAGACTGCCCCGATTTTTAAATATCGGCCAAAGAAAAACCCATATCGGTCAACCTCTAGATAAAACGATCATTTTGCCCCATTCAGCTTCTTTCCAGCAGTGCACTTAAGGTGCACACCTAAATGGTCAGATAAATGCAAAAATGTGTCAATGCAGCACTTGGTGATTATTCATGTAAACCCTCACAAGTTATGTCTTATGTGAACGAAAACCACAGAGAACGAAAATACGTGTAACTATATTGGATCTATTATATAGTCTAATAGATGTTTAAATTGATAGAATCAATTATACTGTAATGTTGAAAGGCTACAGTCAATGGTTAAATGCTAGGGGGAAGCAGTATTGTATCTGTGATACTCGCTTCAATCATAAAAAAAGATGCCATTAAACGTTAAAAATATACTGGTCTTTGTTTCTAAAATAATTTGAAGATTGAATGTGAAATTGCAATATGAAAGTATTTAAAAACTTTAATGTTAGGTGGGATTAACCATGATTAATTTCAGAAAAAAAAAAATGTGACTTTTTAATCGATTGACAGCACTACTACTGATGTCTCTACAAAAATTATTTTCCTCAACTATAGCTATTCAACATTACAGTATAACTGAAAGCCACTTTTTTTAAAAATTGAATAGCTTTTAAGTGAACAAATTCCACAAGCTATAAATTGTATATGCAAAAACCAGTGATGGGCAGTATCGTCGCTACAAGCAGTGACGCTACTAGTTTAACTACATTTCTCAGTAGCGTGGTGGTAGCGTCGCTGTTTTCTGAAGCAAATAGCTTTTCAGTAGCGAAACTTTTTTTTGATCAAGTAGCACAGTAGCGTCAACAAAAGCTAATGTTACATTATCCAAAACATTCAGAAGTTCAAGCTCAAATCAGAAATATAACTGCTACGGATCACTGATCCTAGATCAGTAAAAGTGTGGCGTTAAGGACAGGTTTTTGGTGAAATGTTAATTATGACATGTAACAACGCAAATAAATGTAACCAGGCCTATAGGCCTACATCTGTATGGCAATACTATACAATAGGTTTTCATTAACGTTAGCTAATGTGTTCACTAAACCTCGTGACGCCATTGGCTCCTCAAACTGTCAGTCAAACCTCATTCCTCCCGCCCCTTTCGTGAATGAAGTGTGGCACACAGTTTAGAGCATCTCAGCTTGTTTGCTGTCTGAAGGTAAATAAAGAACTGTTGATTGAATAAGTACAGCTTTTTGTTTACTCAAACACTACATAGCTTGTGCGAAGCTCCAAATCTTTTACAATGTGATACTTCGGCCAAATAACAAAAAAAACTGAGCGCCCACATAGTGACAAAACTTTATGACCTGCAAGTTCATGAAAATGTAAATGCTATGCACGTACTGCCTTTGTGGCGTTAAGGACGGGTGTTTGGTGAAATGTTAATAATGACATAACGCAAATAAATGTAGCCTGTTACATCTGTATGGTAACACTATACAATAAGTTTTCATTAACCTTAGCTAATGTATTAACTAACATGAGCATACAATGAACTATACATGTACAGTATTTATTAATCTTTGTTAATGTTAGTTAATGAAAATACAGTCGTCCATTGGTAGTTCATGTTAGTTCACAGTGCATTAACTAATGTTAAACAACTTTTGATTTCACAGTTTTTCCTCAGTCACTTTGGTGCATTTCTCGAATCATCTGTAATATTTGCAAAGCATGTGCATTTCTCAAAACAATTTGTACAAACAGCACCACACAATGGATTACCTGCAAAAGCCTGTAACTTATTCAAAATCTTTAGTTCATCTCTCAAAAGTAGCCTAACTATTTGTCAATGAACATATACAAAATACATATAAATACAATAAATAAAATACAAAATTACAAAGGCAAACACAGGCAGAGCTTTGCTTTTGCATGCAGCACTGTATGAGGAATTTCAGAGAACTGATTTATCATTGGTTGAGCTACATTCTCTTCATTAGTGAAAGTCAAGATTCACCTGCACATGGCAAATTTACAAAAAGACTAATAGAAATGTGTATAAAATATGCTTGACCATTTATGACAACTAGATCAACCATTTTGCATTTAAAGGGGTGGTTTACTTTTTTTTTTTTTTGTTTTGTTTTTTTGTAGGCTTGATTGCGTTTATGGGGTGCAGTCTAACATGTGTTCATGCTTCATTTTTTTAAAAACGCATTATTTTTCATATAATTTACCTTTATTCCACATCGCTCTGTCCCTTCTCTGACAACGCCTCGATTACTTCCTGTTTTTATGAAGCCCCTCCCTCAGAATTACGTGATGGGCTCTGATTGGTTAGCTGGCTCAGTGCGTTGTGATTCACTAAACCGCTGAGCGTGCGTCTAAATGTCCCGCCCCTCAGCTCAGCGGCATGTGCTCCAGTTGTATTGCAAACAATGATTTATAACAATATAGAAACGTCTATATTGCTTATCAATTTGAGCCCAATTGAGACGCAGAGGATATTAGTGAAGAGGATCGTGCAGAACCTGTGCAAGCACGGCTCTTAATGGTATGTTTGCTTGTTTCTTGTCTCATACGTTTAGATACGCTGTTATAATGCTACTACTTATGTTAGCTTTTAATATACGGTTTTATTCTGATTAAAGCTTTAATACAGTACGGCAACCGCACACGCGTCCATGTATAACGCTTCTCATTGCTATGTGAAAATGGAGCTGATCTGACGATCTGAATGAGAGCGGGAGAGAGAGAGGGGGGCAGAGCAGGGCAACGTGAGGAACAGGATCTGAATGAGAGAGAGAGAGAGAGAGAGAGAGAGAGAGAGAGAGAGAGGGGAGGGAGGCAGAGCAGGGCGACGTGAGGAACAGTATTAAGAACTGCTGCTTTAGAACATTGATTTTGAAACTTGTGAATCCATTAGAATCGTTAGCAGACAGAATCGTGATTCATATATGAATAGATTTTTACGTGCACCCCTAGTTTTCTCTTCCTCTTCCTCTTCTCTAAAGCAGCACAGCATGGCCACGCCCCCTTCTTACATGTTCCTGAGGGCGGGGCTTATCTGGGTCAGTGACGTATCAGACCCGGGAAGTAGTTAGTTGTAGTCTCTTACCAGCCGTTTTTGTAGGCATTAAACTTCCAGAACTTTAAAAGACAATCTCTGTTTGCATTGAACTTTCAGCGCTGCAACTTTGCAGATGTTGTTTATGCTCAAACAGCAACATTACACACTAACGTTAAAAAAGTGAAATTGCAATAAACCACCCCTTTAATGACTTGAACTAATGACTAGTTGTTTTGAGGGGTAAGACTATAGCACAGAGAACTATATAATACATTGAGCAACATGACATTGATAACTGATAATGTAGGAAAACGCAGACAAATGTACATAATCGATTGCATGAATGTAGCAACTGCAACTTGTTCAAAAGAATGAGAAACTGCTTTTATCATGTGCACTAGATGATGTGGAGGTTGAACAAGTAGTTTTGAGAATTTCATTTCTGATCTAAGAAATGCACCAAAGCGACTGAGAAAAACTAAATGCATTAGTAAATGTTGAAATTAACATTAATAAATGCTGCAGAAGTATTGTTCATTCTTAGTTCATGTTAACTACACTGGTTAACTAATGTTAACCTTATTGTGAAGTGTTACCATTTATATAAATGCAGCTGTATACAATAAAGCCACAATTCCAACTACCAATAGGAGGTTTCTGGCCGACAGCAAAAATGCAATACGAGGTACAGTAAATCCAGCCCTGTACATGATACTGATTGTTGTTGCCAAATTGGTTTGCAACAGTTGTTGAATAAACAATTAAACTGAACTATTGTGCCTGTCTATCTGCTTGACTGACAGTTTTATTGATCACTGAGAGAGCATTGACTTGGTATGATTTTGGTTCAATATATATATAAAAAAAAAAATATATTAAATAGCTTATACGTAGTAAACTACTTTTTCCATGTTGCTGTAGCTTAGCTTGCTACATTTCCCAGGGCTGTAGCTTTAGTGTAGTGAAGCTTCATTTAATGAGTAACTGTTAGCTTAGCTCACTACATTTTCCAAGTAGCTTGCCCAACACTGGCAAAAATTTAATTGAATATAGATTCCTCTTTATTCAAGCTACTAAGGTTAATCAGACCAGTGAGTGCTTTCTCTTTTTCTTTTGTTCTTTGATTTCAATCAATTACACAAACCGCAGCAGGTTTCACTCTAAAAGCCGACGCACGTGGCGGTGGCGCGGATCTGAAACGCATTCCATCTTCTCCCAAGTTAGCGCCAAAATTAAATAGAAAGATACATAAATAAAAACTTCATACTTTGTGAACAAATCTCAAATCGATTTCCCTTTGCCTCTTTATAAGTCGGAGTAAATATTCAGGAGTACTCACTGGTAATCAAGCGTGGATTTGAGTGCCCGTCTCAGAAAACTTGATCCAAAGGTGTTCCTTGCCACAAGTAAACACGGGCTGAGAGTCGTCAGACACCACGGCTCCATTCAAATTCTGTTGATCTCCTTAATGAAGGAATAAGCGGATTTTATTATAACAAAAATCATTTTGAAACACGAATAGTATTAGAAGCAGCTTAACTTCTTACTCAAGAATCGCCAAGTCACAGGTCCTCTGAGAAGCTCCTCAAATTTGTCCTTTTGCGAGGGATTCGCACCGTTTTGGTCCGCATTATTAACCAACCCGTGGTCCTCGCATGCATGGCATTTGAAAGTGGACTGGATCGTGGAGTCGTCCGCTGGATCCCTTGAAAACGCTGAAGAGTTGAGATATCGTTCACAGTCATCTTCATGAGCTTCAGCGGCTCTCAAATACAGCCTCTCCACGTCCGCGGGAGACTGCTGTGCTTTGAGCGACTCATTTGATCGATTTCTTTCGACATCTGCATTGTCTTTGTTAAAATGGGCTAATGTCAATATTACAAATTCCCAATTTATCAGTAACGCTATCATTATCTTAAAACTCATGTTCCACTTCATTTCAGGGCCGTGCATGATAATGACATGTCATGAAGCCAGAAAAAAAATATTATTTTTTTTAAATCAAGCCTCATTGACCTCCCGCGTAAACGACCCAAGTACCAAGGCCAAGCTTGTACTGGAAGACAGCAGGGCCTATTTATCTACTAAGCAGACCAATCGGCGATTGCCTCGACGCAGTGCATGCCGGTTAGATTTTCATAATTAGCCTATCTATTTTCATCTATTATAATTATAATCTATTTTCATGTAACCCAATCTTTAATGACTTAAATTTGCTGTTATAGTTGAGATTACTGTTTACTACTTTGTCGTAGCCTACATAAACACGTTGTTTAAATAAGTTTGTAATATAGGCTTTTATGTATGTTACATTCTTTAATTTCAGGCTACTTTCTTTGGTTATTTAAAAAAAATATAAAATGATTTAATTGATAATTGTGGTATTGACAAATAACATCCACAATATTCCTACTACCTGGCGTTTGCGATGTGCGGTGAAACTTCCAACAGACAATAAACAACATCGGTTGAACAACATTGATGAACACCTTATTTTATGTAAACAACACTTTTTGCAACCCTCTATAGGCTACACACTATTTTGTGTAAAATGTACTGTTGCCAAGAATAACTACTTATTCCTGCAATACAAAGTTGAATTTTCATCAGCCATTACTCCAGCCTTCAGTGTCACATGATCCTGCTTATTCAGGATTCTTTGGTTAATAAAAAGTTCAAAAGAAACACATTTATTAAAAATAGTGATTTTAGTTATTCATTCATCAAAGAATCTTGGAAAAAAAATTCAGATTTTTGCAATGATTTCTGAAGAATCATGAGACACTGAAGAGTGTTGCAGGGGCTGATGAAAATTCAGCTTTTCCACCACATAAATACATTATATTTTAACCCTCTGGGGTCTGAGGGACTTTGGGGGCCCTGAAGAAGAACAGATCAGATCTCTGTGTGGAGCACTGGCTGTTGTCAGACAAAATCTGACTGGATTAATACAATTAATGGCAAAATTAAGGTTTGGAAATGTAAACTGATATTTCCTCCTGACACACTACTGCAAAAGATAGAAATAACTGACTTAAAACCATTTTTTAGCTGGTGAAAATACTAGCGTTCTAATAATTTTGGCCACCACTGTAGATGGAGATGGTTCTTCCTGGTTCGCCAGTGATCTACAATCATACAACAACTATATACCTATACATAATCTAAATCTATGCATATATTTTACATATACCTTGGAGTCTGGACATACCATTTGAATTATATTCAATTGTACAAAGAGACAGTGCAAATAAAGACATTCAGGGCAAACAGTGCATCTTGACAACAGTGTAAGATGAGTGCAGTGTGTGTTCAAATAAACATGCTGCTCTGGTGAGTCTGGGTAGCAGTGAGAATGCTGAAGTGTCCTGTGAATATAGAGAAAGAAAAATAGTAAACACCTGTTTGTGTTATTGAGTAAAACACGTTTTTGCGTGGTGGTCTTTTTTTTTTTTTTTTTGGTTCGTTTGCAATGTCCCAAGAACAGCCTCACATTTAAATGGTTTTGTCTTTAAACAGATGTAAATATGGCTATTAAATATACTATTTGTGTAATATTGATGATTAAGTTAGAGGTTTGTTTATTTTTAGAAAGAATTTTGTGGGAAAAAATGAAAAGGGGATGAAGTCAGGCACAGCAGCAATACATTCAAGGTTTCTTCAAGAAGAAACCATTGCTGCGTCCCAATTCGCATACTATCCGTCCTAAATAGTATTCGAAAATAGAATTAGTATGTCCCAAATAATAGTATGTTTAAAAAAGTATGCCAAAGATTCCCGGATGGTCTACTACTTCTGGCTAGAATTCGAAGTGCAGAGGAATCGATCAGAACTACAAACACGCATAAAACGTGTTAAAAAAAAACTACAAACATGGCGGATATGCGAGACTAACGGACAGGTAGAGAAAGTGATTTGAGTGATAAATAATCAATGTCTAACCTGATTAAAAAATATTAATTTAATGTTATCCACGTCATATTTCATCTGCAGCAACACTGTGAACTTTTATAATGATACATTTGGTCATTAACTTTTAAATGCATCATTATGCAAACACATGAGCAGAGTTCTCGGCGTGAAAGACCCGCGATGTGCTTCTTTATTTCTCTCCAGTAGGGTATGAAATCAAATTAAACGAGTACATACTTTTAGGGCATAGTATAAGTAGGCGAATTGGGACGCAGCACATGTCAAAGACAGGTAGCACAGGCAGGGTCAAGTTGGCCAGAAAATTAACAGCCCTGAACCTGGCAGCACTGGTCAGAGCCAGCCAGCGAGGGCCAGTGAGGACTACACCAGCAGCCATCTCTGCAGCAACAGGTGAAAGTCAGAACATGAACAATTTTTACAAAAAGTTTAAAAGCTACACACACACACACACAGTCTGTTTGGACAATAAAAGAAGCTGAGAACAGTTATTGTCTGTTCAATGGTTTTTCATTTATAAAATGAGAGATGTGTTGTCCAGGTAGCTACTTGTGCAGTGCCATTTTTATGTCATCTCATTTGTTTTGGGGCACGTGATTTTTCCCATGCCCCCATATCGTATGTGTGAGGTCGTATGAATCTGCCACCTCATAAAATACATGCGAATTAGTCGTGAGATAGCATTGGCCGACCTCAGAGGGTTAAAGTATATTAAAATAGAAAAGCATACTTTAAATTGTAATACTCACAATATTACCCTTTTTACAGAATTTTTTTGATCAAATAAATGCAGTGTTCATGAGCAGAAGAAACCTCTTAAATTTTTTTAAACACTTACTGATCCCAAACTTTTAGTGTACATGAATGTTTTCTGTAACTGTTTTGTAAATAACTGAATAAACTGTCATAAAGTCTATATAATGAATAAAATAAAATATATCTATATATCATATAAAATACATATTACATATATATATATATATATATATATATATATATATATATATATAATGAATAGATTCTGCAAGACTGAACTGATTTGAAGACGAAATCAGGTAAAAAGAAATTGTGTGAAAGAGTTCTTTTAGACTACTACTGATGTCTCACATTTGCTCATTCATAAAAATTTTAACATTTCATCTCAATTGCTGATTCAGCATTGTTTAAGAAGGGAAAAGTATTTTCAAGTGCCAGAGAAACAAGTGCACAACCATCTTTAGAATTTGGTCTTTGAACTTCCGTTTTTGTGGTAGATCTGTAGAACCACTGTTGAAGAGTAATTAGCTGGTGAAGTGGATTTACTTATTGTAGAGCTAACAAAAGTTATCATGTTTGAAGCGGATGTCTTAACAAATGTCAGTAGACTGGGAAGTTTTTAAAATGAGCAGTTCATTCATAAATTCATAAGACCTTACTTTCACGCTATGGAAATATGGAAATACAAACTGGAAGACAAGCGCTGTGCTGAAAAGGGGCAGAGCTACATAAGGCCTACAAGAGGAACTGAATGTATTTGTACAGTATGTAATTAAGTGTAGCATAAAATCTGGGGTGTCATTCTGAATCAGCAGGAAAGAGTCAACAGGTGGCCAGAAAAGGTTAAAAACTTGAATTGTTAAGAGATGAGAATAAACAGAAAAATATAGAAAAAAGAAAAGACTGAATTGCTGAATTAAACTGAGGGATGCACTCTCAGAAATAAAGGTACAAAAGCTGTCACTGGGGTGGTACCTTTTCAAAAGGTACACTTTTGTACCTATTAGGTTCAAATATGTACATTTTAAGTACAGGTACAAACATGCACCTTTTGAAATGGTACCGCCCCAGTGACAGCTTTTGTACCTTTATTTCTGAAAAGTGTGGAAAAGTTCATCTTGCAAATTTTCAGCTTTCCACCACAATTGTCGTGTTGTATCCTCTTAGATTAAATCTTTTAGAACTTTTTGTTGGCTGAAACAATAGTTTTTCTTACATTTTACAATTTTGCGGTTTCATTCATTCATTGTTTTGTAATTGTTTTTAGTTTATTTAGCTGATTTAAAAACGTTCCATTATGAAAAATTACCCTTATATAATGTCAGAAGGTATGTAGAAATTCAATATGCTTTGTGTGTGTGTGTGTGTGTGTGTGTGTGTGTGTTTGTTCATAGCCAAGGCTTACAGCCATGCAGAAATTGCCATTCAAACACTGTGACAGCTAACCCTGGTCTTGCCTAAATATCGTAATTTCAATGGGACAACATTCCTCCAGCAAAAACTCCAGCGACTGGTCCCCTTAGTTCTCAGATGTGTTGCAGCCATCAAATTCAAAATTACCTTATTTTTTCATTAAAATGGTACACTCCCTCTGTTTAAACATGTGATATGTTTGCACTATTGTGAATAAAATATGGGTTTATGAGAATTGCAAATCATTTACACAGCATCCCAGATTTTCTGTAATTGTAGATATAATTTAAAACTTGTAGTTTTAATGCTCTTGTGTAATAAATTAACTTGATATTTGTTGGTGTTTGTGCCCAGGGGCTCTACTGATCAACTCAAGTTTGCCCTGTGATTATGTTTGTTCTCTGAAAGTGACGCTGTTTTGTATTTGACGGAATTGTCTGATTTTTGACACTGTTCTGGATTGCAAGTTTGCTTGCTTAACTTTGTAGATAATTTGTATATAATTGTAAATAGAGAAGTCTTGGGAAAGTAGGGAGACTGACGCCACCTTTTTGCTTATTGTAACCTCTTTTTGGACTGTTTTTGATTAGGGAGCTAGAGTAGTATATTGTATTTTTATTTTTATTTTCTTTTGTGAGGGTTTAGGAAAGTGGCTATTAAAAAAGAAAGTTATTTTGTCTGAGTCAGCTCCCGAAGAAATTTCCCTGTATTTGCGTGCTGGATTTTCCTTTTGTTTATACCATTAAAACTCCCAAAAATGTCCCTTGCTTCCAATCTCTCTTTCCATGTTGCGTCCTTTACCCCTAGATGGGGCGTGACATCCCCACAACACAATTTTTGGTATTTTCCCTACAACACACTCACAAATAACTTTGTACTTGATTCATATCTTTCCAGTAATCACTTGACTGGTCACTCAACCCTTTTGTTCAGTGTGAGGTGCTGTAAATCAGCTCAGCTCAATGTTGCATCCTTTTAGTGAATGTAACACTTGGCTACAGCACAAGGTTTTTCTTAGTAAAGTCCTTTGAGAGAGGTCTAGTGGCAAAGAGTCTGGGTTTATCATGTGCCTGGTAAAAGTTCCTGACATTTGAGGATTAGAGCAAACCGGGTGCACAAGCTAAACCAAAGTCAAAGTTTTATCTGCTGACAGCTGTGTTGATCCTCTCTTGGGACAGACTAAATTTTTCAGCCGACCACTGCATCGTGAGTTATACAGAGTTGGAATTAGCATTTTGCCTCCTCTTGTTGCACAGATGATTTTTCTTGATATAAAACAGCTTCACAGTGTTGGTTGAAGAACAGTCTGATTTTAATCATTTGTATAATTGTTACAAAAACATGTTGCATTATTTATGATTCATCGATGACATCATGAATCACTGATGACGATTCTCACACATGACCTTCAGCTAACCACCACTGACGTGCATGTGAGGGTACTGGACCTAGGCCAACAGAAAAGATATAGGTATTGTTAATTAAAGTTTAAAATGTACTAGCAAAATGTAGCAAAATGTTGGGAAGCCCTGGTTTAGATTAACTTACCAGAAGAGTTCCCTCAGCCAGTCATGACATGTTTTATAAAAGCTTGGATAAATAACGTCAAGATTAATTCAATGGGAACCTTCATGTCATTAATTTTGTCTGTAGAGGGAAGTCTTGAGTAACAGCTCTTACCTTCATAGTTAATGCAACCATTTGTGTCCTCTTGCCCTGCCAGCAACTGATCCACTTCACCTTCAGACAATCTCTCACCTGAAATTGAGCCAGTGTTCCAATGAGAAAAATAAAAATGAAAAAAAAAAAAAAACTAGATAATACATTTTAAGCTCTCAATTTTCAACATTTGACCACAACCAGTGGTCAAATATAATTTTTTGGGGGGATTTGGCACATATTCTCTCATTAATTCCATACCCAAAGTAGCGAGCACATGGCGGAGTTCAGCCCCCATGACTGTTCCATTGCCTTCTTTGTCAAAGACCCGAAGACCTTCCACAAAATCTTCAAATGTGCCCCTTTCTGTAAACTTTGAAACTTGTTGAAACATAGGGAGGAAAGTCTCAAAGTCGATCAGTTTGGATTCCATATCTGAATGACACAATTTAAATAGACCAATTTAGTAAATTATTAATTTTTTTTTTCAACAATCTGAGAGAGAGTGAAAAAAAAAAATCATTCTTTAAAAGGATAGTTCACCGAAAACCAAAAAATTCAAATGGCCTCCATTGACTGTCATTGTTTGGACTTCTTTTAGGCTCCATGGAAGAAATAAAGGGTTTGGGATAACATGAAAATGAATGCAAACTATCCCTTTAAGTTTCAATAGCACACAATTGCAAAAAGCAAATGTTATATTTAGTTAGTGTACTTTGTCACCATGAGCATTTTTTGCTTATGTTTATGTTGTGTTGAGGTGTCCCAATGCATTCCTGTGATTAGAATGGCACTTTGACTTTGTGAGCCATTATAATGAGAATTAACTGGATCTCAATATTCAGAGAATGGCTTGCAAATGTCACAGAGAACTTAACTGCCACTGACATCTTTGACATTTGTGGCAATCAACACCCCAGTAATCTCTGTGACATATGTGTTAAGTCTTTCCCTTGGTTTGCTCCTGTAGGATCCGGTGGGACTTGGGAAAGCAATAGTTGGGCCATTTTATAGACCTGTGGATCTCAACCATGTTCCTAGAGCTCCAAACACTGCACATTTTGCATGTCTCCTTTGTTTGTTTAACACAACCGTTTCAGACCTTTGAGTCTAAAAGTCACAACAGCTGTTTTATTTTCCCAACTGTGAGACTACCTTCAGGCTTTGGTTTCCCAAGAACATTCAAAACTTCAGCATTGGTTGGATTCTGACCCAAAGCTCTCATCACATCTCCACACTGAGCTAGTGAAATCTTCATCTCCCCCGAGGGAGTCCTGGCAAACAACAGGAAAGCTTCTTTGAACTCTGTATAACATGAAATGACATTAAGTGAGTTCATTTTCAATTAAGTTGATCAAATGACCTCTTTAGGCTGTTCCTTACCTTCAAGCTGTTCAGCACTGAGATTACCCTGAAACTCAGAACAAGAGTTGTTGTTGTTTTTTTAGATTTTTGTAGACATTTATGACTTGAAATTTGCAGTCATCAGTAAAATATATAAAATTAAACATAGTCGTTTAGTGCTGACTCACACATGAAATGCATTCTTGCATTTTTGTTCATTCCTGATCTTCTGCCATGTACTACTGCACAGATGTTAGCATCATGTGTTTAATAACAGTCTGGCAGTTGTTCTGCCATCATTTTTCCTGGCACCACGAATAATCTCCTCTCAAAGCACACAGTCTGTTTATGAGATCATATCATCCATATCTCTCTCCCTGGGGAGTCTAACTTAGGAAGTGTGTGAATACAGTGGTGAGTGGGAAGACCTCATAGCTCAGTAGCAGGTGCATGTAGATCCATGAATAGAACATCTACTGGAATCCAGCCATGAAGCAGTATATTGTATAGTACATGTCCAGGCAATTACAACCACTTAGCAAAATGTGCCGTTTAATCAAAAGAAGTGATCCAGCAATGAAAATATTTGAAATGAAATAGTTACCTTTTGCATTGCGGATTTGTGCTGTGTCTGCACCATTTTGGTTATTGACAAGGATTTTTTTTTCTTTTCTGTATTGGCTGATATTGAACATTTATAGACCAATATTAGATATTTAACTGTTTACATCTTTTAAAAGTTCATCTAGCATTAATTGAATAGTGATGGAATGCGCTTTCTCTTTAAAAGCACACATGTGAGTTTCTTAAAAGAGTCCGACTTGTTTTAATCTTGCTGTTATTTTAGCTTTAGTGAAGTGTGGGGGTTTTTCCCATGAATTTCAGTGTCAGTACATCTCAATTTTAAACATGTGGACTTTTTATTTTGAAAACATTTTATCATTGTGCCTCATTTGAACTTTATTGCCAAATGCTTGTCAATAAAGTGATAATCTTGATTTAGAATCTATAATTTAGTCTTTTTACTGTACGTACACATTTAAATATAGACGTCAACCATTATTGTGGGCACATCAATCCAGGCCATCGGATACCTGAGTAAAATGAAATACCGTAACGTAACGTAACGTAACGTAACGTAACTGAACTTAACTTAACTTAACTTAACTTAACTTAACTTAACTTAACTTACAACACAACACAACACAACACAACACAACACAACACAGATGCTTTTGACACAAATGCTGCAGCTTAACTGTTCCCCCAAACAATAACATCTCATTCACACCTGCTCTGCTTTTCCAAAACATATGCATATTTTCTTTTCAGATATGGACATTTTTGGCCCTGAGAACTTTTAGAAAACATATTCCCCCTCTTTTCACAAATTATCCATTAAAAACTACAGTAATGTTTAATAAAACTTAAACCTTAACTGAGTTTAATAGAAGATAAATAAATTTAACACAATAAAGAAATTGATTTTTAATATTCCACTTAGTCTTAATATTCCACTAAAGTCATATATACTGTGTGTGTGTGTGTGTGTGTGTATAACAATTAAATATTTAAAAAGCACCATAAAAGTATTATATATAAATTAATAAGAACAATATTAAAAGTCATTCTGAAAAAAAAAAAAAAAAAAAATATATATATATATATATATATATATATATACATATACATATATATATACATATATATATATATATTTATTTATTTCCTTAACATTTCAATAAAAATCAATCCATGGGACATAGTGCCTGAAGTTGAAGAAAGACCCAAACACTTGTGAATCGATGACTGACATTGCTGCCCCAACAGTTTAGACACAACAAAGCATAAACACACATTCATTTTGTCATTTTCAAATCACATTCATCCCTTCAGACGTATCTCTATCTCTGAATATTGTATGAATTTATCTTTCAAAATTGTCTGCTTTCAGTGTACACCAACTCCTCAGGGGAAGGACAGGCTTTAAAAATGGATGGATGGGGTGGCATGGTCCATCTGCACCATACAGAATAAACATAGCTACTGTGCACATAATAACAGACAAATTAATCGTTTAATTCCCAAAACCTGTAAAATACACAATATAATAAGCTGCATTAGAATGATTGTTTGTTAATCATTCATCCCTTTTCAATATATGTTTAATTACAACTTCAAAAAAAAAAAACAATGACAAAAAACCGCCTGTGTTTTGGAGGAACATTTGCATACCTCTGAAGTAATGTTATCCTTTTAACTCAGAAAAAGTGA
Source organism: Onychostoma macrolepis (assembly GCF_012432095.1). Classification (NCBI taxonomy): domain Eukaryota; kingdom Metazoa; phylum Chordata; class Actinopteri; order Cypriniformes; family Cyprinidae; genus Onychostoma; species Onychostoma macrolepis. The sequence continues at coordinate 26,794,192 of NC_081166.1, read as the reverse complement.
TTTACATTCACTCATGCAGTAAATAGTTCTGGATAAAAGACTCATTTAACCTCCCTAGTGTGATAGAGCAGGCAAGGAGAATAAATGCAAATGTAGACACACACACACACACACACACACACACACACAGCCCATTTCAAGGTTCTGCTAGATGCAGAATGTTATTGTTGTAAAGATAATGGAAATAAACCATTTTTTAAAAGTATATATATTGTATATACATATATATATATATATATATTTTTTTTAAGTAACAATGACACTATACCGGTGTGTGGTTAGAAGGGCCCTGTACACTCTGAAAAATGGGCTGTACCTTTAGGGTACATCTCACCATCTGCTGCATTAAACAGGTTGGAGAGACAGAGGAGAATTACTGTGAATAAGCACTGGGATATACAGGTGCATCTCAATAAATTAGAATGTCATGGAAAAGTTCATTTATTTCAGTAATTCAACTCAAATTGTGAAACTTGTGTATTAAATAAATTCAATGCACACCGACTGAAGTAGTTTAAGTCTTTGGTTCTTTTAATTGTGATGATTTTGGCTCACATTTAACAAAAACCCACCAATTCACTATCTCAACAAATTAGAATATGGTGACATGCCAATCAGCTAATCAACTCAAAACACCTGCAAAGGTTTCCTGAGCCTTCAAAATGGTCTCTCAGTTTGGTTCACTAGGCTACACAATCATGGGGAAGACTGCTGATCTGACAGTTGTCCAGAAGACAATCATTGACACCCTTCACAAGGAGGGTAAGCAACAAACATTCATTGCCAAAGAAGCTGGCTGTTCACAGAGTGCTGTATCTAAGCATGTTAACAGAAAGTTGAGTAGAAGGAAAAGTGTGGAAGAAAAAGATGCACAACCAACCGAGAGAACCGCAGCCTTATGAGGATTGTCAAGTAAAATCGATTAAAGAATTTGGGTGAACTTCACAAGGAATGGACTGAGGCTGGGGTCAAGGCATCAAGAGCCACCGCACACAGATGTGTCAAGGAATTTGGCTACAGTTGTCGTATTCCTCTTGTTGAGCCACTCCTGAACCACAGACAACGTCAGAGGCGTCTTACCTGGGCTAAGTAGAAGAACTGGACTGTTGCCCAGTGGTCCAAAGTCCTCTTTTCAGATGAGAGCAAGTTTTGTATTTAATTTGGAAACCAAGGTCCTAGAGTCGGGAGGAATGGTGAAGAAGCTCATGGCCCAAGTTGCTTAAAGTCCAGGGTTAAGTTTCCACAGTCTGTGATGATTTGGGGTACAATGTCATCTGCTGGTGTTGGTCCATTGTGTTTTTTGAAATCCAAAGTCACTGTACCCGTGTACCAAGAAATTTTGGAGCACTTCATGCTTCCTTCTGCTGACCAGCTTTTTAAAGATGCTGATTTCATTTTCCAGCAGGATTTGGCACCTGCCCAAACTGCCAAAAGCACCAAAAGTTGGTTAAATGATCATGGTGTTGGTGTGCTTGACTGGCCAGCAAACTCACCAGACCTGAACCCCATAGAGAATCTATGGGGTATTCTCAAGAGGAAAATGAGAAACAAGAGACCAAAAAATGCAGATGAGCTGAAGGCCACTGTCAAAGAAACCTGGGCTTCCATACCACCTCAGCAGTGCCACAAACTGATCACCTCCATGCCACGCCGAATTGAGGCAGTAAATAAAGCAAAAGGAGCCCCTATCAAGTATTGAGTACATATACAGTAAATGAACATACTTTCCAGAAGGCCAACAATTCACTAAAAATGTTTTTTTTTTTATTGGTCTTATGAAGTATTCTAATTTGTTGAGATAGTGAATTGGTGGGTTTTTGTTAAATGTGAGCCAAACTCATCACAATTAAAAGAACCAAAGACTTAAACTACTTCAGTCTGTGCGCACTGAATTTATTTAATACACTAGTTTCACAATTTGAGTTGAATTACTGAAACAAATGAACTTTTCCACGACATTCTAATTTATTGAGATGCACCTGTAGTATGTGTGTACTCACAAAAACAACAGGCAATGGGATGGGGTACACTTTATTTTGGTTAACATTACTGACCTACTTTAGACGGGGAATTATTTACATCTGTGTCTTTACAACATAACAAAATTAAATGACATATGTAGGATCAGAACGAGTCAGACAAAACTAAGATTCGATCAGAACATTGAAACATGAGGAGCCGAAATTCCTGAGAGGCGCCAAGAAAACAGGACAACGTCGTAAATCAGATTCCTAGCTTCACCTCTGGAGCAAGCCTAACCAACAAGCCTCTTCCAGAACAGTTTGCAAAATTAAGACAAAAGAACACTTATTGATAAGTCCAACGCAGGAAGGAGATCGTCAAATTTGGGGTAAATAATCAAGATTAATGGTCAAAGAGATGGCCATCACATGTGTTCCACGAGAGAAATCACAAGCCTCTTTAGATTGACTTTTCCCCCACACATAGAAGACAAAGAACCAGACTGAAATTCCTCTGTCCAAAGAACATGTCTTTTGGTCTCCACAGAACTACACAGAGACTTTCTTTTTCATATGCACATAAAACCATCCTAAAAGGACATTGCTAGGCATAACACTATATTATGTATGTAACCCACACATTAGACTATCATGTTTTAAGCACATATTATGTATGTCTTTTTAATAACTATTGAATGACTTTAAGGGTTATTCGTGTTTGGTGTGTATGAGCTTGACAATTCTAGCTTGAAACGTTTCTTCCAATTGATTCTTTGTCAAATGTATCATATTCTGGTTATAGAAATCACATCCAAATGTATACTTTGCAAGAGTGTGTAAAATTCGGACCATGTGACTGATAACATGCTGATTTATGATGGAAGGAACAACCCTAGCTAAAATAATAGCCTATCTAATTGGTCAAGACACCAGATGGGATGTCCAAAAGCCAAGTTTAAAAACTCAGGACACCATCAAATCTCCCCTTCTTCCCTTCTTGCCCTTCTCCCTTCTCTCTTCTCGCCACTGCTTTTTGACGCTGTTTTAGCGCTCTTTGAGCGTGCTCTGGCCTACAGGCCAGTTGCTACTTATCACCACGATGAGAAGAAAAACCACCTAGTCTCGTTACATTCTTTCTTTCTTTTATTTTAGTTTATTTTCCGTTGCGAGTTTCGTGTTCTCAGTTTAAGTTTTGCCGCCACGCCTTGTCTCCGAGTTCAACTCGAGCCTGTGACCGCCTCAAAACTTCAACCAGTAAATAAAGTCTTATTTATATTGAAAAGAGAAGTATCTTGTGTTTTGTGCTTACAAGTTAATGTCTTAATCTGCCGATCTTGTTACTGTGCTTATTAATAGTGTTTTCACTATATTTTGGATTTTAATATCCAGTGCAGAGTTGATGTTATGCGGCTCGTTCAGTGAATCGCTGCCGACTCAGTGATCAGCCGCAAGACAGTGGTTCTGTTCAAATTCCCTATAAAATCACAAATGATTCCCTTTGAGCTAAATTAAATTATATTTATGTATCAAACCCTACACATGAAAAAAAAAAAAACTAAAGAACATTTGAAAAAATCAACACTTTGGGGAAATTCTTAGTCATTGATGCACATGTACAGTACTAATGTTTCCCAGGTGAAGACAGTTATCCTGAATGTTCTGTTGCATCTACAAAAGAAAGAAGCTGACTGTCAGTGCAGTCATTGCAGTGTTTGTTGGTACCAATTTAATGGTTCGCAGATAAGCACCGAAATCACATTTCATCAAGATGTCAACACACACTTTTATACCTTTGGTTTTGTCATTTAAAGGGATAGTTTACCCAAAATTAAAAACTGTATCATTACTGTCATTCCAACCTTATGACTTACATTCTTCTGTGAAATATGAAAAAAGGTAATTTGAGAAATGTCCCAGTCTTTTTTTTTTTTTAACAATTTGTTTTTTAAAGCACCAAGAAAGTGTACATATACTGTATATATTAATAAGAATGATATGAAAAGTAATTCTGAAAAACACTCTTGAAAAGCTGACACAATCTTAGCCAAGTAATGATCACATTAGAACCAAATTAGCAAATGTTTCTATTTATTTCCCTTATAATACATGGGCTGATGCATCATCATACTAAACTTATTTCTAAATATGTTACAAAAGTAAATGCACATTGTTCTTAAGGGGAGCGACCTTCATATGTCTATATAGTTTGTATTCATTTTTATTTCTGTTTTAGTTTTAGTAAATCAACCTAAACTGAATTAAAGAAATTTTGCCTTGGCAACAAGCTGAAATAAAAAGTTTTTCAGTTATTATTTTTATTTCAACTAACATTTTCAATTAATTAATTTACTTATTTTGTGCATGTTTTTAATTTTAGATTCACTTTCAGTTTTAGTTAACTATAATAACCCTGGCCAGACCTGTCACGATTGAATCATTGCTAATGTTACACTTTCAAGAAGGATACAACGTCCGTTCTTATGGCAACACATTTATTTTCTGTTAAAACAGATAAGAAAAACACAGGTAAATCGAGGAGTGTTTGTTGCGTGTACCACGAAAGCTCATCACGTACTGAATACTATTTCCTTGTTCGTGTCAGACACCTTAACATATAATCATAAACAATAACACGTCTTATAGTGCAAATGTTTAATGCAGATACCTGATACTGGACACATTACTCTTTAAACCACACTCAATTCTCAAGAAATATCTGCTCTAAACTCATAAACATCATCACCAAATAGATCCGAATGTGTTCTGTGCCCACTCGCACACAGCATAAAGAAAAAGGATGACAAATAACATTTAAACATCACAAACCCACTTTAACATGAATACAAGTGAGTAATGCAAACTCTATAAACAACCATGAGGATGATTAATTATTTTTTTTACCCGTATTACTCCAGCACTGATAACTATGAAGCTGTATTAATACTCTTTTTAATCAGTTTTAATCCTCTATGAAATATGCGAATGAACTGACTTTATTTCATGAACTAGGTCTTAACCGGACACGAGTTACTATGTTTTCCATACCAATATGACAAAATGATTAATAAAAGCATTTTACCACTGAATCTGACTGGAATTCTTATTAACTGTATTTCACGAATGTTCTTTCAAATGTAATGGCTGACAGAGTGACGCTAAATGAAGTTTTATCATGTTAACGTGTTATCATAGACACGTGTGCTTTCTTAATTCAGGCTGTATGCCACTACACACGACTAATCAATGTTCGTACACATCTATTTAATTCATCATCATTCCTCATTTTGCATTCTTATCTCCACTATATGTATTTTTAGACATTTACTTCTCACTTTGCTCGTGCTGAAAGTTACTAGTCTTATGCAACTTCCATTTTATGTACGGCACTCTTAATCACGGTTAAAGTCAACATTTTATAATGTCTCAGGTCAGAAATTCGACTCTAGTAATACCCAACAGTATACTGTGTTCCTATAGAGTAATAATTATCAGTTTACCTGTTAAAACAGATAAGAAAAACACAGGTAAATCGAGGAGTGTCTGTTGCGTGTACCACGAAAGCTCATCACGTACTGAATACTATTTCCTTGCTATTCAACTACTGATGCATAGAGTAAAGCGTGGGTGCCCCCTGCTGGCGAACCTGAGTTTAACAAGATTAATTTTACTCACAACACAGTGTAATCCAATAATACATAATAAATTGTCACAGGAATTACCATTGTTCCCGGATCGGAAAAAGTTCAAAATTTAAAGGGGGACATTTTTATTTGTCTCTTTTAAGTTACTCTGGGCTACACTCTCCCCCACAAAATTAAATGTCTCCTGACATTTCCGGGAACAACTAAAGCGTTTGCTTAAAACACCTCGGCCATCCAAGGCCTCCAATAGACCTCAGTCTGTATTACCTGAGTCTCTGTTACCTTACAGTTTCTTTGTACCAAGGACGGTTGACCCAATGTATCATAACTCAGTACAACAGGCTGATGTCTCAGTCTCTGTGGTCGCTGTCTTACCGTCTGTCGGTCTGCTTGTGTCGGGATCAGAGGGTCTAACCCTGGTCCACCATACTCAGGCCTATCAGGGTTCGAATCAGATCTCTGAGATTGTAGTGGCACATCCTCTTTGCTTTGTAGTGGCACATCCTCTTCATGATGCTGAGGACGCTGCTGAGGCTGGAAAGGCTCTGCCAGAGGATTCAGTGAAGTCCATCTCTGCCGTCTCCCTCTGCCAGGTCTGAGATGCCACTCAATTCTGGCTGCTGGCCCCCCTCTCTGGGTAAGGTTTCTGAGGAGAACTCTGTCACTCTTTGTGAAGATGTACGCGTGGACAACCTTAGCAAGGGACTCCTTCCAATCTTCCTTCTCCTTGTCCTCCAGGGTGCGCAGCATGGACAATAGGGTACGGTTCAATCTCTCCACCTGCCCGTTACCCTGGGGGTGGTATGGTGTTGTGTGCAAGCCCTGGATGCCAGAAAGTTTCTTCAAGCTGGCCATCAATCTGTTCTCAATCTCTTTGCCCATATCGTGATGTAGTCTGCTCGGGAACCAGAACTTAAGTGCAAAGTCGTTGAAAATCTTGTCAGCTACTGTTTTGGCTGCTTTGTTCCTTGTTGCATAGGCCTGCGCAAACCTCGTAAAATGGTCCATGATCACCAATATATACTCATACCCATGCTTACATTTCTCCAAATGCAGAAAGTCTATGGAGACGAGCTGGAATGGGTAGGTGGTCTGGATCGGTATCAGAGGCGCACGTGTCTGCTTATTTGGCTTCTTCTTCTTGAGACATTCACACACTCTTGTGACAAAATGTTCAACATCTTTACTCATCTGTGGCCAGTAGAACCGTTCTCGAATCAGGTCAAGTGTCCTCTCGACCCCCAAGTGACCCATGTCCTGGTGCAGCTCTTTAAAGACCAGCGGATGATAAGCTTTGGGGAGCAACAGTTGTTCTCGACGGGAAGTCCTACGGCGTAGAACACCATCTTGACCCACAAGAACCTTTAGCCACTGTTTCAGCAGTATGGCTTTCACTTTACCTGGATGAACCCAACGCCCCAGCAAGGATTCCTCCGTTCCGCAACGACCCTCTCCATAGATGAACTGATTACATCTTGACTGGCCTCAGCCGTACAGCTATTCATGTAGTCCTCAATATCCAACGACATCCGTGACAACCCATCTGCATCCGCGTTGTTTTTGCCTGGACGGTACCTGATTATGAAATTATAATCAGCCAACTCCGCCACCCATCTGTGTCCTGTTGCATTGAGTTTCACGGTAGTTAGCACATACGTCAGTGGGTTGTTATCTGTATATACCACGAATGATGGGGCATGGTAAAGATAATCCCGGAAACGTTCACAGATGGCCCACTTCAACGCTAAAAACTCTAGCTTTCCAGAGTGCAGATGGTACCTTTTCTCTGATGGACTCAGGGTGCGGGAGCCATAGGCGATCACTCTCATCTTCCCCTGCTGTCTCTGGTATAACACCGCACCCACACCAACTTGGGATGCGTCACAATGTAATACAAATTGCTGGGTGAAGTCAGGATATCCAAGAACAGGGGGCTTTGTGAGTGCCTCTACAAGCTGATTCAACACTTCCTGGTGAGACCTGGTCCACTGTATGGGTGTCCGTGATGGTAAGTGACCATTATTTTTCTTTCCTGTTTTACTGGGCCTCTTCACGGTCGGGTCTGGAGTGTGATTTTCAGGGTTTGGGGCGGTGAGTAGGTTATACAACGGGTGGGCCAAACGGGAGAAGTTGGGGATGAAGGGTCTGTAATAGGAGAGGAACCCGAGCATCTGGTGTACCTCACCAATGGTGGCAGGTGCCTTCTCTTTGAGAGCCATCACTGGAGCCATCTCTGCGGGGGCCATTGTGTAACCCTCTCCTGTCACCAACTTGCCTAGAAACCTCACACTCGATTTAAACAGCTCACATTTCTTTGGGGTCAGCTTCACACCATGTTTCTTGTAGCATTGAAGGACGACACGGATATGCTCCAGGTGCTCCTCAAAGCTGTGACTGTGTACCACGTTGTCATCCAGGTACGGGAGGCAAATCGTGTCTCTCAAGTCAGCCAAACAGTACTCCATGCTCCTCTGAAACTCTGCAGGTGCCGAACTCAAGCCAAAGGGTATACGCACCCATTCGTAGAGCCCCCAGGGTGTGATGAATGCTGTGAGAGACCGGTTCTCCTCATCCAGATAACCCTGGTGGTATGCTTTACCCTGGTCTAAGACCGAGAACCATGAGCTCCCACCCAGTGCACCCAACATGTCCTGAATCCTCGGTAACGGATGGCGGTCGGGGACCGACTTACGGTTGAGTTCCCTGAAGTCAACACAGAGACGGAGACTACCGTCCTTCTTGCAGACGCACACCACTGGCGACGGATAAGGGGATCGGGAAGGTGTGATCCACCCTCTTCTCAAGAGATCCTGCAGATACTCCTTCACTTCATTGTGAAGAGGCTTTGGGACGGACGTTTAGGTCTTTTACACTGGGGTGGTATCATGGAGAGTGATATGCATCTTGAGAGAAGGTATACAACCCACATCATCACTGTCATAGGCAAAAGCCTCACATTCCTCCCGCAACACTCTCCTTACAGCCTCCTGCTGTCCCTCTGAGAGATGGCAGAGATCCACAGGGGGGTCCCATGAGGTTGGTCTTCTTGTTTGCTTATTATCTGACTGTGGTGTGCTACTTACTTCGTTGGACTTTGTCTCTGTGCTGTCCTTCATTTCAGCTGTCGTCTCATTTTCTTTCGTTTGCACAGGTGTTGTGTATACGGTCTTGACGGGTTCCAGGTGTCCAATCACTCTATGACGGTCCAGACAGATGGTGCGATCAGTAGTGTTGGTCACAGAGATGGGTATGTATGGCACTCTCCTTTCTGGGATCTGCACCAATACATCATGGTAGATCACGCCTTCTGGTGGAGAATTAAGCATGTCAGGTGAAAAGATCATGTGTTGGCCTTGTGCTCGTGCACTCACATGTGCTTTTATGTAAACAGTGGTGACTTGGTTAGCTGGTAAGGGCACTCTTTTTCTGCCGGTACGAACTACACCAATATCTGAATCACCACTCTGCATCAACTTGACCACACGATGAGCAGTTTTTACTGTTATTGCAAAGGCTTTACTCACTTTGTGTGCCAACTGTTTTTTTCACCTTTAGTCTTTCCTTCGTTTCTGTTAATGATGACCTCAATGACGTTGTAGCCTATGATGGGGTCACTGGCAACAGCTGGGTCGTTCGACACTGGTATTGGCACTTGTAAATCATTTGTCGTGGTGGGGTCACTGCCTAGTCTGAAACTGACTTCAATCCAGCCGATATATGGGATGGTCGTGTCATTAGCAGCAAAAATGGTCAGTGTCTCATCCTCCAACAACTCTGAGATGGGTCTGACAATGGTGTGGGGGAGGTGTCCCACAGGGCTCTAACTGGGCAATTGTCCATTACACAATCCACTATACACCTGCTTCCTACAAGGCTTACCAACTGTGGCTGGTGTTGAGGGGTATATAGTTAACCACACTTACAGCTGATGAGGTGCCCGCTGCTCTTTCTCCAAGGGTTGTTGTTGGTTGCATGACTGTGCTGGGTAGTGACTGCTCATTTTGGGGCGCTCGACCTTGGACTACTGCTGGCCCCACCTCAGTAGACCCTGCCCGTTTCCCGGCGTGGTTCTGCATCCACGGGAGAAATGACCCTCCTGCCCACATTTAAAACAGTGAGAACATTTCTCACCTGTTCCCTCATCCCTGCATTTCTTGTAGCATTTCACTCTCTGCTTTTGTTCAGGGGGACAGGGGTTTGCTTCCATTACAGCCTGTGACGGGGTGGAAGAATCACGCGACAAGGAGAGCTCAAGTGAGTACCCCAGAGGGTGGATTTTATTAGCAGTCGGTGAAGTTTGTAGGTGAGAAGGTGTCAGGCTGGCGTGAAGTGGTGCTCTTTTAGTGCGTTTCCTCGTGGTGCGGTGAGACAGGCGTGGGGCTCTTGTCAGAGCGGCTCGGTCACTCGCTGGCTTCTGAGGAAAGGGGAAAGAGACAACACACATTAGTCTTCAGCCTCGGTGTAATCCTCCCACTCGTGCAGCCTCACGCGGCTTATCTGGCCGCGGGCTGACGAGGCGCAGGTGTGGCCGATTCCGCCTTGACGAGCTGGTGCAGGTGTTCCGTGTCTGTCTCCAGGGCAACGCTGATGATGTGTCGGGACGCTCGTCACACTCCCCCCCCCTAAGCGTTGTCCTGGTGGAAACAAAAGGCAGCAGTAAGGGGGAGACTGGGGGTGGGTGGGGAGTGACCCTTGACAGACCTGCATAGGCTGACCACAGCTGAGAAAGTCCATTGGCGTTGGAGTTGGAGGCTCCAGCCCGGTGACGGATGGTGAAACAGAAGTCCTGGAGCGCGAGGAACCACCGCGTCACCCTGGCGTTGGTGTCTTTCGCTCTGGCCATCCACTGAAGGGGTGCGTGGTCAGTGAGCAGGGTGAACTTCCGGCCCAGCAGGTAGTACCTCAGCTCCAGGACTGCCCACTTGATGGCAAGAGCCTCTTTCTCGACAGTCGCGTAGTTCTTCTCGGCCTTCGTCAGCTTCCTGCTGATGTATAAGACAGTGTGTTCCTCACCTTCCTGCACCTGGGACAGGACGGCTCCCAACCCTGCCTCGGATGCGTCCGTCTGCAGCAGAAAGGGGCAGCCAAAGTCGGGGGCTCTGAGCACCGGTTCCTCCGTGAGCGCCTGCTTGATGTGTCGGAATGCCTCTTCGGTTTCGGTGTCCAGTGTATGCCGGGCTGCCCTTTCTGGTCAGGTCTGTCAAGGGGCAGCTATGGAGGAAAAGTTGGGGATGAAACAGCGGTAGTATCCGGCCAACCCCAGGAACGCTCGCACTTGGGTTTTCGGTGGCGCCTCCCACACCGCTGTTACCTTTTTCTCTTGGGGCTTGATAAGACCGCGGCCCACCCGGAATCCTAGGTATTTGGCTTCAGCGAGCGCTAGATGACACTTCTGGGGTTGGCCGTGAGTCCAGCTTTGCGCAGCTCCGTGAGCACCCTCCGCAGACGGTCTAGATGGTCCTCCCAACGCTCCGGTGGATGACTACATCATCGAGGTATGCTGCGGCATATTGTTGGTGCGGTCGGAGAATAACATCCATTAGTCGTTGGAAGGTGGCTGGGGCCCCGTGAAGGCCGAAGGGAAGGGTCCGATACTGCCAGTGGCCGGAGGGGGTTGAGAAGGCCGTCTTCGGTTTGGCGTCTTCTGTAAGGGGGACTTGCCAATAACCCTTAGTTAAGTCCAAGGTGGAAATGAATCGGGCCCTTCCCAGACGATCCAACAGTTCATCCACCGGGGCATTGGGTAGTCACAAACTCTGAAACTTCGTTGAGCCGCCGAAAGTCATTACAGAAGCGGAGGGTGCCATCCGGTTTTGGGACCAGGACTATGGGGCTGGACCACGGGCTGCGCAATGGTTCAATCACCCCCAACTTTAGCATGGCTTGGACTTCCTCCTCGATAGCCTGCCGACGAGCCTCTGGGATTCGGTATGGCCGTTGCTTGATAATTATGCCTGGTGGCGTTCTGATGTCATGGTGGACGACTTGGGTTTTCCCAGGGACAAAGGAGAACACATCCGAGAACTGACCGATCAGGTGTTGCAGCTCAGCCTTCTGGGTCGCCGACAGGTCCGGGTTTGTGTCCACTACGACGGGCGTTACGGCGGCAAGGGCAGTTGCTTGTTCCTGGGTCCCCACCCATTTCTTTAGGAGGTTTATATGGTATATCTGCTGCGGGCTCCGCTTCCCCGGCTGACGCACCCGGTAAGTGACTGGACCTATTTTCTCTGTTACAGTGTAGGGGCCTTGCCAGGCGGCCAGAAACTTACAAGCTGAGGTGGGGACCAGCACCATGACCCGATCGCCCGTCTGGAACTCCCGGGGCTGAGCTGCTCGGTTGTAGTGGCGAGCTTGGGCCTGTTGTGCTTTGACCAGGTGCTCCCGGACTAATGGCATGACACGGTCGATACGGTGCTTCATCTCGTGGACATGCTCGACCAGGGACCGGTGTGGGGTGGGCTGTTGTCGTTCCCATGCCTCCTTAGCGACGTCGAGCAGCCCACGAGGTTGCCTTCCGAAAAGGAGCTCAAACGGAGTAAAGCCGGTGGACGCCTGGGGACCTCCGTATCCCAAACAGGACGTAGGGCAGCATCTGATCCCAGTCCCTCTTGTCTTCTGCTGCCACTCGCCGGAGCATCTGCTTGAGGGTCTGGTTAAATCGCTCGACGAGTCCGTCCGTTTGGGGATGGTACACGGTGGTCCTCAACTGCTTTACCCGGAGCAGGCGGCACAGGTCAGCCGTTAGCCGGGACATGAACGGTATTCCATGATCGATCAGAATCTCCGTCGGGATGCCGACTCGGCTGAAAAGCATGAAGAGCTCTTGGGCGATGGTTTTGGCGGTGGCTTTTCGGAGTGGGACGGCCTCGGGGTACCGGGTGGCGTAGTCTACCACGACGAGGATGTGTTCGGGTCCCCGGGCTGATTTGGGCAACGGCCCTACCAGATCCATCCCGATCCGCTCGAAGGGTACCTCAATAACGGGCAGTGGGACGAGCGGTGAGGGGGGAGGTCGGTTTGGCGAAGTCCTCTGGCACTCTGGACAGGCTTGACAGAACCGTCGGACGTCTGCTTCTAGACCAGGCCAGTGAAACCTGTCCCGGATCCTGCTGATGGTATTCCCGCCCGAGGTGTCCCGCCAAGGGGTGGGCGTGCCAGGTGTAGAATCGTCTCCGTCTTGGGCGTGGAACCACCAACAGCTTTTTTTCCTCCCCCCTTCGCTGGGCGACACAGTAGAGTAGGCCGTTCTCCACAATAAAGTGGGGGAGAGGGTGGGGCTTTGGCCGGACCTCCTTCCCTTCTAGGACCCGGACCTGATTCCAGCAATACTTTAGGCGGTCGTCCTCCCGCTGGGCCCGGCCAAACGAGCCCCCTCCCGACACCTGCTGAAACACATCATAAAAGAGGTTAGAATCATGGGAGGGGACTCACCATCTCTCCGGTGTCGGAGGCCAAGAGAACGGGCGGCTACTGGACTTCTTGGCGTTGCCGCCAACGGCGGCCCCAATGCGGCAGGCAGGCTGTGTTGTGGCACGGAGGAGAGCCTCGAATCCTGGCCAGTCTCGTCCCAATAACACATCTACGGGTAGGTCCTTCACAAGGCCAACCTCCAGCGGCCAGACGCCTGGGGCCGCGGAAATGGTAAACCCGTCGCACGGGCACCTCCCGTGTATCTCCGTGTACGCAAGTCAGGGGAAGGACGGTCTTGGTCCCGTGAGGTGGTGGCAGGATCCTGGTTCGGACGAGGCTGACCGCGCTACCCGAGTCGAGGACGGCCTGATATGGGCGGCCGTTGATCTGGACTTCGGCTGACGGGGCTCCTCGAGGAAGTTCTTTGTGGAGAACACAGCCTGCCCACCAAGCTCGGGCTTTGGAGGAAGAGGGAGCGGTGGGCATCGACACATCGTGGACTTCGGGGGCCGCCGCCCTCTCTACTGGTCGTGAGGCACCCTCCGGCGTGCGTTGCTCCGGAGCCACCCTCCGAGGAAACGGCGGTACTCTCTCCCCTGCTTCCCGCCGGTGGGCCGCCTCGGCCAGCTCGATTGCCTCCACCAGTTCCACCGTCGTGGTGGGGTTCCTCATGCCAACGGCTTGCCGAAGTGGACGTGGGAGTGCTCTGAGGAGGCGATCAATGACGACGCGTTCCGTTACCTGAGCAGCTGTGGGTTATCTGGCCGCGGGCTGACGAGGCGCAGGTGTGGCCGATTCCGCCTTGACGAGCTGGTGCAGGTGTTCCGTGTCTGTCTCCAGGGCAACGCTGATGATGTGTCGGGACGCACGTCACAAGCCAGAAACATTTGCTTAATTTCTTTGCGAAGCTCTTCCAACATCTGCTGCGCATTCATGCTGTCAGGCTTATTCTCGTTCCCCTTTACCATTTTGATCACCACTGTTGAATTAGACTCCTTAGGTTTAGAGGGGCTCTGGGCAGGTGTGGATTTTAACTGAGAGTCTGATTGGAGCTCCTGTACTTTTTTACCAGCAGTGGACCTTTTCCGTTTCTCTTGTCTCTCACTTTCAACTTTTGCCGCTTCATCCACTTTCTGTATAAGTTCTCCATCTGTTATGCTTACATCATTGAGGTAGGGTAGGATTTGGAACTTCACAGAGTCACTCAACAGTCCAGTTTCTATTGGGCGGAGGAACTTGCGCTGAACGACAGCTCTGCTGTACTGTTCATCAGTATCCTCATTTGCTGCTTTCCATAACAGCTTGTCTTTAAGCTCAATTGCACGGAATACGAAGTTCAGGGCAGTCTCTTTGGGCTCTTGCGAGATGTTAAGAAGCTGGTGGTAAAGCTCTGTGGAACTATCTACCCGATAGTGGCCTTTAAGGATGGTGAGGAGTGTGCTAAGGGTCAGCCCACGTTTGATCTCTAACATGTCTCTCAACGGCAGCCCTGGACTGACAGCCCTGATTACAGCTTCGACTACTTCAGTCTGTGTGTGCCCCTTTTCTATTCCCAGCTCAATCTGGCGGACTAAACTGAGATATGACAATTTATCCCTCTGACCACTCTCCCCAATTTGCCCACAAATTTTAAACTCCCTTCGCAGTGTTACCTCAGGCAGTGGGCGAGTTGGCTCTAGCCGGCTCTTGGATGGGGAATCTGCAGTCTTTAGAAGAGACATGTGTGGTGAGAAGCATTTTTCCAGTCCTTCCGTTGGAGCTGGCTCTTCTGACCGGTACTCTTCGTCTGGCCTACTACACCTTTTACTTTGTCTTTCAATGAATGTTAATAGATCAGCACAGTACTATTTAACTTCATCACTCTCTTGTTTCTTCTCAAGTTCATCTAATACACCCTCGGCCATCTTGATGAGTGCCCTCCGTGTCTTGCTGCGGGACTCCCCACTGTCCAGGCCATCACATTTTAGGTACCTGCAGACATCCATGAGAGACTCTTCCCCAAGCTGCCACAGAGCTGCACTCACTTGATCACGCAGGATCTGACTGGTGTCCATCTTGCTGAAGGCTCGTCTCATTAGGAAGGAGGGAGGTTAATGGTGCTGGTCACTCTGTCGCCTCCTCCTGGCTGGCTCGCCAAAATATGTTACACTTTCAAGAAGGATACGACATCTGTTCTTATGGCAACACATTTATTTTCTGTTAAAACAGATAAGAAAAACACAGGTAAATCGAGGAGCGTCTGTTGCGTCAGTGTTCATACAGACACACCTTGGAGCAACTGTCCAAATAAATCATGTTCTGCAGCAGTCAGTACACACACACACACACACACAAACATTTTGGTGAAAGCAATCCAGCTTGATAAACAAAACAACTTGATAATAATCCAGGACGTGTCCCAAGGGCAGAGTTCTGAAGAAAACACTGAGAGGAGGAGGGAAAAATGGCTGTTTAGCATAGATATGACTCATCATAAGGTCAGAAATACAGAAATACCAGCTGACAGAGTGACACCTGTGTGTGTGTGTGTGTGTGTGTGTGTGTGTGTGCGCGTGTTAGTGTGTGCGTGCGTGAGTGAGTGAGCTGCTCTGACTTGACAAAACTAAAAGAAATAAATGTCACATATAATTAAAACATTCGAACATTTGACTTAATTAAATCAAACACATTAATTACTGAACTGCACATTATACGATCATTTTTAAGTATGCACTTCTGTAAGATGAATTCTTAGGTTCCTTTAGGTATTTTAAGTAAGAAAGAACTGCTCAAAATCAACAAGCTTTTTTATGCTTTTTTATTTTTATGCTTTATCAAATATACATTTTTGCCTTTTTCATATAGGACAGAAGAAAATAGACAAGGCCATGTTTGATATACTATGTCTTCTTAAGGAGGTTGTTGACTCAAATATGAAAATTTACACTCGCTTATGTCATTCCAAACCAGTTCCGAACTTCCTTTGTTCTCTAAACACTAAAGAAGATCTTATGTACAATGTTTTGCTAGTTTTTGCCCATATAATGAAAGTCAGTGGGTTGACTTGCATTGTATGTACAAAATATAAAAGGAGGTGATTAAATGACTTTTAACAAACAATTTCATGAGATTTATTTATAAGTACTTGTAATTATAAAATTAGAATTATAACATATAACATATGTGTTTGTATGGCCATTATAATTAACTTTAAAAAAATTATGATGATTATTATTATTGTTATTATTACTATGCTTTTTATATCCAAATATTGAAACCAATAGTGTCGTAATAAGATTATTGTTTTTTTTTTTTTTCAGATCAGTGGAATTGCTAGTGCCAATATCACAAGGCAAGGCAAGGCAAGGGCAAGGCAAGTTTATTTATATAGCACATTTCATACACAATGGTAATTCAAAGTGCTTTACATAAAAGGAAGTGAAATAGTCATTAAAAATAATAAGAAATTAAAAATAATAAAAATCACAACAATAAAAACAAAGTGATTTAAAAATTGATTTTAAAGAAATTTAAAACATTTAAGAATAGAAAGTGATTATACATAGTGCAATCAGTTCGGACGTAGCACAGTGCTCATTCAACAAATGCACAGCTAAACAGATGAGTTTTGAGTCTGGATTTAAAAGTGGCTAATGTTTTAGCACATCTGATCTCTTCTGGAAGCTGGTTCCAACTGCGGCGGCATAATAGCTAAAAGCAGACTCCCTTGTTTTGTGTGAACCCTTGGTATTTCTAACTGACTCGATCCTAATGATCTGAGTGGTCTGTTAGGTTTATATTCAGTGAGCATATCTCCAATGTATTTAGGTCCTAGGCCATTTAGAGATTTATAAACGAGTAAAAGTACTTTAAAATCAATCCTAAATGTAACTGGAAGCCAGTGTAAGGACCTGAGGACTGGTGTAATATGCTCAAATTTTCTGGTTCTAGTCAGAATCCTGGCAGCAGCGTTCTGGATGAGCTGCAGCTGTCTAATGGTCTTCTTTGGAAGGCCGGTGAGGAGACCATTACAATAATCCACCCTGCTGGTGATAAAGGCATGAACCAGTTTCTCCAAGTCTTGACTGGAAACAAAACATCTAATTCTTGCAATGTTTTTGAGATGATAGTATGCTGATTTAGTTACTGCTTTGACATGACTACTAAAACTAAGGTCTGTCTCCAGAAACACCCCAAGATTTTTGACTTGTTTTTTAGTTGATTGACCCCTAGAGTCAAGGTATGCATTCACCTTGATAACTTCATCTTTGTTTCCAAATGCAACGACTTCAGTTTTCTCCTTATTTAACTGAAGAAAGTTCTGGGACATCCAACAGTTTATTTCATCAATGCATTGGCAGAGGGAGTCAATGGGGCTGTAGTCATTTGGAGATAAGGCTAAGTAAATCTGGGTATCATCAGCATAGCTGTGATAGGCAATTTGGTTCTTTCTCATTATTTGACTTAGTGGGAGCATATACAGGCTAAACAAGAGCGGTGCAAGAATTGAGCCTTGTGGGACTCCGCATGTCATGGACGTCCACTTATAATGAAAGTGCATGCTCTCCATACAGTGAAAGAAGGATTTGAACAAACCATTGATTATAATCACACCCTGGATTATATTTCAGATGCCTTTAAGATGAGGAAATGTGTAACAATATGTTACAAATAGCACATTCACTTCTTTATAAACATTTAATGAATGTCAAATAAATACATGCTTCTTAAAACTGATTTGATTTATTGGCCTTTGATTGTGGAAATGGACTTGCACAACTAACTACTTATGTATTCTGAATTATAATTAATAAACCTCCCTACTGTACTAACCTGCAGCGGTCCAGTGTTCGCACATGTAACACCATTCCCAGACCATTTTACTTTTGTATTAGACAAAAAAGAACACTAGAAGGCAGAAAGATCTGATATAGGTAAATATAAAATATCACAATGTGCAGACATGTTCTACTATTTATTGTTCTGCTTACAAAGAGTGTATTAGGTTCTGTTCCAGTGGACCTTATGCTCATGTTCATGCTATTAAAATTCAGAGCAGGCAGTTACCATTGTTAATAGTACTTTATATCAAAGATAATTTACATACACATTTGTAACAAGATCAAACATCTAGTTTGATGCAGTAAATGAAATCATAAGGAATCAGTGAGATGAAAGGATTAATCAGATTTGCGTCAAGAACAATTTAACTTCAACTTCTGTTCCTCACAAAAAGTGATAGCATTGCTTACTAAAGACTTGGAATATAGTTAATGAATCGCATATGCTATTTTTATGATGCTTTTGTGTTCTTTTTGAAGCTTGAAAGCTTCAGGCCCCATTCATTGCAATTGCATGGATGCGCATTATTAAATTAATTTAGCAAGCGAAGAAAGTAGACTTTCGTGATCTGTTACAGAACTGAGTCATGACAATCAGTTGCTTCCAGTGTTTTGTACAGAAGAATGTACAGTACTGGAAGAATGTGGATGGTCAAGGTCTCTTGCCTCTGGTTTGTGCTCAATTTTGTTGTGGCCTCATCATATTAATTCTTGGGAACAGGATGTTGAGGCCACAACACAAACTCTTGGGTGGTTACAAGATCTGCGGAAATGAGATCTTCTTTAATAAGTGAACAAATAATTTATACTCATTTGTTACATCCATGTGTTGTGTTCCTATACTTCTCTCTCTCTCTCTATTTTAATTTAATTAATAGACCATCCACACCGTTGATCGTCACACCTCTCCTTCACCAATTGCCCAGTACCACAAGCAATGAAACAGGATGCCTAGTTTTTTTTGTATGTTCTAACACGTACTATTTTATAGCACTTATTCACTTCTGTATTTGTATTATTAATTATTATTGAGCTAATTACTTTAATTGATTCATTGAATTAATTAAAAGCAAACCTTTATGGATACTGACTCATTAGTAAAACTAGCTCAATAAAAACATATTGAACTAAAAGTAAAAAAAAAAAAAAAAAACATTTCAAAAGTTTAGTAAGGTTGCATTACAGTATTACAGTTAAAACAGTAATATTGATAAATATTTTTACAATTTAAAATTTGAATGGATCTCAAAATTAATAAAAATTAATTGATTCTTTTGATGCAAAGCTAAATTTTCATCAGCCATTATTCCAGTCTTCAGTGTCACATGAATGATGACATATAGTATAACTCAATCGTCCTGAGCCAAGAAATCAGAGGAAAAGTTTTTAATTTTGTTTCTAGTCCTTAAGGTGTAAAAGTTACTTGTATAAACATAAGCGCATCTTTGAGCTGTTGGTGATATAGTGACTCCATATTCTGTGGTTAACGTTCAGACCTCCAAGAATAGAATAATGGAAGAATAAACCTGGTCTTTTACTATTAAATGGCCTGTTATTATATAAATCATGCTATATATGTTATGCATAATATTATGTCTCTGTCACCATTAATTATTATTGTACAGAAAAAAAGATGCAATGAATATGAACGCTGACTGAGAAAATTCTGCTAAATAAGCACAAAATTTTCATTTTAAGGGAGACAATTTTTAATAACATCTTTAAGCCAATTTTTTTTAACAAAATTTGTTATGAAAAAGATGTTATGTAATATGTAATGCAGGATAAAAATACTGCTAATCTCTGAGTTTTAGACAACATGAACTATAAACAGTGCACCTTCTTACAGTATGTACTTTTCAGTGTTGAGTTGACATTTTTGGTTCATAAATACAGCAAATATTCTGCAAGACCTGTTCAGAATTTCAGCATTTTGGGAATTTTGGCACTTCACTTGTCATGCAAGAAGTTGGACCCTTGCTATTCCCCTATAGGGACAACAGAGGCTTTCAGGGAGTTCAAAACACATACTTATCTAAAGAATGGAACACCAGGTATGCACATGCATTTTCATTTTTCTCAGTAAAGTGCCTCCAGTCTTACTGAGGTGCCATTCCAACCCGAAAGCAATTTCTCTATTCATTATGTGTGTTTAAATCCCATAATGCACTGCATTGTGATGTCAGGTTACCATTTATGTGTTTTTGTGGTAACAGAAAAGTTACGTTTTTAGGCTGGACTGCTTCAGCGGTCTAACAGCGCTTGTCAGTATCAAAATGATTGAGATGACCAATCAAAATCAAAGAAAATGCTTTACTGTTTACAGAACCCGAACATGAATTCCAGCTTGGCTTTTCAGTTACAAAGGTGAAATAGTGCAAGATATGTGCTACTTCTAACATCTGACAGCTGTGTTATAGAAATGTTCAGCCACAGACAGTAATCTAGTGTTACAAACTGCTCAACTGTTTTGTAAAATGTTGCCATCATAAATATAAAATATCATTTATGTGATTCATCTAGGCCTACACTCTTAAAAATAAAGGTGCTTAAAAAGGTTCTTCACAGCGATGCCATAAAAGAACCATTCAGTCAAAGGTTCTTCAAAGAACCATCTCTTTCTTACCTTTCTTATAATCTGAAGAGCCTTTTTTCACCACAAAGAACCGTTTGTGAAACAGAAAGGTTCTTCAAATGTTAAAGATTTTTTATGGAACCTTTTAGACAAAAAAGGTTCTTCTATGGCATCGTGAAGCACCTTTATTTTCAAGAGTGTAGTTGGTAATCAAATGTGAAACATTCATTGAGCCATTTTAGGCATATGGGCTTGTGATTTAGTGTGAATGTGTGAATATTTAAAAATAAAAAATTATTATTTGAAAATAGTTTAAAGCATTTGTGGTTGGTTCAGAGTCAGGGACACACCATTCTGTGCACATCTCTTGCAGCGTGTTTCACATGACACGGCATTCTAAAATATGGTGCTCAAGTTAAAAGAAGTTGAGCTATTAAAAAATTTAAACCACATTTCTCAAAACCTCATTTTTGTATTCCACTACCTTGCCTATCCTGTTTTTAAACAAATGAATGTATATTGTAAACTGCAACTATATTTTGACGGGAGAACTACAGTATAACATGTATTATATTTGTATACTTTTTGCAAATGTAAAGAAAGAGTGTACATTTTCTTTTTAAAATATAGTTGTCAGGATTAGGGACCTGTCTTGTGTTTAT
Source organism: Onychostoma macrolepis (assembly GCF_012432095.1). Taxonomy (NCBI): domain Eukaryota; kingdom Metazoa; phylum Chordata; class Actinopteri; order Cypriniformes; family Cyprinidae; genus Onychostoma; species Onychostoma macrolepis. The sequence continues at coordinate 26,773,123 of NC_081166.1, read as the reverse complement.
TTTTGTTCCCATGTGCTTGATCTAGTTTTCCCTTGTGTTTGATTATGCCCATATTTGGCTGAGTTTCATTTGATTCACCTGTGTTCTCCTAATTATCCTTGTTTAGTTCTGTTACTTAAGCCCAGTGTCTCCAATGTCTAGCGTCTGGTGTTGACTGTCTTCCTGAGTTGGGTTTCTGGTTTTGTTTATTAAAGACTGCTTGGGTTTTGAGTTCACTCCTACGTCTCCTCGCTCCTCTCCTTGAAGTTGTAACAATAGTTAAGTAAGCTAATATTTATACTCATGTAGAAACAAAAAATTACAGTACTTAAGTGTATAAAGAATTTGTACTTTTAAAGAGTTTATAAATGTTGAGTTTTATTGAAAGAGTAAACTGCTGCTTTGCTACATTGAAGCTGAGTATTTAAAACAGATGCTGCAAATTCAGGTTTCTTCCATTCATTTAAAAAACAAAAAGACTATTTGGAGTGACAGGGTTTGATTTTTGACTCCAGTTTGCAGGATTAAAGTTTGAATGCACAAGCCCAAAACTGTCAAGTTTAATATATTTGTATATCACTGGTCTCTTGGACCTCCCTATGGTTACACACATATAGCAAACAAAAATCAATGTGAGACATTTTTTTATTAAACAGCAATTTTTTTAACAGCTGAGTTCCCTCATAGCTGTCATGCATTATTAGACATTCAAATCATAAATTATTTAGTCTAATGCTGAATAGCAAACATAATTACACATACTATAAGTTTCATATGAAACATTAGCAGTCTATATGATTTCAACTGATTTGGATAAAAAAAAAAAATTAAAAAAAAGAACTCATATCCTCCAGGCTTCATGTTATGGTCATTGGATAGAGAAACATTGAGACATAGAAACACTGGACAGAAATAAGAACGCCAGTGTCTTGACACTTAATTAAACCTGTAGCTCAAATAGTAGAGCATGGCGCTAGCAACACCAAGGTCATGGGTTTGATTCCCAGGGAAAGCAAGAGCTGATAAAATGTAAAAACTGTAACTTGAATGCAATGTAAGTCACTTTGGATAAAAGCATCTGCTAAATGTAAACCAGTTTATGTTGCTTTTAAATGTGCACAAAACACTTTTACAGCCAAAACAAACTGGACAATAGAAGTATTGTGATGACAGATAAAGTGGATGATGAAGGTGCTGCAGATGCCACTGTGACCTGTGACGTCACAACTCTGCCATTCAAGGGCTGAACTCCTCTGAAGTTGTTGGTGTTCAGAACTGAATTGTTTGTGTTTTAAAAAGACAGTTGTGCTGAAGCGGTTGATCTGTTTGGAGAAACAAAGTAAATAGTGTAACTTTTTAACTCAGAATATGATGAGCATTGAATCATGAGTATGATTTTCAAGTTGCCTTTACTTACAAAGTCGTGGCTGACTTTGACGGGCTCTTTAAACACGGTCCAAATCACAGCTTCATTACAGCTGGGTGTAGTTAGAGAGCCTTGGTAGCGGTAATATTTAGTCCTGTCCACACCTTCAATCAGACTGTTCAGTGTGATTTGATTCATGATGTCTGAGGTTTGACCACCTAAATATACAAAAACGTCAAAAGGGTGTAATGAAATTACTTGGCTGTCCTCACTTTTGTGCTAATATACGGAGCCCTTTAAAGGACATTGTGGTGGGAAAAATTCGGGGTGAATGGAAAAAATTCAGGGTGGGAGAAAATTTTTTTTTTTTCAAATGTTTTGCGCTCTCTCGCAAAACTTTTGTGTTCCCTCGAGAAACTTTTGCGTTCGGACAAACTCTTCCTGTTTACTTTGCAGCTTGCAGTGGTTACAGCTCGTATGTTCACAATGGAGCGGTTCATAAAGTTTTTATTTTGAACTTTGACTGAAGTATAAAGAAATACAGTCAGACTGTGGCATGGTTTTGGGACATTCTAAAACGCTTTAATGTGGCTTAATGTATTAAAACAGTGACATTAGGACCAAATTCGATAATAATAAATACTAATAAAATTGTTAGGTTTATATTAATAACCTTATTAATAATATTACTATTAATAAAGGAGAATAGCCCAGAATTTGAATGCAACGGATTTGGTATCTTTAAATCACCGTTTTCATTATAGCCTACCTTAAGCCCTTTTATGAGGGAGAAAAAGCTTAGGCTACGTGCAGGGCGTTGCGTTCATATTCTGGGCTATTCTGCTTAGTAATATTATTAATAAGGTTATTAATATTAGCCTAATAATTTTATCAGCTCTTATTATTATCGAATTTGGTCGTCCAAGTCACTGTTTTAAAACATTAAGCCACGTTAAGCGTTTTATTATGTCTCAAAACCGTGCCTTGAACTAAGCACTGACTTTTATTTGTCAGTTTAATTTATTTGAATCCAAGTTCAAAATAAAACTCTATGAACCGCCCCATTGTGAACATACGAGCTGTAACCACTGCAAACTGTAAAGTAAACAGGAAGAGTTTGTCCGAACGCAAAAGTTTTGCGAGGGAACGCAAATATCTTTGCGAAAGAACGCAAAAGTTTTGTGAGGGAACGCAAAGTTTCTCGAGGGAATGCAAAAGTTTTGAAAATTATTTTTTCCTCCCACTCCGTACTAATATGCATATTAAGCTTATTATTTTTTATCGTATGAAGCGCACAATAGACCCTTTATTCAGTTGACAAAATCGCTTAAAGCGATGGTTTACCCAAAAATTAACATTCTGTCATCATTACCTCATCATTTACCTAACGTCATTCTAAAACCTGTGTGACTTTCTTTTTTCAGTGGAACACACAGTATTTTTACACTTTGTTTTGTCCATGCAATGAAAGTCAATAGCTCCATCCACCTATTTTTATGCACATTTTGGGATTTTGCATAAAAAACGCTGAATGGAAACTCCAAGCATAATTTCTAAAAATGTGCATAAAAAAAAAACATATGTTTTCAACTGAGCTGGATACATTTATTGCGTTTTGTCTGCCTGCGCAAGTCATTTGTGCACAATTGTACACAAAAAAAAAACACACACAGTGGCTTCCCCTACTGCAGCAAATGACCTTTTTTTATCTTTTCACTTCACAGAAAGTGAAAATGTTCAACTATTGGTCAACTATTGGGTCAACTATCCACTCACAGAACTTCTGATTCAATTTGTTTACCTGAAATGGAGATGTTTTTCAAATAGGATGTTAGGATATTCCAGCTTTTTGTTTTGTTCGCTTCATCGGTTCCCTGTTGGTTAAATGAAAATACACATTCAATATATGCACATGAGCACAGTGCACATGGGTATACTTTTAGGTTTGAGTTTCTTTCTGGGTATAATAAATGTCATGCTCACCTCAATGAAGAATCCAAGAACAGCCAATGCTGCGCTGTCTTTAGCAGCTAGAGCAGCATCCACACTCTTGTTGTATTTTGAATGGACACTTACAATATGCAGCTTTGAGACATAATCAGACACAGAAAGAATAAATTATATACTCATATGATACAACTATGATATAAATCATGATATAAATCATATAGTCATACCCAGGTTGTTTTTAGGGTCTGTACATTTGGAATAATATATAATGACATAGCAGCCATTATACTTATGTGCAAGTCATCATCACTCTTACCTCCATTGGGTACTGTTTGCCATCCACGGTGTGTTCGGAGCCAGCCGAGGAACTGCCGTTACCCCAGTGGAGATGGAATAGTTTGGTGTTGTAAAGACCTGGAAGATCACCTCCTTGCACTTTAATTTTCTCATCATCCAGATAGACCACCACTGTGAAGACAATGGACATATAAGGTCCAGGACATAGTATATCATAGTAGATAACACTGATTTGATCTTTTGATCTATCATGCTTACCAGATTCGCCTGAGTTTACGATTGACGCGAAGGTGGAGTTGTCATCAAAACCAGTTAAGTTAAAGGAGGTCAGGTTAGGATTTCCCTGGACACTTGCAGTCACGATATTAATGGGAGATTGCTTGGATCCATTGCAATATTGTGGAGCAATCTTGGACCAGGTGGTAAAATCTATTACAAATCAAAAGTCCAAAAATCGACTTGAATATATTAAGATTTATATTAAGTTTTATGCAAATATGGAATATTTTATAATATATAAAATCACACTTACTGCATGTTGGCTTGTGATAGCACCAGTCTGTTTAGTGTGAAATGACAGAATTAATAAACATAAATGAATCCCTCCAGAGCCTGTAGTGCCTACTTTAACAGAGTCATAAAAATAAAACTACATATACTGAGTTATTGAAGTTGAACTTCAGTTACACTCACCCACTGAAGCGTCCGCACTGTGGACGGTGGGACACAGAAGAGCAGCAAAAATGACCAGCAAGACAATCATCTGCATTAAACAAGCAAACAACCAAAAGCAGAAATCAATGCTGCTAACAGAATTTAATTGCATTATAAATTAATCTAATTTGATATGAGAAATGAAATTGATCAGATTCCGGTAGCTCCGGTTTTACTGTACCTCTCTGACTTGATTCGCCTGTCTGTATGCAGTAATATGATGAGTTGGCTTCATTCCCACCTTTAGTACTCTTCGCAGATCACCTGTAGTGGGTGGGTCACTTTCATCTGTTCATCTACTCACGAAAAACTACATTCCGATCAAACACTCACACGTCATCACAGTGATAGGTTTCTTTCATCTTCAGAGAGTACTTCTGAAATTTGAATCAAATTTGAATGATCTTTTCACGTTCTGAACTCCCAGCATCACTTTGGTCTTTCATTCTCTAACTCTCTCATCATGGAGATGAAAAGTTCACTACATTACTTTTCCTTTTCAGTCTCTAAAATGATTCAAAATTAGTTTATTAGCTGCATGTCGACTTCCAAAAGTTTGCATAATAACAGAAATAAATGGTTGTAAAACCAGTTTAAGTTTTTATGGGACAAACATTTTAGTTTGACATTTGTCTAACTTTTTTTTTTAAACACTGCTACTTAGTTTCAGTAGGTTCCAAGAACATTCCCACTATGTTCGCAAACTTATAAATGGAATGTTCGTTTCTTTATTTAACCTGATTAAAAGCTCATTGAGATTAAAACATTTATTTACACCAGTGGCCAGGCCAAGAGGGCATCATCGTAAAACATAAATATATCAAATTTACAAATCAGAAGCACAATCATAAATCATAAAGCACAGAACCTAATAAAAGTATCTTAAACTCAATCAGTGATGGAAGCGTGGTTGGATTAAAATGATTTTGTAGATAATTCCAGCTATGTAAACCTTAAAAGATAACTATGAAACAGAATACCTGAATGTTCCCTTAATGTTGTCTCTAATTTTAATGTTGTCTCTGATTTTTCCTTGCCCTTTCTTCTTATGTCCAATGTTTATTTTTTTTGTTTTTAAACAAATATAAAGCTAATATTATAAATATTTGGAATTTTCACAGAACATTCTAAATATAGACTATCTTTCCTCCATGGCAGCCATTAGCCTATATTGTTGCTGTCAATCATCCTGATTCTTTATTAAAGGTTGTTGTAAAGGACGTTTGCAATCTCACGCATTTTGAATGACATCGGTTGATTTATAACCTGTCCTTCTTGATTTTGAATTGTTTGCTTAATAATTACTTAAACTCTTTAATGTTCATCTTTTGATGCTTATTTCCTTTTTAATTTATAATTCATTACTCATAATTGGTCATTTGTTTTGGCCCACCAAACAAAGTTATTACTATCTGAGTTAGCCGTTACTAGAAAATATTATAAAATTCATGACTTCATGTGAATTCACATAATGTGATTCATAGTGAAAAGTATCTGTTTTGGGGTTTTTTTAGAAAAAATGTAAGCATGAAGGTCCACCCCTGTCCATAAGTTAGTGGGGTGTAAAAAGAGCATTTGAAAATGAGGAGCGCCACTATGGGTTCTGGTTTCTGGACCCCCTGAACAGCATATTGATAGCATATTATCTCATATATATTTGAATCTATTCTCACTCCCAGGGCATCACATACTACAGTTTGTGCATGAGGCCAATACACTACATAAGTCTCTCTCAGCAACATTATTTAGCAGGACTAAGTCAATTGCTTTCAATGAGAAAACTCAGACATAAAAAACTGATGTGAAGGGCATCAGAAAGTCATGATCTTAAAAGTTAACAGAGGCTAAATGAATGCTTTGTGTGAGGAATAGATGCAAGATTGGCTCTTCTTTTATGACACATACTTTATTATGCTTTTTCATGGAGGGGAAAGATTTTCAGCAATTTGGCACTTTGCACCTCACACAAAGACACGGTATAGCTTCAGAAGACCTTTCTAGAAGACCTTCAAGGAGGTTTGCTTCTTCAGACAAAACATATTCTCAGGGTATAACACGGTTCCTCATTCCTTTGCTTCTGGCTGTGATCTTTAAATAAAACTGCAGGCATTCATTTGTTGATTGACATTCGTTGAAAAGACACTCTACAGAAAAGTCCCCCTGGAAGAACCGGAATGAGAAACTCTGCTCTATAATGAACTGACATAACAATTTACATGGAAAATACCAGACAAAAGGTTATAAAACAAACGTATGTTGGTATACACTGTAAAACTTGGAGCTGAAAAGCTGGAGCTCAACATCATAGCCACTGCTGAGAAAAGCTCAGACGTGCAGGACAGACAGTGCATTCATGTACAACTATAAAACATACAAATAGTCATTGACCAAGTAATCTACAATCCACCAATTCTACCGAAACCACAAAAATACAGTAATTAAAACAGGGGCAAGGTGACTCCCCATCTTATTTTTTATCTCTTGACCATTGATGACCCAAAATCTCATCTCAGCACTTTTGATGAATGGCTACACTATTTTTAATTGCATCATCTGAATATTAACATTTGTGAGATTTATTCAGTCAAAACATTCATTTGATCATTTTCGAATTCTCACTTTCATTCCTTTAAACATCACTGAATACTGAATGCATCATTCTGCTTGAGATTGTCTGCTTTTAGTGTACACCAACCTCAGCTCCTCAGGGGAAGGACAGGCTTTAAAAATGGATGGATGGGGTGGCACGGTCCATCTGCACCATACAGAATAAACATTACTGTCCAATAACAGATACATTAATTGTTGAATTCCCAAACCTTGTAAAATACAAAATAAGCTGCATAAAACCATAATTGTTTGTTAATTAACCCATTTCAAAATATGTTTAGTTACAACAACAACAACAACAAAAAAACATCTGTGGTTTGGAGGGACATTTGCATACCTCTGAAGTAATGGCATCCTTTTAACTCAGAAAAAGTGATTTACGTTCACTCATGCGGTAAATAGTGCTGATAAAAGACTCATTTAACCTCCCTGATGGAGTAGGCAGGTAAAAAAACCCCAAAAAACAAGGAATTAACAAACATAGGTCATCATTTCAAAATCAAGGTTCTATTAGACGCAGAATGTTATTATTGTAAAGATAAAGAAAAGAAAGTTTATTTCAAAAACTATGTAAATTTTGATTAATGTAACAATGACTGGTTTGAGATGAGATCCCCGCACACCCTGAAAAATGGGTTGTACCATCAGGGTACATCTCACCATATGCTGCATTAAACAGGTTGGAGAGAAAGATGAGAAATACTGTGAATGAGTATATTTGTACTGGCAAACAACAGGACATAGAGCTACACTTTTTGTGAGCACTTTTGACCGAGAATTATTTACACCTGTGACGTGAATGTAAGAAGAAACATCATGGATCTTATTCATGGCTTCATCATCTGGATTCTTATGGTTACATGTGAAGGGGTATGTTATGCGTATGCTTTTTTGGTTGTTGGTGTAGTTTTCATTGAAATAGCAACAATTAAGTAAGGCATGAAAAAAACTAGAGCATTTCAAAAGATCAATGTTTGCAGAAGTTCTTATGCACTTTTATATGTTTTCCAGGTGAAGACAGTTCATCCTGAATGTTCTATAGTGTTGCATTTACAAGAGAAAGAAGCTGAATGTCAGCTCAAAATCAGTTTAGCTCAGTCTTTGTTCAACTATAGCGCTACAAATACAGGTGAGCTTAGTCACATAAGCACTAACACTCAAGACCTTAGAAATGACATTTCACCCAGATGTCATTGCACACCTTTGATTTGATTATTTAATGATATAGTTCAGCCAATTCTGTCATCATTTACTCACCCTATAATGCCATTCCAACACTGTGTGACTGACTTTCTTCTGTGGATCATGAATATAATTTGAGAAGTGTTTCGATCTTTTCCCCCCCGGGCAATTTAGGTCAGTATGGTTACCAACATTCTTCAAAATATCTTCTTTTGTGTTCAGCAGAGGATGAGTAAATGAGGGCATTTTTTATGATTAGTTTTAAATCTCTGTTTTGCAAATAAAATGCAAATATGGGACTGACTAAAAATAAAGCTCCTCGTTCATAGGCAGTTCCCTAAATACTGAGTTTTACAAGACCTGCAAATGTGACCTGCATTGTTAAAGGAATAGTTTATAGACAATGACATTTTTTAAAAAAGCAGCTTCAATATTTTTTCCCTTTTGACTTGTATGCTATAGTCTAAGTTTTCTGTAGCTACTAAGAACAGTGTGTTAAGAACAGACTAAAATTCAAGCCTTATTCAAGCCAAAAATTATTTTTTTTTTTTTATGCAACATCAGTACAGAATTATAGGATGTGTTACTATAAGACTACATCATTTCTTAGCTTTCTTAACATCATTTTTAACCATTAGAAGAGTTCACAGGCATACAAATACTTCTGACCAGAACTGAATAATGATACTGTTGTCTTTTTGGAGCTGCTTTAGTGCATTCGCTGGGGTATATTTGTAGCAATAGCCAAAAACACATTGTATGCGTCAAAATGATTGATTTTTCTTTTATGCCAAAAATCATTAGGACATTAACTAAACATCATGTTCCATGAAGATATTTTGTAAATTTCCTACTGTAAGCAGGAACTTATCCTAACTTATTTTTTGATTAGTAATATGCATTGCTGAGAACTTCATTTGGACAACTTCAAAGGCGATTTTCTCAATATTTAGATTTTTTTTGCACCCTCAGATTCCAGATTTTCAAATAGTTGTATCTGGCCAAATATTGTCCGATCCTAACAAACCAAAGTTTACCCTTATGACTGGTTTTGTGGTCCAGGGTCACATTTGATGAAGTTTGTTACTTCCTGTTTTATCAGTTTATTGTAATCAATAGTTTGATTAAAAAGAAGACGACTTCTGTAACCTTTAATTGTACCACTATGGATGTCTTCAGGTTGTCTGGTTGAGTGGGACGGTGTGAACTGCTGGCCATCAGTCAGTGTAGGAGAGAGAGTCTCAGTGTCTTGCCCACCTCCTCTCCTCAAGTCCCATGGTAACTTCAACAGCAATAGTATTGTAACAAAATGATTCCTACTCTTTTTCCTAATGTGGCCATAAAAGTTCAATGCTATGTCATAAATATAAAAGAAGTGTTTTTGCTTGACATCTTTAGAGCTGATCACCCGCACCTGCACTAGCGAGGGATGGAGTAGGCTGAGTGTGTCTTATTACAATGCCTGCTTTCAGGACAACATCACAGAGCAGGAAGAGACTGGATACAGAGTAAGCAACCTTGAAGAAATCGTATGGCAATATTTGATATTATTTGAAAATAATGGAGAATAATTCCACTGTGTTTCTGGATTGGTTTCACGTTCTTGTACAGTGTTATTGTACTGTCGGAAGTGATGTTTATATATGTTTGCGCCACCAGTGTTACCAAATGTAAAAATGATCTGTTATCAAACAGGTTTCCTCAACACTTCCCCTTTGTCCAGTTCACTTAAAAAAAAAAGTGAGGTGCGAGAAATGCCTATGGGTTGATATTTTGCCACTTGGATTGATATTTTATCTCACAACCATACATCATTTTATGCACTGCATATGTGTCCAAATAATTTTTGGATTTCATTGTATAATTTTTTCAAACTTTTTGGAGTCCGGGCACAAAAACATGCATATAAATAGTACGCCAAATAAAAACGAAAACTCGTGGAAAAAATTAACTTTGGCGTACATATGATACGAATGTGTTTGACATGCATATATTCATTTTTATTTGCCGTACTATTTAGACGCACTTTCATGAGATCGGGTTGACTTTTTGTGTTTACTCTGTGGCAAAGTGTTTTGGCATGTTGACAAATTTTAATATCCTATACTTAACCATTTTGAATGATCCGGTTAATATTAAAATAGAATTTAAAACAACAAATATTTGACACCAAAAGATGGTGCTACATGTTCCTACTCAAACCATTGGTTAAAGCAATTAGGAAGAATTTAAAAATTGAAAAAAATAAATAAATACACACCTCACCTTTAATTTACTAAATGAAATTGCCCCCAGATGAATTGAGTGGTATCTAAACTTGATATTTTCCATTTTACTGTGGTAGCGAGAGTACTTTGCCAAGGTGAAGTTAATATACACAGTTGGGTATGGCGTGTCTATTGGCTCTCTCTGTGTTGCAATCATCATCTTCTGCATGTTTAGGTAACATAAAACATTCTCTACTTGTCTCAATGCCTTTATTCATTCACTATTCTGATGCATGCTGGAACTCAATTGTGGAGACATTTTTTGACATTTGCATCAAAGACTGCTTATACTTTATCATATAATGTCGGCAGATTTTCCTTAATCCCACAGGAAGCTTCTGTGTACACGGACCTATATCCACCTCAACCTCTTCTCCTCATTCATCCTGAGGGCTTTGGCTGTGTTTGTAAAGGATGCAGTGTTATTCGCCGATGAGACTGTCAATCACTGCACAGTCTCCACGGTTCATTACACCAAATAAATGACTGATAAGATCAACAAAAATGCCATAGCATGAATCATATTTTAAAGTGATCATCTGCACCTCTGTAACTGATTGCTGTATTTCATCTGCCAGGTTTTGTGCAAGGCTGTGGTGACATTTTTCCAGTATTGTGTGTTATCAAATTTCTACTGGCTGCTCGTTGAGGGACTTTATCTTCAGACACTGCTAGCGTTCACCTTTACCCACACAAGAACATTTTTCTGGTGCTATATTCTTATTGGCTGGGGTAAAACAACATTTTGCATTTACAGAAAGTACACATTAACTGCTGATTATATAACTTATTCTTAAATGCTCATGGATTGTTTTCTCTGTATTACAGGGATGCCATCTGTCACAGTAGCAATCTGGACATTCCTCAAACATAAATATGACAATCATGGGTGAGGATGAGATTATTGTGGAGTGCATCTGGACAATTAATGCAAAGTTCTGTCATGAAACTCTAGATGAAATAATCACATGATTATTCACACGGCACAGCTGATTGGTTTCTTATCAGCAGCCAATGAGCTTGCTGCTCAAGATTCAAATACTTGTCTAGTGCTTGCTGTAGCAGTTGCAGCACGCTTCAGAAACCCTCCACCTTCCCCAGCTCCACCTGCTTCCGAGTAATTTCAAGTATATATGCAGGGTTATTATATATATGTTATATGTGCAGCAGCAGTATTTCTTGTGCTCATAGCAGTATGTCTGTGGATTTTATTGGCAGTAGCAAGTCTTATACTTGCTCATGCCACAGCAGTATAGCAGATCTATTCCACCAAGACCAAACACATTAACATTGCCATGTATATTACCATGCAAAAACTCTCTGAAAGTTGTCATGACAGAACTCTATATGGGAAGTACAAGATACGGAGCTAACAGTTACAATAAAGGTATCTTTAATAAAGGCATGAGTGTATCACAAACGACAGTGTTTATATGTGTTGGTAGGTGCTGGGATGACCTGGACAGTGGCTACTGGTGGATCATCAAAATTCCCATTTTGCTTTCTGTATTTGTATGTAAATGCAGAATACAATACCTGTTTGCTTAAGACAGACTATGTGTTTATTGATGTATTTATTGTAGATGTCGTCATTCATTCATTCATTCATTCATTCCTGTTAAAATACTTTCTCCTATGTCAGTGTAATATGCAGTGAAAACTATAAGGAATTGTAGCATTTGCCTGAAAACTCTGTGGCTATGGTTTGGTACACTATAAGACCTGCAATTCTTATTCAAGAATGCTATTCAATTGTTTTGTTATTAATTAGTGTATTTGGGTACACTGTAAAAAAAAAAAAAAGTCCCGTAAAAACCGGTCAAATGCCTAAAAAAAAAAAAGTTAAATTAAAGTAAAATATCATAATTGTAACAAGGGAAAATCTGTAAAATAACAGTTTTTTTCTGTAAGACCTTATTCTTAACCTTGTAAAACCAAATGATTGTTTTTGCCCTTTATTTCAATTAAGATATTTTACTGTAATTTTACGGTTTTTGTCATTTGACCGGTTTTTAGGTTTTTTTTGAGTTTTTTTGCAGTGCCTACATTCAGTGATTTTAAATAATATTTGATTATTACTAATATTCAGAGCTGGGTAGTAACTGATTACATGTAGTCTGGATTATATAATAAATTACATTATTCATATATGTGACCCTGGACCACAAAACCAGTCTTAAGTGTCAATTTTTCGAAATTGAGATTTATACATCATCTGAAAGCTGAATAAATAAGTTGATGTATGGTTTGTTAGGATATGACAATATTTGGCCGAGATACAACTATTTGAAAATCTGGAATCTGAGAGTGCAAAAAAATCTAAATATTGAGAAAAACGCCTTTAAAGTTGTCCAAATTAAGTTCTTAGCAATGCATATTACTAATCAAAAATGAAGTTTTTATATATTTATGGTAAGAAATTTACAAAATATTTTTATGGAACATGATCTTTACTTAATATCCTAATGATTTTTGGCATAAAAGAAAAATAGATAATTTTGACCCATACAATGTATTTTACATACAATGTATTTACAAATATACCCCAGCGACTTAAGACTGGTTTTGTGGTCCAGCGTCACATATTGATATAATTATTGATTCTCCTAAATCTTCATCTTTGAAATTTTCCTTTCTCAACCTATACATTCAGAAAGTTTTCCAGTTTTGTGGACATTCACACAAAGACCAGTCGCTATTCAGGTGGCTACTCAGCATTTGAGCTCTGGATTTACAGAAATCTTTTGAAAAAAGTGTTTTCTCAGCATTTTAACATTGCATCAACTACTGATGAGCACATTCATTTTTACTTGAATTATCACTCCATAGGTTATTTAACCATGTGTCTTTAGAAGGCTTTTGTCTTTCAAACACATTAAAACGCACAAATTCATGTTATTTCTTATTTGCATGTAATGCAGGGATTCCGAACTTTTTCGTCAGCCGAAAGTCTTTCATCTATTTTATTTACTTGAAGTAACCTTGAGATTTTAAGGTAATAATTAATAATTAAGTAATGTATTTGGATGTATTTGCTTACTTGACATGCAGTTTTATTTATATTTGACTTTTTTAGTAAGTGATTTATTTTTATTGATGTTATTTTAAAATGATTTATTTTAATTTTACATTGTTATGATATAATTAATTATTGTGAAGTTCCTTCACAAACCACAGTTTGGGAAACCTTGATGTAATGTAATGTTTAATGCACTTAATTTTGTTAATGACAACGAATGGAATATATTCGTGGTACAAGATTATATTTAAAAATCGATGTGTTAAACGAGTTAGGTGAAAAGTAATCTAAAAGTAATCAAAAAGTAGTCTGATTATATTACCTAAAATGTGTAACATAATGGACTACACTACTAACTACAATTTTTGCTCTAAATGTAATTTGGAATCTGTCACGGACTACAATTTGTAAGTAATCTACCCAGCTCTGCTAATACATTACTTGAATAAAGTCACTTTTTCCCCATCAAATTTCTTAGCATGATTGACTATGGACCAAAATAATGTGCTTTTAAACTTTACAGGTGAACTTTCTGGTGTTCGTTAACATAAGCAGGATTATAGTTGTCAAGACAAAAACCCCAGAATCAAATGGAGGAGACAGGAAACTATACAGGTGAGATCTGTTGAATAATTATCACAAATTGTATCAAACTTTATGGCTATTTTTGGTTTCTTTTCAATATTACAAATACATAATTTTACATACAAAAAGGTGCCCTGAACTCTTTCATCTACCATTCAGGCGACTGGCAAAGTCAACTCTTCTGCTCATCCCTCTTTTCGGAGTGCATTACATCGTATTTGCTCTGTTTCCCGAACATGTGGGTCTAGAGGCGAGACTCTTCTTTGAACTCGTGCTAGGTTCCTTCCAGGTACTGTTCAGGCACTTATAATGCAACATACAGTGCAGACTATATACACTGTACAATACAGAACATGAAATCAAATATGTTCATAAATAAATAGCGGTCTAATAAATGAACTGTCTTATCCCATCTCTCTCATTTGCTTAAGAGATGCTTCTATGGAGCCTGTTCATAAGTGAAACTCTGCCCTCTACTGTAAATGTACTTGAAATACCAAAGCTATATCTGAATATATTGTCACCTTTATTAATAATATTAAAAATAATAATTTTATCTTTCAGAAAAATGCAGAAATATACTAATCAAGCACTAAAACCAATCCATAAAGTTTCATTAAAGACTTGACTTTATGCTACTGTGAATGTCAAAATATTAACTGTGACATTTCTTTGAAGGGTTTCATTGTGGCATTGCTATACTGCTTTTTGAACTGTGAGGTAAGATCTAATAAACTTTTAATTGCATATGAAAATATGAAGAAGCATGTTACGATCTGATAAGATTATAGAGTAATTAATTGTTTTTTATAGGTCCAGAATGAAATAAGAAAAGAAATTGGGAAATATAAGTTCCGAACTGACAACAACACTTTTCAAATGGCAACCCAAGATTTCACTGCATAACTTGAATATGTTTTATCACAACTGCACTTTATCTTGTTATACTGCTATAACCACTGTGATGATAGTTGTGTTAATATTTTGTGTTAATATCACACATCACAGTTTTTTTTTTGTTTGTTTTTTTTTACATGCAAGTTAGTTGAAAAAAAAACATAAGGTAAAAGGTGTGAGAAATGGCACTTGGTTCATATTTTTCCTCTTAGTTTGATATTTTGTCTAATGCTGATGCAATGACATCCATAGGCTGCATACTTAAGTGTGGCTTATGTGTCCACTGTATTTTATTTCACTGTAACGTTTGTCTAACCTGTGACAAAATGTTTTGGCATGTTGACAGATGTTAATATCTTATTTGCATTATACTTTTAAATGTTTAATTATCTGTGATTTTAAAATAGAAAATAATGCTGACTTTTACTTCTTTTTCGTTTTTTGAAATATATGACACCAGAGGATGGCGCTACATGTTCAATATGTTCAATGTGATGTATTACGTCTTCAAAAGGCTATCAGTTTTCAAATACGAGCTCTTTTTCAGTCAGTACATACAGTAACATGCTGTAAATATTAAACATTCGGTATTAAACAGTGTGAAAATCATAATGTGAAAAGTTTTTTTATTATTAATTAATTATTATAATTTTTTTTTTTTTTTTTTGATGATGATGATGATGATGATGATGATGAAAAGAATGTTGTTGTCAGTATGTGGAGTGTTCAATGATAGTTCTTCATCTCTTCCAAGAAGCATCTGCAACATTATTAGTGGGAGTGATCAAGTATATTAGATTTCTGCTCAGCTGCCTGATCTAGGCTACTTTAAACGGTGTGTGTGTGTGTGAGAGAGAGAGAGAGAGAGAGAGAGAGTTGTATTTATTTGTTTTATAGGCCTATAAAATATGCTTTGTGTATGAATATAAAGTATTCGAAAAACACAATTTATTAGCCCTATTTTAGTCATAACTAATTATTTAGCATGTAAAATCGATCATAATTTAGCTAAATGAAATCTTAATCGCGTTAATCGATTATTAGCCTATTACTCTTTTGAGAGATTTTCGCGCCATTTGTCAAACCAACGGTCAAAATACTCATTTGAATGTGTGAACTTTTTCCCATTCGCGAACCCTATAACTTAGGTCGTATCCCTCTACTGTCTGAATATTTGTGCTATATTCAACAGTATAGGTTATTTTCGCTAACAAATAAGGAAAACAAACTGTTCATATCTACTCATTGGTATTCCAGCTACGGTAGGATATGTTAAAAGCTTTAAATACTCGTATGAGGGAAAACCCTTCTCCATAGGCGAAACAGAAATTATTATACAGCAAAACAACCCATAAAAGCATCTGTCCAGAAAAGGTAAAGTAGAAATAGCGTTTTAATGTTTCAGGACCTTCGTATGTAAGAGTTTTCCAGTGATGATCCTCTATACCTGCGGCTCAATCTCAGGTTTCATTCAAGACGTTTCTGCGTCAGCAACAGCTGTCCTGGAGCTCGCGCTGGCCCCGGGTAAAAGAGACAGACTTCAGCTGGAAGGAAGACCAAAGACTGAGGGTTTTGTGGAAATATTTACCTCACTGTGACAGGTAAAGCTGTGATCTAGAGCACTGCATGACGAATAGGTCAGTCGGTTGAAGGCAATGCTGTGTCTGTATCTGGAAAGCTACAGGATTCATTTTGGCCCCCAAAGGTTTTGATTTCACTGTTGATTTAAAATGCTGTTGAGCATGTCTACACAGAAGTTTCTAGCTTGATAAGAAGCTTGGTATGAATAGAATATAAAATAGAATGATGAGGAGTTATGATTTAAAATTGTGACAAATATTAATTTGTCTTGATTTAAAACTTAGGTAACAGCCTAGGTCCAATAGATTAGCAGAAATTCAAATTAGGATTTCACAAAGTCAGTAAAATGGCTAGTGAGAAAGATCTGAAAATATTTCTCTCTAAAATACTTGATTCTGATTGGTCAGTCGTGTCATTCAGCTGGCAAATCTTTTTGTATAATGACCACTAAATATATACTAGCCTAATTGTATAATTGATCATAGTCTCAGGAAAACTGTTTCCTATAGATTCATGTCCCGAAATTACGCTGTGGCTTTTCTTTTAAAACAATAAAATAATTCAAAAATAAATAATGAATATTGAAATTGTTCCAGCAGATGCTGACCATGTAGCCGTACTCTTTTTCCCATCCCAACAGCGTATGGAGTCAGAGTTAAATATAGCTTGTGTCTTCATTTCAGGGCTCGGCTGATGATGCTCGTAGTGCTCAGTTGTACCCCACCATTCCTCCCCTGTTAATCCATGTTGCCCTGATCAGAGGTGTAGGATGATGGAGACTTTTGGACTGTTGGTCCCGAGATGCTCGTCAAAAGCACTCAGTCAGATCGGATTTTGCTTAACCCCCCGTCAGTTTTATGCTCTTGCCTTTCACAGGGGTAGTGGAAGTAGACTTTGTCTCATGTAGATAGCACTGTTTCACAGAGGAGCCAGCTAGCTAAATTTAAGGTTGTTTAATGCTTGCTATTGCTTGAGACCAAAATAAAAGGAGATGCTTGTTTTTAGTTTGATCGCTAAGGGCAAGATTGAGACATGAGGTTGGACCTTGTGAGTTTCCCTGGCTAGTTTCATAATATTAGCCCAGACTGGACGGGATGGATGCTTGGAGTTAAATGGTGACACCAACATGTATATGAGACGATCTTGGGTATATGGATGGAGCAACTATCCACGCCATCGTTGAGCAACATACTAGGTATTTGGTGTGGATTTTGTTGAATTACACGATGTGTTGTCTAGAGTGTGTGCGTCTCTATGAGCGACTACTGGGCATCACATGTTCTTGGACGCAGTAGGTGTTGGTTTTAGGTTTCTTTCACCGGTGGAACCATGTGATCTTCTGGCGATCCCCCTACCAGCACTCTCCTAATGTGTGCAAAAGGGGAATCAGTGTTGATGGTGCAAACATAAATTTGACCCGTTTCATAGACACCACACACTTATGTGCATCCGGAGTTTGTAGCGTCGTGACGTTTGATAACTCTGCACATGAGATGTGTTGATTAGGGCTGTTAGTAGCCCCCATCAAAAAATTGTCCCAATGTCTTTTATTTTCCATTTGGATACTGTTACGGGTATAATTATATAAATTGGCTTTGCAGTCAAGGTGCTTCATTGCTGACAAATGTTAAAAGACATTTGCAGGTTTCTTTTCCTGCAATGGATTGTAGGTAAATATCTTATCTATTGCTTTTATGTTTTTGATTTTCAAAATATCTTATTGCTATGTCAGAGTGAGAAATTCCTGAAAACGATTCAGTGTGAATGAATCTAACCGAATCACAAACAAATGTAGAACATTTTGCAAACCTAGTAAGATTAGATCAAAAAATAAATTTATTCACAAATCTGGCATTTAGTTCTGATTCTAAACAACGGATAGAAAACACACACAACATGACTGCTGAAGTATTATCAGAGAAAATGATTCTCAGATCAGTATAAGTAAAATGGGTCTAGTGACACCCCTGGTCTCAATGAATTTTCATTTCATTTACTATAGTTCATTTAAAAAAGAAAACTCAGTGTTGTTTCAAGTCTGTAGTACTATGACTTCTTTCTTCTGTGGAACACAAAAGAAGCTGTTTTACAGAATGTCCACGCTGCTCTTATCGCCGTGATGCAAACTGAATGCCAGTCAAAAAAGACAAGAAAAGCACAATCAGAGATGTGGTTTATAGAGGCAACCTGAATTTGAGTATAGCTCATATTTTTTATTTCCCTCTCCTCTGTATCACATTGTTCAATACATTCAAGTATAAATTCAAAGTTGCTGTGTCTTGAAGGTGTACAGGTAGTCTCAGCCTCAGACGTCACGCCCACGGACCTTTGGCTAAACGTCTGATGTATATGGCACACAAAAGTGGAAACACTTCAGGAGTTTCGAAGTTGTCGTCGGATTGGTTGAATTATACAGGATTTTCGGGAGACGTGTGTGTCAAACCCCTCACGAAAGAAGAAAGCCGTCGTGTTTACAATTGTGATGATGAGTGCTTATCAGGATCAAATAAACGCTGGATTTTCAAAAGTATGTGAAATATTTAAAGTTCACGGCATAGAATCTTTAAAACACGTCCGAGAGTTTTACACACCGGTCTGTTATTGTGGCGACATTTACACGCCCCGAAAAGCTACCATAGATTCCAGACCTTCAGCCGTCAGTCTGAAGGTCTGGCTACGTGAGACTAGTTTACAAGTGTAAATGCGATTTGAGAGCTACAGGGGAGGGAGGACTTTCAGCTAATAACAATTAAATGTTAGTCTGTTTCTCACAGAAAGCTATAGTATGGCTTCAGAATACTTCAGATATTATGAATGATTCATATGGAGTATGTTTATGCTTTTTTTGTATTGTTTGGAGCTTGACAGCCACTGGTGGTCACTGTCCACTGTAAATATATAAGCAGCTTAGATATTAGGCAGAATATCTCCTTTAGTGTTAGACAGAAGACTGGGGATTGTACTGGTTTCAAATGGCATGAGCAGGAGTAAATGATATCTGTAGTGTTAACACGCTCGTATGCTTGACATGCTGAGGCTCTCTGCTACATATAGCCCTTTTACTATTTCCTTAAAACATACAAAGATGCTTTTGACAGTTTTTAAAATCCTACAGTCCCACATTTTAGTGAATACTCATACATGCCTTTCTAGAAGATGAATCATTTTTATATTTGGAATGAAATGATTTACCTTTAAATGGTTTACATTTCAAATTTCTAAACCTTACATAGTTATTTCAGTTGATAGCAGTGGATCTTTGCAAGTAAGGCTCCAGCATACATTAGGGCTGTATACATGAGGCCTTACAGAGACTAGAGAGAAAGGTTAAGTCGAAATGGCAGTGTTAAAGAGAGGCATGGTTTACAACCCTTTAAGAAGACATAGGCCCAGGGCACGCCTCATGTCATTACACTATAGTCATAAAATCCCTTGTTTGTACTGCTGATCATTTGTTTACAACTTACCACATAAGCATAAGTACAGGGGTCAAGAAGTCATGAATGGATATAGTCAAGCTACTGCGGATTATATTAAAGTGAAATGAAGAGGTGTTTTGCTATGTTGAATGTCTGTCAGTTGTGTCAGCATAGTTATATAGTTTTAAGAGGATGACGTAATTCATCTGAACATTTTCATGCATTAATAAACTAACTGTGTTTAGCTGAATGTCAATGCATGTGCTCTGGTGCAAAGTAAAAATAGGCTTTTATTTTCCCTTTGATGTCAGTCAGTGACACATTGTTTTATGAGCCAACATTGATCATGTTAAAACCTTAAGCGGTTGCCCATGTACAGTTGCTCCAAAAAGTATTTGGACACTTAAGCTGCTCTAAATATTTATGAAGTGTAAAACAAAGTGTTATTGCAAATTTTTGCAGTTAGGCAAAATTGTGTGTATGAATTAGGGGCCTTCACTTTGAACGTGAGGTTTAAGTCAAGTTCAGAAATAGTTGCAGATGAGATTGATTCAAGTCTAATTTTAACGGGTCTGTCTCAGGGCGGGTTTTCTTTCTTTCTTTTTGTTTTTAAAGAAAATTAATTTTTTCATTGGGACGTTTTGGGAAAGAAGTGATTCAGGTCAGTTTAGGTCTGGTATAGGCTAGATCTTAGAATCCAGAAGACATCTAAAATGAAGTTAACTCCTCTCATTTTTCATTTTGGGGAAAAGTTGCAAAAAGGCCCACACATTGTAAAGATGGAAACAGTCAACAAAAAAGCAAATGCGAGATTAAAACCACTGCTTGACTGAGGAAATGTTTAGGCCCAATCCCATTTCTACCCCTTAGCCCTTCCCCTGTCCCCTAGCCCCCCCACTGGGGTAGGGGTGTCTCGATTCTCTTTGGTTAGAGGGGTAGGGGGAAGGGGAAGGGCCAGATAGCCCTTCAAACGAAGATTTTTCGGGACCACACTTCAAATGAAGGGGTATGAATCATCTCAGCGTAAACCGGCTGCAGCGGCAATATGGCTGCCCGGGCGAACAAAAAGATACATACATGTAAGCATTATTGGCATTAATAAAGATTTTAATGAAAAGTAATCATTTGTTTTATGTTACATTCAATCGTGAATTCATATTTACAGTCTTGTTATTCAAAGAAATGTTTTCAAAAAATCCCTAAAGTTTCCTAACGTCATGTCATTACTGACTGCACAATAGTGCCACAACATTTTCATGTCTGATCAGGGCGATAACTACCATAGACATTGAGGGGCTAGTTCCCCCAATAATTAGAAATAGCTAAACCTTTTTCTCAAATATTGGGAGAGAGAGGTGTACAGGTGTGTCTGTGCGTCTCTCTTTACAATGAGTCAGTTTAACGTTACTTCAAAAACAGCGATTTTATCCTCTCGTTGCTGGAAAATACAATGTAGCGATTCAGTATTTAAACTCTTATTAATAAAAAGTCTTGGGGCAGCGTTGTCAAGTTTTGCTCCTGGATGTGAGCTGCGCGATCTCCGATATATATGTGTGGGTGTGTGTGTGGGTGTGTGAGTGATTGTGTGTGTGTGTGCACGTGTCAGTAAGCAGTGCATTAATATAGAACGGTAATTAAAGTCTCTAATGTGTGTATTGTAGGAGCTAGACGACGTATGATCACGTGTGACGGTATAGTAGTGGTGTCCCAATTCTTAGGGGAATATTTTCACCCCTACCCCTTGGCAATCTGTTTCAAAGGACAAGGGGAAGGGGAAGGGTTAGGGGATGGGGTATAAAATAGAATTGGGATTGGGCCTTAATATTCCTTAGTAAATCATTCTGTGGTTTTTATTTCGCATTTGCCTTTTTGTTGCCTTTTTTCATCCTAAAAATGTGAATTGTTTTTCATTTTATTTTTATTTTTTGCTTGTTTGATTTTTGTGGTTTAACCACCTAGACTTTTTGGTATACATATTGCTCCATAATTTACACCATTTACATTTAGTCATTTAGCAGTCGCTTTTATCCAAACAGAGGACAACAGAAGCAATCAAATCAACAAAAGAGCAATAATATGTAAGTGCTGTGACAAGTCCTGGTCTAACGCAGTGCACATAGCAAAGTTTTTATAATAATAAAAAGAAAACAAGTAGATACACTAAAAAAGAATAGAGAACGCCAGTGTTAGAGGGTCATTTTTTTTAGAATAAATAAAAAGAAAACAAGTAGATAGAATAGAAAAAGAACAGAGAACGCTAGTGTTAGAGGGTCATTTTTTTATAATAAATAAAAGAAAACAAGTAGATAGAATAGAAAAGGAATAAAGAACACTAGTGTTAGGGTATTTTTTCATAAATATAAGCCATAAATACCATAACAAATTTGTTTAAATTATTTTACTTGATGGTGTGTTTCTGTTACCTTTTTTTAATCTGTGCAATGATGTTCATTTTTAGGAATGGTTTAGGTGTCCAGATATTTTTCAAGGGAATTGTACATGAAAAGACTTTGGATTATTGTCTCTTGCATCTGTGTTTTGCTGCCAAACCACTGAGTATCATTTATCTGAAAAAGCATTGCATGGATCACTCAAATGAAGAGACGTGTGTATGCATAACAGTCTGCCTGTTTTTCTTGGCTGTAGATACTGCAAGAGACGAAGTAACCCAGCCACAAATATTAGCATGTCATCGGACAGCATTATTTACTTCTGTCCTATGATTGAGCCTCCAGTGTTACTTGCGTACTGGTTTTAGACAAACCTCTACTGACAGTGCAGCTATGAAAAAAAAAAAAAGACATGAGCAAGCTTCCGGACTATCTGGTGGTATAGCTCTTACTTGTTGAAGACCTGATCTGCTATAATGCAGTCAGGAAATATCTTTAATAAAGCCTCTGCAGGAAGTATATTTTAAGACTTGGGGAAAACTGGGCCCCTGACCTGATAGAGGCTCTTAAAAAGTGGAGGAGGGGGCGGTGCTCTTTCTCATCCTGTAGTGATATACGAGATCTTGATGGTGGCTTATTAGCCCCCTCCAGAATGGCACAGTGAAGCTTAATATTGGTGGGAAAATGACTTAGAATGTCCTCCATTTTTGGCAGGAACTTCTTAAAGGGGACATATCATGGACAACATTGCTCTTTTGAAACCGTTTGATGGACTGTGTAGACAAACTGACAATTGTTTGGATAATAAGCTGCAAAAATGGGTCATTTAGAAACAATGACTGAGAAATGCTACTGATGTCACAACCATAAGCA
The DNA here is from genome assembly GCF_012432095.1 of Onychostoma macrolepis. NCBI lineage: Eukaryota > Metazoa > Chordata > Actinopteri > Cypriniformes > Cyprinidae > Onychostoma > Onychostoma macrolepis. The sequence continues at coordinate 26,749,994 of NC_081166.1, read as the reverse complement.
CATGAACATTTTAAAGAAAAGAGAGAGGTTGAATTAAATAAGGATGAATCTGTAATGGACCAACAGTAACTTGATGTTGTAACTCAACAAGTTGTGTGCTGTAATAGGTGGAAGGATCAAAGGGAGGGATCATTTGTTTCTGGTGTTTAAAGAAGCACATAAGTCTAGGTGTTGGGAGATGAGATGTGGGTTGAGCTGAGTTGGCGTGTTGGCCTGTTTATTGGTGCGATGCGAGTGAAACTGGAATGAGCAGAGTCATCGCACTTCTGTAACTCGATGCTGAACCGTGATGGCCCACGGCAGCTGGGCGGCCACCATATCGGTGTTTGTGTGGTGATACAGAGTGTATGTCTGCTTTCCACTTTCCCAGCCCGTCATGCCCTGTATACTGGGGCCCCATAAAGAAACACTGAATCCTCTAAGGTATACGTGTGTGAATTCAACTTGAAAAAATATGCAAAAATTGTACCTTTAGAGGTACAACAGCTTGTCACTGAGGTAGCAAGCTCAAAGGAACACCTTTGTTCCTTCTTTACCCCTAAATGGTGCATTTTAGTACCTTAGAATAGTATTATGTACCCTTAAGGTTGTAATATGTGACCCTGGACGACAAAACCAGTCTTAAGTGTCAATTTTTCGAAATTGAGATTTATACATCATCTGAAAGCTGAATAAATAAGTTGATGTATGGTTTGTTAGGATCGGACAATATTTGGCCGAGATACAACTATTTGAAAATCTGGAATCTGAGGGTGCAAAAAAATCTAAATATTGAGAAAAACACCTTTAAAGTTGTCCAAATGAAGTTCTTAGCAATGCATATTACTAATCAAAAATTAAGTTTTGATACATTTACGGTAAGCAATTTACTAAATATCTTCATGGAACATGATCTTTACTTAATATCCTAATGATTTTTGGCATAAAAGAAAAATTTATTATTTTGACCCATACATTGTTTTTTTTGCTATTGCTACAAATATACCCCAGCGACTTAATACTAGTTTTGTGGTCCAGGTTCACATATGTACTCTTATGGCACTATTATGAACCCTTTGGTGGTTAAGAAGGTACAAAAGTGTCCCTTTAAGGTTAACACTCCAATGGCGGTAGCTTTGAAAGCACCTCCTCTAAAACACATAAATGCCCACAGGCAGACCAGAGCCTAACCAGCGACACGATGAGAGATGGCGCTGGTGGAGGGTTGAATGCAAATGCTGTCAGATTACCTTATGTGTCATTCACCCGTGAGAAAACATTACAGTACAAAGTGCATAATATTGCAATAATAACACCTTACTTTCTCGCTCGGTCTGCAATTGTGTAATGGAACGCACTGATGACTTATCATGTCTGCACGAACAGGGTGCGCGGTAGTATGCAAATACATACTTTGACAGGCAGGTAGGACGGCCTATCGTAATCCTCGGCCCAAGGAATATAATTGGACGAACACTTTATGGTTCTACACCTACCACAGATGATATAAATACATATAAATACATTTAGACCACTTAACTTAGTGATTGCTATCAGGATGTGGAGACTTTCGACCATCATAACAAAAATTGTTTTTGAACCAAATCACATACAGTGCCTTTAAAGAAAGTCATGATGCTGATAATGTCTGATGGTAATGCCTTAATGCTTTAACAAGTTGCAGGGCTGTGTGATATAAAGGTCAAATGGGTCAAAATTATCGATTTATCATTAGGATATTAAGTAAAGATCATGCTCCATGAAGATATTTTGTAAATTTGCTAAGGACTTAATTTGGACAACTTTAGAGGTGATTTTCTTAATATTTAAATTTTATTTTTTTGCACCTTCAGATTCCAGATTTTCAAATAGTTGTATCTTGGCCAAATATTGTATATCCTAACAAACCATACATCAATGGGAAGCTTATTTTTTCAGATTTTATATTTTGTGGTCCAGGGTCACAAATGGCGTTTATTTAAGCAAGTAAGAATTTGTTTTACTCCCATTTTTTCAGTTTCCCTTACGAGCACAAGATGCAGGATGTTATGCTGTTCCTCATTGAATACCCACTATATGGTTAAATCAGGACATTGCAGAATTAATAAACAAGGATCTGTATTTTGTTCTTTATCAATTTTAATATATATTTGGTATACTTCACAGTGTGTTCAAACAGAAAGATACAAAATGGCAGCCTGACACATGTAACCTCCTCCACTGTAGTAGTGGGCTGCCATTGGACACACTCCGTGATCTCGCCGTGATCTATGTGAGTTGGCCTGGGTGACTGTGTCTGCTATATTAATAAGTAATATGATGTTCTAGAGAGTAATGTTCGGTTCTCTTTGGTACTGTGGGAAAGTGTCTTGCTACCGCCCCTGAGCCTGTCTTGCATATTTTGACACATTTATTTGGGCTGCCCTGTGTCTCAAGAATGAGATTTTACAAGCGGGGTGTTGCAGACTGGAGGTTCAGCTGGTAGTAGTTCATGTCTTACAGGATGTATTAGTCTGCCAAGTGCACATCTTCAAAGTGAGCTTGAAATGTGGCCTTTCCTGGCAGTCCACAGTCATCTTAACAGACATTTAAAATCTCAGTGGTGTACAATTATTGTTCAGAAATACTTAGGTCATTGCTTTATTAATGTGATCAGAAGTAGGCTAACTCAGAGCATAATAATATCAGAAATCTCTACCTTGGGTTGAACATGTAACCTTTCTGATATTAACACAGTCTTTACACTATAAAGCTTACTGTATCGTATTGGATACACATGTCCTCTAAATGATCAACATGATCACAACTTTGCTGAAATATCTGGTTTACACAATATACTACATGCTCGCTGTCATCTGACTGATAGTTTATAATTTTTTAGCAAGTAAACTGCCTTTTAGTACAATTTTTAAAATATATTTAAATATTTTTTCTGTGAAATATTTGAGTTTAAGTAAACGTAAGAAAAACTTATATTTCGAGTAGGTTAATATTTCAAGGTGAACATTTACTGGACTGAAGCTACTAAGTATATAACAATATTAAATTTGTCTTTGACAATTTGAATGTATTTTATAAATGTTAGTAGTCTGCTATACTATTATTTACAAGCTGTCAGAATTTAATTTTAATTTTGTCCATATAAATATCAGCAACTGGAAAATAACAGTGAACATATTGCAAGCATATTTGCCAAACTTTTTTTCTCCCTATGATAGTGTTAAATAAAAATAAAACAAGTCAAAAGAATAGAAAAAGAATAGATAATGCTTGTGTTAGAAGGTCATTATTTATAATAAATAAAAAGAAAATAAGTAGAAAGAATAGAGAATGCTAGTGTTAAAGGCTCTTTTTTTCTTTTTAAATAAAAGTAGTTAGATTAGAAATAGAATAGATACTGCAAATGTGTAAGACTTTAGCCAGCAATACATCCTCCAACCACTAGGGGTCATACTCCTGCCACAACGAGCAGTATTGCTCCCAGCCACAAGGGGGCGCAGGATGTCTGTTGCCTGCAATCTTCCTCCCAGTTGCCAGGGGGCAACCATTGGCAAGAACTCTCAGTTGTACCTAGCAATTATTGTTGATGATACTCACCTGTGTAGGGCTCTATTTAAGTTTGCCTTTAGCCATTGTTTTTTGTTCAATCTTGAGCCTACCTACCTGTTGCATACTGTGAGTCTTTTGTAAGCCGTTGTGCTTGTTTTGTTTTCCCTTTTTGTAACTATTGGAAGCTTTGCTTCTGGTTTTTTTTGTTTTTGTATCTTCAAGTAAAGCCACTTGAAGTTTATACCTCTCGTCTCCCACTTGTTATTCCTCTGCACTTGGGTCTCAAAATCCTCAACTTTGGTTTAGCTCACTCAGGAAGAACACCAGCTCTGTGACCAGGAGATATGGGTTCTAGCCCTGTTAAGAACAACCTTCAAGATTTTAGTCTATAGTCTGGCAGTTCCTGCTTCTGTATTACAGCAAGATTGAACCAAAAGATGGACCCAGCAGAGAGTCAAGGCCCTTTGTCAAATGTGGAGAGAATATTATCCGAGCTCACCAGTCAAGCTACTGCTATTCAACATCATGAGCAGATACTCACAGAAATACTTCAACGCTTGAACTCTCTGGATCTGCCCCAAGATCCTCCATCTCCGGAGGTTCTTGAGTTACCCATCTTTCCTCAACCAATTCCAGCGGTTCCTCTTCTTGAGCCCAGGCTACCACCACCTGAGAGATGATGGAAATACCAGGGGCTGTCGAGGCTTTATCACCCAATGCACTCTAGCTTTCCAACTCCAACCCAGTAGTTTTCCTACAGAGAGCAGTCGGGTGGCTAACTGGAAGAGCTTTGGAATGGGCTACGGCTCTCTTGGAACATTGTTCACCATTCACTTCTGGTTCTGAGCAATTCCTAGCAGAGATGAGGAGGGTCTTCCATCATCCAGGAGGAGGAGTAGGAAATGACCAACGATTACTTCAACTCACTCAAGGAGCACGCACTGTAGCAGAAATGGCTATTGAGTTCCGTACTCTGGCAGCGGAAAGTGGCTGGAATGAACAGGCTCTTCAAGCAGCATTTCATCAGGCTCTTGCACCTGAGCTAAAAGATGAATTGGCTTTCCGAGATCCTGCGCCTAACTTGGATTCTCTTATTGATGTCGCAATTCGAGTGGATAACCGGATTAGGGATAGGAGGTCCGAGAAACAAGACCGACTCACAGCCCAAAGCTACATCAGTCCAGTTCAACCTGTTTTCCAGCCTCTTTCCACAGAGGAACCCATGCAGCTTGGGAAAAATCGCTCATCACTATCTGAACGGGACAAACGTATGTGGGAGCGGCGACGTCTATACTGTGGTGAAATGGGACATTTTCGAACTCCTTGCCCTGAACTTGTGGGAAAAGAGATTTCTCATCCAGAGAGAGGGGGGCTGAGACGAGAGCAATAACTGACCCCCAATCTTCAGCTGGGTTTTCGACAGTGATGCGCACAGTGGTTGGCACAAGAGTTCTGCGTTTATTGACTCAGGCGCTGCTGGCAATTTCATGGACAATACTCTGGCCAAGAGCTGGAGGATACCACTAATAACTCTCCATGATAAGTTCACTATAACATCTTTAGACAACAGACTTCTGGGGTCCGGCCAGGTAACACACTGTACCATTCCTATTTCAGTTGAAATAGACTCTCATCAAGAATCACTCTTTTCTCATTATAGACACACCCAATTTCCCAGTCATCCTTGGCTACCCTTGGCTTGTTTCTCACAATCCTCAAATTGACTGGCCAACTAGCCGTTTCACCAGATGGAGATGTGCATGTCCAATGGATGGAATTATTTCATCTCCGGAGTCTTTTTGGGGGCCTAAATGACAACTCTGGAACCAGCATGAGTCAAATACGCCAAGAACTAAGGTACTAGCCGTTTCTCAAGTCAAATTAACACCACCTGCTCTGACTGTTTCTTCTCCTGACCTATCTCGAGTCCCCCAGGAATATGTCGATCTACAGGATGTGTTTAGTAAATCCCGGGACGATACTCTTCCTCCTCACCGACCCTATGATTGCGCCATTGAGTTGCTGCCAGGAACTTGCCCTCCAAGAGGTAGACTCTTCTCGCTGTCGGCTCCAGAGAGGTCAGCAATGGATTACATTTTGTAAGGCACTGGAGAATGGATTTTGTTAGTGGCCTACCCAACTCTCAAGGTAACCCCGTGATACTTGTTGTAGTCGACAGATTTTCTAAGGCATGTCATCTCATTCCCGCCCCTAAAATTCCTACAGCAGGCCAGACGGCAGAACTTCTCATGCAACATGTCTTTAGGATTCATGGGTTTCCTCAGGATATGGTGTCTGATGGGGGTTCCCAGTTTACCTCAAGATTCTGGAAGGCTTTTGGACGTCTAATCGGTTCCACCATCAGTTTATCCTCCGGGTTCCATCCCCAGTCCAATGGCCAGACAGAGAGAGTGAACCAGGAGATTGAAAAGACCCTCAGGTGTCTGGTCTCGAACAACCAGAGTACGTGGAGTTCCCATCTGGTCTGGGCAGAATTTGCCCATAACACCCTCCATCACTCATCACTGGGTATGTCCCCACTTGAATGCCAGTTTGGGTCCCCCCCCCCTCTCTTTCTGAACAGGACCTTCAAGCACAGGTTCCAGCACTGGCCCAGTTAGTCATCCCGGGAACAGCAGAAACAGGCCAGTCGGCGGATCAGTCCGTCATTCCGTCCAGGGCAGAGAGTGTGGCTTTCGACTAGAAATCTCCCGTTGCGCCTCGAGTCATGGAAACTAGGTCCTAGATACATTGGACCTTTCAAGATTCTCAAGAAAATAAACCCAGTCTCTTACCGACTCCTACTGCCCAGGTCTATGCGCATACACCCCACATTCCATGTTTCATGTCTCCAAACCTGTCATCTACTCTCCTTTGTGTCCTGCAGTTAGACCACCTCCAGTTCCTCAGATGGTGGAGGGGCAACCAGCTTATTCCGTGGGGAGACTTTTGAACATGCGCAAAGTACGGGGAGGGGTCCAATATTTGGTTGACTGGCAAGGCTATGGTCCAGAAGAGCGCTCGTGGGTACCAGCCAGGTGACCTACTGGACCCAGAGCTCATCAGGGGCTTCCAACGACAACAGTCAAACAGCACTAAAAGGAATGTCAGGAGCCATTCATCAAGAGGGGGCTCCTGTAAGACTTTAGCCAGCAATACATCCTCCAACCACTCGGGGTCATACTCCTGCCACAACGAGCAGTATTGCTCCCAGCCACAAGGGGGCGCAGGATGTCTGTTGCCTGCAATCTTCCTCCCACTTGCCAGGGGGCAACCATTGGCAAGAACTCTCAGTTGTACCTAGCAATTGTTGATGATACTCACCTGTGTAGGGCTCCATTTAAGTTTGCCTTTAGCCATTGTTTTTTTGTTCAATCTTGAGCCTACCTACCTGTTGCATACTGGGAGTCTTTTGTAAGCCATTGTGCTTGTTTTGTTTTCCCTTTTTGTAACTATTAGAAGCTTTGCTTCTGGTTTTGTTTGTACTTTGTTCATTGTTTTTTGTATCTTCAAGTAAAGCCATTTGAAGTTTATACCTCTCGTCTCCCACTTGTTATTCCTCTGCACTTTGGTCTCAATCCTCAACTTTGGTTTAGCTCACTCAGGAAGAACACTAGCTCTGTGACCAGGAGATATGGGTTCTAGCCCTGCTAAGAACAACCTTCAAGATTTTAGTCTCTAGTCTGGCATTTCCTGCTTCTGTATCATTACAAAATGTTAGAGGGTCGCATTATTATTTTTTTTTTCATTAAACAAGCAGATAAAATTAGAATTAGCATTGTAATAGAGAGTGCTAGAGTTAGAGGGTCAAATGAAGATGAAAGAGATGTGTTTTCAGCTGTTTCTTGAAAATGATTAAGGACTCCGCTGCTTGGATTGAGTTGGGTAGGAGAGAACAATTAATGTAAAAGTCCATGAAAGTTTTATCATAGATCAACATCATGCAAAATGTTTCAATACAAGCATTTCAGTCAACTGTAATTTATGCAATATTTCAAACCTTTAACCCACTTGGGAAAATCAACCCATGGCAACCGTTTAAAAGTAACCCAATTCTGTGGAAAAAATGTGGACTTGGCAACCCTGCATCCAAGAGGTGCTGATCATACTTTACTGATCTCAAGTCTAGAATAAGGAGAGATGGCTGACAAGACCATGCTGGAGTATTTGCTGCTCAACAGATCCTTATCTCATTGACCAATATCTGTGCATGTTATCGCGAAATTGAAAGTGAACAGCGCGAACGCTCACTCTGAGAGCGGCTAATAAAATGTTAGAATGTTTAAAGGAGTGGACACGAAAATTGCGGGAGTGAAACGCAGGCAGCAAAGGTCAGAGATTCAGCGGGAGCGAGATTAAGAAAACAGCCAAATCCCGGACGTTTTGGGCGATTAAGAAATCCTGGCTGGGCGCATTTTTTTAGGTTCGAAAAGAGGACATGTCCGGGGAAAAGAGGAAGTATGGTCACCCTAGCTATTTGCACTTAGTGCAAATAGCCACTGCCTACAAATAAATGTGACTTGATGTCTTAAAGATGCTTGACTCTGAATAATTTGCTTTGGGAGAGCAGCTCTCATTCTTTGCATCTCTTGCAATATGTTCTAGGGATGTGCGTCTCCATAACTGAGGCCGATGCGATACGCATTTCGATGCATAGCCAATGATATGATACATTGAAGATACATATGAAGCAGCTAGCGATGCGATATGATTCACCTCTATTATGATGCAGTGCGATTCGATTTCGATTCGATTCGATGGAATACGATGCAATTGAACAAATATGATTGCTTTTATTTCTTTGGTTCAGACAGACAGCAAATCATAAATTAACTTATGTGTCTTCTGACTTCTAACACCTCGAGACCTGTTTCATAAAACAAGTTTACCAAATAAGCCAGGCTTATTTCAGTTAGTCTGACTCACTGTCAAATGATTTGGTTCCATAAAGCAAATTTAACAAAGATCAACCTCAGTCACTGTGGCAATGCTGCAAAGCTAACCAGGTCCAGGGCAGGCAAACTGTCAGTCTAAGCTGAGCTCACTGACCGATAGGAATGCAATGATATTACCACTGACTCTCTCACATACTAGCCTTTCTCTCTGGTTTTATAACAGCTGTACCTTTTATAGTTAGAACAGATAGCATTTGAACATTACAATCTAACATTGCTCTTTAAAGCATTAACAACCACTAAACTAAAAGTTAAAATCACTAAATTAAAACTACATTTTTAACTGCTATAAGAAACACACATTAACTCATCTGAGCTTAGTAATTAGGATTGTATTAGCGTACATTTTATTTACCCATTACAATAGTCCCTTTACAGTTACTGCTATCATAAAATGCATATTTGACTCAGAATTATTGCGCTCCATCTGTTTAGCGCGCATGCACGCAGCAGCGCTCGTCCACTCACGTAAACCCACTCCTGACAGAAAAATTGATATATTTGCATGACTTTCTAACATTTACAGATGAAAAATATGCTCGTGACATGCCAGTTATGCACTGAGAAAAAAACGAATAAGCGTGCACAAATTAGTTAGATTGTGTGAACTTACATTGTTGTTTATAACCGCATTAGCCCCGATTGATTTGTTAATATTCATCGGTGATGAGAGAATGCGCTTGAGAAACAGTTTCGAGAGGAGAAATCAATCTACATATAAATTATTGGTCACAGATTATTGGTCACTTTATGCATCAGCGCATCCACTAGTAATTATATATAAATAAACCGGTTTTTACCAATGCAAATATGTTAGAAACGATGCATTGCGATACAAATGCCAACTTGTATCTGATGCATACTTTTTAGACCAATGCATTGCATCGTTAACTTTTTTTGCCAATGCACCGAGCGAATCGGGGAATCTTCCCATCCCTAATATGTTCACAACAAAAAAATTTAAGTTTTGCAGTGGAGGGTTTTTATTTTAATTTTGCTAGTTTTCCCTACTGCACTGCACTGTATTACATATTTATAAATGATTTTCATATATGAAGTCCATAGTAACATTTGCCATAATTCAAAGATATTTTTCCTCTCTTTCAGGAGCTTGGTGTAGAGATTCCCCGTTGAGGTGGTATCTCTTCGCGATGCCAAGATGGCAAGCCTGCTCCCTCGCACAGGCAACTACGGCTTCCACCGATTCACCCCAGAGTCGCTGGTGGAAATCGACAGGCTCATCCAAGAGAGGAGCACCAGGGAGGATGTAGAGGGGGTTGAGGAGGAACCACAGGCCCCGAGCAGTGATTTAGAGGCAGGAAAGTGCCTGCCAATGATCTATGGTGACCCACCAATGGATCTCCTCAACACTCCTCTGGAGGACATAGACCCCTTCTATAAAACACAGAAGGTCAGTCTCACACCCATAAATGTTAAGTGCAGTGCTCTGTATTTAAAACTAAACCTCTGTTCATCTGGTGCCCATAAGTGTTCTTAACCCTTTGTGTTAACCTCTTTCTCATTTGCAGACTTTTATTGTCGTAAGTAAGGGAAACACAATCTACAGGTTCACTGCTGAACCAGCGCTGTTTTGTATCAGTCCTTTTAGCCTTGTCAGAAGAGGAGCCATCAAAATTCTTATACATTCATATCCTTTTCATTCTCATCATTTCAATTTCATTTTTTGTAATGATTATCATGATTGATACAGTAGTGTGTCATTAGTTATTTGCCATGTTTACCTTGACTGTACTTCAAATATTTTAGTATGTTCATCATGATCACCATCCTGTCCAACTGCGTGTTCATGACAATGAGTAACCCTCCAGCCTGGAGTAAAACTGTCGAGTAAGAGCTGCCTTGTGTGAACACACATTTTCAGCAGAAGTGACTTTGTTGAATCTGTTGAATACTAGTAGAAGTCTCGAATAATTTTGGAGAGATGAAAGGTTGGAGAGTAATGAAAAAGTAAATGGAGTGTCTATTTACACTAAGTGCAAACAGCCCACCTTGTTGGCAGAAGCTACCAACGTGTGGTTGGGATAGTCAATACTACAAAAGACAACAGTCAAACAACAGCTCCAGTGGCGTAGATGGTAAAGCACATGCAATTGTCTTTTTGATGAGATCGACTCGAGTTCAAATCTGCCTTTTGCCAAACTTTTTTTCTCCCTTTTTAAATCTCATATCACATCGGAAAGGCATTTATTTTCAATAAAAAAATTAAGGAAATAATCGAAAAGTTGAAAATAAAGTATGCTTAGGGTAGGTGTAGGGAGGGCTTTATTGTCCCAATAAGGTGGCGTCCATTTAATGATTTGAATTAAAATTATAATTTGCACTCAACACGTTATTATTGCATACTGTTTAATAATGTGTTTACACTTAGTGCAAATAGCTGCTGCCAAAAGTAAAATATCTGTAGGAAATAATTACACATTTCTGTGTTGGTTTATTTTTCATTTGTATTTTAAATATATCCCAAATATGAGAAATGATAGAAAAAATTTAAAAAAATGTATACTTGTCATTTACAACTGATTTATAACGTATGTTCAATATTAATACTGGCACAGTCTACAACCCGAATTCAAGAAATGTTGGGACATTTTTTTAAATTTGAAAAAAATGAAAACTAAAAGACTTTCAAATCACATGAGCCAATATTAGATTCACAATAGAAAATAGAGAACATAACAAATGCTTAAATGGAGAAATTTTACACATTTCTCCACTAAATGAGCTCATTTCAAATTTGATGCCTGCTACAGGTCTGAAAAAAGTTGGCACAGGGGCAACAAAGGGCTGAAAAAGCAAGAAAGTTTGAAAAGATTCAGCTGGGAGAACATCTAGCAACTAATTAGGTTAATTGACATCAGGTCTGTAACATGATTAGCTATAAAAGGGATGTCTTAGAGAGGCAGAGTCTCTCAGAAGTAAAGATGGGCAGAGGCTCTCCAATCTGTGAAAGAGTGCGTAAAAAGATTGTGGAATACTTTAAAAACAACGTTCCTCAATGTCAAATTGCAAAGGCTTTGCAAATCTCATCATCTACAGTACATAACAACATCAAAAGATTCAGAAAAACTGGAGACATCTCTGTGTGTAAGGGACAAGGCCGAAGACCTTTGTTGGACGCCCGTGGTCTTCGGGCCCTCAGACGACACTGCATCACTCATCGGCATGATTCTGTCATTGACATTACTAAATGGGCCCAGGAATACTTCCAGAAACCTCTGTCGGTAAACACAATACTCTGTGCCATGTGCAGATGCCAAATAAAGCTCTATCATGCAAAAAGGGAGCCATATGTGAACATGGTCCAGAAGCGCTGTCGTGTCCTGTGGGCCAAGGCTCATTTAAAATGGACTGTTTCAAAGTGGAAAAGTGTTCTATGGTCAGACGAGTCCAAATTTGACATTCTTGTTGGAAATCACGGACGCCATGTACTCCAGACTAAAGAGGAGGGAGACCTTCCAGCGTGTTTTCAGCATTCAGTTCAAAATCCAGCATCTCTGATGGTATGGGGGTGCATAAGTGCATACAGTATGGGCAGCTTGCATGTTTTGGAAGGCACTATGAATGCTGAAAGGTATATAAAGGTTTTAGAGCAACATATGCTCCCCTCGAGACGACGTCTATTTCAGGGAAGGCCTTGTGTATTTCAGCAGGACAATGCAAAACCACATACTGCAGCTATTACAACAGCATGGCTTCGTAGTAGAAGAGTCCAGGTGCTGAATTGGCCTGCCTGCAGTCCAGATCTTTCACGTATAGAGAACATTTGGTGCATCATTAAACGAAAAATACGTCAAAGACGACCACAAACTCTTCAGCAGCTGAAAACCTATATCAGGCAAGAATGGGACCAAATTCCAACACCAAAACTCCAGAAACTCCTAACCTCGATGCCCAGACGTCTTCAAACTGTTTTGAAAAGAAGAGGAGATGCTACACCATGGTAAACATGCCCCCGTCCCAACTATTTTGACCTGTAGCAGGCATCAAATTTGAAATGAGCTCATTTTGTGCATAAAATTTTAAAATTTCTCAGTTTAAACATTTGTTATGTTATCTATGTTCTATTGTGAATAAAATATTGGCTCATGTGATTTGAAATTCTTTTAGTTTTCATTTTATTCAAATTTTAAAAACGTCCCAACATTTCCGGAATTCGAGTTGTAAAAGTGGCTCTGCAGTACCTATTTATGATAATTTATTCACGAGAAATGTTGATTTCTATATATTGATTTGTTTATTTGTTTTTGTAGGTATGTTTTTACTGGTATATATACCTTTGAAGCAACAATCAAAGTTTTGTCTCGAGGCTTCTGCATCGGACCTTTCACATTCCTCCGTGATCCATGGAACTGGCTTGATTTCATGGTGATCAGCATGGCGTGAGTATTTCAGTTCATACAGTATATATAAATATATATACACGCATGTATGTTATTTATAGTTCACCTAAAAATATCACATAAAAATATTCCTCAGGTGATGTAGATGAGCTTATTTCTTCATCAGAACATTTTTGGAGAAATTTAGCCTTACATCACTTGCTAAACAATGAATCTTCTGCAGTGAATAGGTGCCGTCAGAATGAGAGTCCAAACAGTTGATAAAAACATCACAATAATCCACAAGTAATCCACATGACTCCAGTCCATCAATTAATCATCAGTCCATCTTGTCACTCAATGTTGTGAAATGAAAAGCTGCATGTATGTAAAAAGCCAATGTGTCTTTAAGGTGTTTTTAACTTTAACAAGTCCTCTATCCATAATATTGGTTTATTTAGCGAAAAACTTGTCTCGTCTGAATCAGGAGAGAAATATTCACAGATCAAGCATCATTTACAAGGGAAAACAGTCAAAAACAGTTCAAAACAAATATGTGGGTGGATTTTGATGTGAGAGGACAAAAGGGGATAGACTTTTTCACTGGAAGTGTTATTATGGATTATGGACTGGTATTTTGGCCAGAAGCGAATGTTTAAAGTTAAAACGCCTTAATGATGGATTTGTTTTTTACATACATGCAGCTTTTTGCTTTGCAAGATGTTAATTGATGTACTGGAAACATGTGGATTACTTGTGGAGTATTGTGCTGTTTTTATTAGCTTTTTGGACTCTCATTCTGACAGCACCCATTCACTGCAAATCTGTTCCTGCGAAAAAACAAACTCAGCTACATCTTAGGTCACCTAACGGTGACTACATTTTGAGAAAATTTTCATTTTTGGGTGAACTATTCCTTAAAGGATTAGTGGTTCTTTGATCTAATTTTTGCAATGTTCACACAAGTGATACCCTGCATGCTTAGTATCATTCAGACACCTTCTCAATGACTGTCAGCTAATGTTGTCATTTGGCCACAGTGGTCGACGGATCTAAATATAACATGTATTAAAACCAATGTTTTTCCACTGCCAGGAACAGCTAACCCAAAGAAATTACTAGAGGACTTTGAAAATGGAAATTTTATAATTGTGAACCAGTACAATTTTCTTTATATCACAGAACACAAAATATCAGATGCTGAAGACTTTGCTGATCCCTCTTTTCTATATAATTAAAATTAAATGGCATTACTTGTTTTTCTGTATTCCAAGCATATTATACATTAGCTCATCTGTTCTGCCCATTTCACATATTGATTTGTGGTTTGATTGTTTCCAGGTACATCACAGAGTTTGTAGACCTTGGTAATGTGTCGGCACTGAGGACATTTCGTGTGCTTCGAGCTCTCAAAACAATCACAGTTATTCCTGGTATGTAATAATTGTGTTAAATATTGTATGTAATGCAACAGTTCTTTAAAGTCACACAAAATGGAAAAACACAAAAGCAAATGTTTTAAATTATGTTTTTGATTTCTTGTATGCCTTTGTCAGCAAACGTTTATTTCTAGAATTTAATGATGACACCTTTGCATTGTATTTTTTTTACCATATGTCTTTTACTTATATGTCTTACATACTGTATACAAAAAATGGTTTGTTTCTCTTTTGCGTATTTTCCACTCTCCATATTTTTCAAAAAATAATTTCAAAAAGGTTTCACCTTGTACTTTCCGCTCAGGTTTGAAAACCATCGTCGGGGCTTTGATTCAGTCTGTCAAGAAGATGGTAAATGTTATGATTTTGACTCTTTTTGCACTGGCTGTATTTGCCCTCATTGGCCTGCAGCTGTTCATGGGAAATCTACGCCACAAGTGCATCCGTTGGCCCATTCTCAACAGCACCATCTTTGATGACTACAACTACACCATGGTCAATGACACCACCCTCAACGTCACAGATACTTTTGATTTCAAAGCGTACATAGACAATGAAGGTGAAGTCAGGTCAAGGTTATTAAATATTTCCAATTTTCACTCAGTTATATCGTCACATAGTTAAAACAACAAGTACTACTTGTAATTGCAAGATAATAACAGCATTTTGTAAAAGGTGAAAAATGTTAGAATGGTACTGGCTTCAATTTTTTTCAGTTACTTTTTTCATTTGAGGTTTTAATGTAAACGAATGTATTAATGCATGTGAAAATTTTATTTATTTATTTATTTAATTTTTTGCAAGTCACTTTGGGGGACAAAATCATAGAATTATTAATATATTGCCTGCTATAAACTTTATTTTTATACTTGTTATACTCTGCAGAAAACCAATACTTTGTGGAAGGAAGTTTAGATGCTTTGATATGTGGTAACAGCTCTGATGCTGGGTAAGTTTGTTTACGTTCAGTAATAAAAAATGCTTGTAATTCAATATAGGCTGTCTATAATGTCAGGGGCTTTCAGTTATTTCCAATAGCTATGTAATTGTAATACACCATAAAAGCAACCAAGATTTATGTACGAAAAGATAAAGATTAACGACATTTGTCTGTTGTTTTAAAAGGAGGTGCCCAGAAGGTTACACATGTATGAAGGCTGGACGAAACCCGAACTATGGCTACACCAGCTATGACAACTTTGGCTGGGCGTTTCTCGCCCTCTTCAGACTCATGACTCAGGACTATTGGGAGAATCTCTTTCAGTTGGTCTGTCAACTAGTCGTTTTTATGTCTGTTTATCTGTTGAAATAGTATACACAGATTAAATTCCACTTCCATCTTGTTTAGACCCTTCGTGCCGCTGGGAAGACCTACATGATCTTTTTTGTGGTGGTCATATTCCTGGGCTCTTTCTACCTCATCAACCTGATTTTGGCTGTGGTTGCTATGGCATACGATGAGCAGAACGAAGCCACCTTGACTGAAGCTCGTGAGAAAGAAGAGAAGTTTCAAAGATTACTTGAGCAACTCAGGAACCAAGAGCAAGAGGTCAGGTGACTACCATATGATTTCACTTTAAAATACACTTAAATTATTTAAAGACTAGCACTACCTCAGATTCACAATGTAATCATATTGACAATGTAATGCATATCAAAACCCCAAAACACTTACAATTAATTGATTTACATTGATAGGTTACACTGATATGTTGATATATAGTGGTTTATTTAAATTACAGGCAGGCAGTAAAGCATCTTTGGCCAGCCAGATGACACAAAGTCGAGGGTCAAACAGGACAGGTTCCCTGCACAGTCTTGGCGGTGATGATGTTATAAAGGACTGTAACGGCCGAATAGTGCCTCGCCTCGTTGTCAACAGAGCCTCTTTTAACAAAGAGGTAATATAATTTTGACATCAGGAGTATGTTAACATTATTTTTAGAGTCAGGGGTTTAAAGAATTTGAGTAATAGTACTTCACTCTACTGTATTGTTGGGAATCTGTACTTTACTCCAGCTCTGTTAAAACCGAATACTTGTACTTTTATTCAGTTACATTTACAAGATAAAAATAATACTTTTTACTCTGTAACAATTTCATTTAAACTTGAGTCAAGTGTGAACACGGTTCATGATTACTATTAATTATTACTCTAAAAATCACTATATTGTTAAATCACTGTAAAATCATCTGCTGAAAATGTTCAGGTAACAGTTTTCAGAATATTGCTTTTCCATAAAAATAGAGTTTTATATAGTCAGAGCAATGAGAAAGTATATTCAGACATTTTTTTTTTTTTTTAAAGTTCGTAATTTTTCAAATACTTTTAAATGCTTAAGTACATTTAAATGTGTATATTTTTACTTTCACTCAAATGTTTGGGGCAGGAACTTGGAGTTTCAGTTGAGTACAGTGTTTTGACATCTGTACTTTAACGGAAGTACAATTTTTCAGTACTTTTTACACCTCTGATTAGTGTTTTTTTATACATAACCAGTCAAAAGTTTCAACACACTTGACAGAATGTTGATGATCTCATGATTATAATGACCGTTTGATGCATACCACAGGCTATTAGCGTATGTCTAGATTCAGTATGAACTTATTGTAATAACTGAATGGTAAATAGAAAAAAGTGAATGGTCACTTTTCTAGTCATTAAGAAATTGCAAACTATAAAATCACAATTGCTTCATTCCAGATAGTATTACTAGTACTAGTATGTTTTGCCATTGTGATGACATCTGTACTGTTTAATTTATCCTCCAGTTATCAGCTGAAGAAGACCACAAGTCCATGAGCTCCAAACACAGCATGCAGTACCTGGACCAGCCCAAACTCTCCAAGAGAACAGCTAGTGCTATCAGTGTGCTCACTGCAACTATGGAGGGTACTAGCTTGAAGAAACTTCAAATTAAAAGGATTTTTATTTAAATACCTTATTAAGTAGCTTTGTCACTGAGGAGCATGTCGAGTTTTTCCATTTATTATGCTTATTATGCTCCAGATGTTTCAGAATGTCAGGACTTCAAGATTTTAATCACCAAAATTGTTTGGCATATAAAAGTTCAAATGCAGTACATTTATAGCCATGGCATGATCAAAGACATGCTGAAAACCCTCAACCATTTCTTGTGAAGTCCCAGAAGCAGCAACGTAAATGCACTGGGCTTAGACTGGCAATGTTTATGTCCATGAAGTTTATTTTAAAGTTCAGTTTCCTAGATTATTGTGCCATGGTCTGACAGAACAGCCTCAGAGCATCTGAAGATAGAGATTTATCCTAAGCAAAGGTCAGACACATTGTGTGTGGAGAAAAACCTGTTAACTTCATCTGAGTGGTGCTAATCTTTGGACTATTTCAGAGCCATGGGTTGACTTTAGACTGGCAGAACTTGTTGCTGTCACTCTGCTGGTGTTCATTCACTGCTTAGCCTAAATGGAACTGTTCAATCTCTCTTTGTCTCCCTAGATTTGGAAGATGCTCAGAGGACTTGTCCCCCTGGCTGGTATAAGTTCGCTGATATTTTCCTTAAATGGGACTGCTGCACTTCCTGGATCATATTTAAGAATTGGGTTCATTTTGTTGTGATGGACCCATTTGTGGATTTAGGTATCACCATCTGCATTGTGCTCAACACACTTTTCATGGCCATGGAGCACTACCCCATGAGTCCGGATTTCGAACATGTTCTCTCAGTGGGAAACTTGGTTAGTATTAGTTTCAATACTTATGTATTATTGTCAAATAACTAGGGCTGCCCCCTAATAGTCGACTAATCGTTAGTCGACCAGAACAGGCTTGGTAGACCAAAATTTTATTATTCGCTTAGTCGCAGAAAATTAAAAAAAAAAAAATCCACAGGCACGCAGTCCGTAACAGATCGTTAACGGCTAGTCTAGGGTAATACAGTACATCGGGCAGGACATCCAAACGCTCGCCTATCATTCAACGACCTCAAATATGGCTTATCATCTGAAATATGTAAATATTAGCAACTTTACATGGCCGCTCAATCTAATGTTATCCTAGAGAAATGTGCGCTGTTCAAGTGTCTGTGTGAAGTGTGGAAGCTGAACAGTAGCGCTCACTGCAGGACAGATGAGGCGCCGGAGCGCTCACTTGCTCTTAAAATACTCTGTCATTTTTGCTCATACAGATAAGATTAATACATCTTTCAAATCTGTAAAGACTCTACGTTTATTTGTGTGCACTCACAATACCGCGCATTTGTAAAATAATGAAAGCAAACAGGATGCGCTTTCTGCTGTCTTGGTCTCTGTAAACTTCAGCGCGAAACTCCGTGTATATCTTTGCCTTACAGACATTAAAAATATACATATTCATATTCAAATGAACGAATTCAAATGGAAAACAAATTCTCAGATTATGTAATCCGAAACATTCATACAGGTGCATCCACTACTGCGGAGATGATGAGTCAGTGTTGCCGACTTCATCACTGAAGCTGAAAACAAAGAAAGCACTAGTTTATCAAATTATTAAAATGTTAATGCAGTCTCCTTACTGTCTCCTTACAAGTGTTCCCTATTCTAAAGCGTTAAAATATATGCTTAACCAGCACTTGAAAAAAAAGAAAACAAGAAGATCGGCACCAAACCAGCATAAATCAGAATGGAATGTGAAGCACTGTGTCAGAAGCACTGTGTAAACAGCAACTGTAATAGATTGTAAAATGTTACCAAAATACACATATGTGACCCTGGACCACAAAACCAGTCTTAAGTGTCAATTTTTCAAAATTGAGCTTTATACATAATCTGAAAGCTGAATGAATAAGCTGTCCATTGATGTATGGGTTGTTATGATCTGACAATATTTGGCCGAGATACAACTATTTGAAAATCTGGAATCTGAGGGTGCAAAAAAATCTAAATATTGAGAAAATCGCCTTAAAATGTTGTCCAAATGAATTCTTAGCAATGCATATTACTAATCAAAAATGACATTTTTATATATTTACAGTAGTACATTTACAAAATATCTTCATGGAATATAATCTTTACTTAATATACTGATGATTTGTGGCATAAAAGAAAAATCAATAATTTTGACCCATACAGTGTATTTTTGGCTATTGCTACAAATATACCCCAGCGACTTAAGACTGGTTTTGTGGTCCAGGGTCACATATATTTTGGTAACACTTTACAATAAGGTTACATTTATTACCATTAATATGAAAATACTTCTAAAGCCAGTACAGTATTAACAGTTAATGTTAATTTCAACATTCACTAACAACTGTGTAATGACCACAGACCCTTAATGCCGAATCTGTGGTGAGTCAGTGACAGGCATCAGCTGTGGTCCACACAGATCCGCTGGTTCAACACCAGCGCTGCCTCAATTGACGTGTGTGGACCACGTAAAAAGAGTGACTCAGATGCAGTTATATTTGTATATAAATTTATACTTTCACTGGAGCACCTAACCCACCCCTAAACTTACCCACTTCTGAACAATATAAAACACACACAGGCAAATATAAGTGCAGTCACAGGTATTTATTGCAAAAACTAACCATAAACAAGCAGTATAAAAGCATTATAAACAAGTCGTGTTGCATTCCAAGTCTTCTGAAGCCATACAAAGTCTTTATGTGAAGAAGAGAGTAAAACACAAGGTTTTAATTGCTGAAAATGATCCCGCTCCATTAACGCGCTCACATCTCATTCAAAAAGATACTCCCGTCCCGTAGCATGACGCAGTCGGTCATGAGAGATACAAGAGGCAATAGCCTGTCACAACAGCATGACGCAATCGATCACCAAAGCTGAAGTAAGGCTTCTTCAGGCGGCATTTTTTGAATTTACGCACAGAGACTGCAGCACATAGGAAGAGCTTTACGGCGGACGGGGGCGGCGATCGCATCTATTCCTCAAATCAATCGTTTTGCCTCGGAAGACTTGTAACATTAATATTTTTTTGAATAAATTATGACAGTAGTTGTGTCTGTCTGTTATATCTTCTGTTTTATTGACAAATGGTAGGTTTAGGGGCAGGGGTTAGGTTACGTGCTGCTCATAAATGTGTAATGTAATATAAATAAAACTGGTTCCCACTTTATATTAGGTGGTATGTACTTATATTTGAATGAATCATTTGGTACAATGCACTTATTGTGTACATACATGTTTTTACATTGTACTTATATATTTTTTAAAATACCTATATGTAATTACATCTGTAATTAATTTCTGTAATTACATTTATAATTACACTGTTGACCCATCCCTTACACCTTAACCCACCCTTAAACCTACCCATACCACCAAACCTGTCCCTAACCTTACCCGTATCCCACCTCAATAGCAGCAAAAGTGTTTTGCAATACAATATGAACACAATAAGTACATTGTACTTATTTTTTTATGTAAGTACATAGTAGTTAAGGCCACCTAATATAAAGTGTGACCTAAAACTGTTCTGGCTGTTTACATTGAAAAATCACACCCCAACATATATGCAATAATGGCAATGTTGTTACCCAATATATAATTTAATTATGACAATAAAATTCCCAGTATCGCGTCGGCATATTGACTCTAAGGGTTTCCTATTTAAAGTTGAAATATTACGCTAAGGGGGTACCTTGAATGTCAAAAAGCGATGCCAAAGGGGTCCTGACCAAGCTTCAATATGTGACGAGTTGGGAGTGAGAACGTGTTGGTGACACTTACATTGGTATCACTTCTGTGAGCCCATCACGGAATTTTCGGCGATTCCGTGATGCCACCACAGATTCTGAGTTAAGGGTCCGTGGTCATTACACGGAATTCTGTGAGACCAGGTTGTTCACTAATAATCAAATATTTTTTCATGGACCTGAGCTAACATGAACTAACAATAAACTGTTTTATAATAATGAACTAATGTTAACAGAGATTTCTAAATACTGTATCAAATGAAAACTCTGTTGCTGCTCGTTGTTATTTCTTGTTTGTTAATGTGTTAACTGTAACAAGTGGCCTTATTGCTTTTCCCTCTTTCTGGGCTTGCCTTAGAAAGCATATATCCCTGAACAGCAGAACACAAAAGCTTTCTTATTTTATTAAAGTCCTTTAAGTGCATTGTCATCAGGAAAAAGTAACTGTAATTGTAAATAACAGCAAGCATGATTAACAGGTTCTAATTGCCATTAATTCAGGTTATTAGTAGTATCTCACATCACATTAAATCTTATTCTTCAAGGTATTTACAGGAATCTTCACAGCTGAAATGGTGTTCAAGCTCATTGCTATGGACCCCTACTACTACTTCCAGGTGGGCTGGAACATTTTTGACAGTATCATTGTCACACTCAGCCTGGTAGAGTTGGGACTGGCCAATGTTCAAGGATTGTCCGTTCTCAGGTCCTTCCGTTTGGTAAGTCTGAATCTCAACCCCTCTGTACCTTTTTTTATTTCATGGTTTGTGTGAATCATGTATCATATTTCTGTAAAATGTATGAATTTAAGAAATACCCTAGTATAAAAATGGTTTGTGGTTTAACTTTGTATGCTATTGTGTCTCTCACGGTGTGGGTGTGGGTGTGTGTGTGTGTGTGTGTGCGTGTGTGTGTGTGTGTGTGTGTGTGTGTGTGTGTGTGTGTGTGTTTGTGCCCCTCTCTCACGGATGTGCTGGAAGTAGCTACGTGTCTTCAAACTGGCTAAATCTTGGCCCACCCTTAACATGTTGATCAAGATCATCGGCAACTCAGTAGGTGCCCTGGGGAACCTAACGCTTGTCCTGGCCATCATCGTCTTCATTTTTGCCGTGGTGGGCATGCAGCTTTTTGGCAAGAGCTACAAGGACTGCGTTTGTAAGATTTCTGAGGACTGTGAGCTGCCCCGATGGCACATGAACGACTTCTTCCACTCTTTCCTCATTGTCTTTCGGATCTTGTGTGGAGAGTGGATCGAGACCATGTGGGACTGCATGGAGGTGGCGGGAGCCAGCATGTGCCTGATAGTCTTCATGATGGTCATGGTCATTGGAAACCTTGTGGTAGGTGAAGCGGAGATTGTGAAAACAAAAGAGTCAAATATTATGGGAGAAAAACACTTTAACTTTGTTGATTTGGTGAATTAGCATCTGATGAGAGATGCACAGATGATTTTATTAACTGGTATTTTTGTCTTGTTTCCCAGTATAAATATCTAAATACTCTTAAATCAAGATACATTTACTGTACATTGTACTGTAAAACAATAATACTGGGGAAGAAAATCTTTTTTTTTTTTTTTTTTTTTGCAGTGCATTGCTTGTGCAAGAACTTCTAAAGCTTTTAGTGCATCACAGCTTTAATAAGTTACTATTTTCTTCCACACTCAAAGGGAACACTATTATTATTAGACATCTGCTGTCACTGCTAAGCTGTTAAGCTTTATAACCGTTACCCTGAAGCTGTACTGATCTGAAGCTTTAGCATAGCAACCAAGCCAAACCCAAAGGATTTTCAGCACAGCTGATGGCAGGCCGGCTGTTGTTGACATTC